>NC_135781.1:25209241-25527660 GCF_028453695.1 Augochlora pura
TAGTTGTTATGTAGCTCTTAAAAGAGTGTACATACAAGTCAATCACAAAGTGGCGTTGAAAAACGTTAATCCGAATATCGAAGACTACTGACGAGCAAAGTGTACACTTCGCGGCGCGGTGACCCGTACAGGGGCGTCACTCCGGCGGCGCGGACTGCCGTAAGGAAAGGGTTAAAATTCGCCAATCTTCCATCATTATAGTCATGGTTGTACTTTTAAACTTATTTGATACTCTGTATCAAGTCATTCTTAATCACTGCACTTTCATAACTAATAGACAATTTTCCATGCATATTTAATCAATAAATAAGTAAATAATATGATCGGAGCTCTATTAACAAGCATTCGTGAAAAGAGGATATCGGTCGACGTTGCCCATACTCGCCCGCGATCCTGATTTTACTATAGAAAACTTCGCTGAGGTGTCCATTATTACGTGGCCGAACGAGCCCCCGTAAAACGCCGTAGTTCGCGCACGCTTGCAGCTATAAAACCGTCGATCGCGAATTACTCAAATAAAAAATGGATGCGTATGCAATCTAAAGCAAGCAAACGCGGCCGTGCGCCGTGGTATTTAGGCAGCATCGCGGCGCAAGCATAATATTAATAAATACCGCAGCGGTTGGCCAGATTTCCTGGGAAACGGGCAAACAATCCCGTGCTTTCTGGAAACTCGCTGGTATTCGCGCGCGCGCGGCCACGGCCCGGCCATTCTTCCGCGAGATTGTTACATCTTGTTTCGCGAACGTGCCCGCGGAAACGGTGCTTGGCGGTGCGTCCGATAGGGCGTCGTAAATACTTCAGCACGAAACGGATAAATCACCGATCGGCCCGGTAAGAAACGTTGCGCTTCTTTCCGGAAGTTTTTGCCGCGCACCTGGCTCGACGAACACGTGCTTGTCTCGCGACGCCACGGAGAGCCACGCGTAGACGCGGCACCGGCTCTCCGATTCGATGACGAAAGTCGGTCGGCCACTTACGAGACTCTTCGAGCTTGTTTTTCTTGCTACGAGGAGGATGCTCGTTTTTTCCCCCCGGTTCACGGTGCTTTAAGCGCTCCCACGCGGATCCCTCTCGATGACCAGCCGCTTCGGAGAAATTAGCAGACTGCCAACACTGCGAACTCGGAATGTTTCTCTTGAGAGAACCGGAGCCAATCGACGGTTTATTGAAACCCGCATTCTTTGAAGTTTATCGACGAATTTCTTTTTTCCAATTTTATCACCGCGCCTTATTCGTTGGTTATCTTCACTGTCCGTACAGTGTTAAAAAGTGTAAAACGTTAAAACAGCTTAGCGAACAAAAGTTATGAGGAGCTATGTACTATGGCTTTACATACCGGCGTGTATAAAATTCACCGATTCTATATAACGTACGAGTACATAAGATCGATTTATCTAATGTTTCAAGCAACTTTTATCTTCTTTGCAAAGTGCTGCGCTTTCTTGTAACCGTCGACACTCGATAACTAGTCGTTCATCATGAGGGAATTAATAACTGACTACTAACTTCCCGTGCAAGACGTTAAGTCCACTCTCATCTTGAAATTCCAGCTAGCGAACCAAAATTTATTACGGGGCTTATCTTTTATCCCCTATAGTCCTCTATGCTGTAACTATTGGACTTTTCCCTCGCGGGAGTATTTTAAGTATTATCAACAATAAATGAATAATTGGATTTTATTAATAAAACGGCTGCCGTGCCCTGCCAATATTTGATTTATAAAAATTGATTATCTCCGAGCACAGCGAATTTCATTTAATTTGTGTATCATGGGATTAACGCAGACAATGTTTCGTTTGCATAAAAGTTTGCAGTCGACTTATTGCAATGAAGCCCTCTCATCAAAATTCAACCGAAGATTTTTTCATCCGGCCAGGATTATCCTGATCCCATTGAAAACTGTGACGTGTAACATTTAAGGCGATTACATTTTCCCTTTGGAGATTATGTGTGTTACCCGGTAATAACATCGACACTCGTGGCGGAAAAATTAATAATTGATCTCCACCTTAGCCGGCACGAGGCAGTTGGTTAGACTGGAACCACCCTCTTATTAAAACTATTTCACAAACAGTTGGTTGCCTTCACCCCTCGCAATTGATAATTGATAATAACGTTCTGAACTGCTTTATTTTATAAATTTCTCATCTGCAGGATTTTCGGTATTATCGACTTATTATGCATTTGACTTATTTATGGGATTTATAATCGCGCAAAGTATTATAAAATTAAATATTCCACCGATTTCAGTGATATCAATTTCGCCAAATATCTTGCTCCTCCATTGCGGTATTTTTCATTTCGTATACCACTAAACTGTTTCATTCGTCCTCCAAATAATATTTTATAATGTCATATTGAAAATTTTATAACTATCTAAATGTTACTCGCGTATATCGTTTTATAACAATAATAGCATTTGCTCAGATTTCGTACGATCTCTATTATAATGGAGTAGAACCTCGATTATCGGGTTCTCCTATATCAGAATTATGTATTATGCAAATGACTTTTACATGTAATCAGCTCTAACCGAGGCAACCTATATGCAAAACGATTCACTGTACAAATTAATAAAGATGAAATCCGGCACTATAATTAAGTAAAACCGTTTCATTACCCCAACATTCTCGTTACCTGCTTAGCCCGGATAATCGAGATTCTACTGTGCACGCTTCAGTAAATAAGTCGATCAACAACCGTCTCCTACAAACAATTTTACAATATCATTAACCGGAATGAAAGCGTGAAAGTAATGCTCTTCCTGATTTACGATTTCAGAAGCAATCAAATAAAATCCAGGTATTAATATAACCTAAACGAGCCCCATGAATGTTCCGTTATAACGTGAGTATCCAAGGCAGTTCGCGGACGAATCGAAATTCAATTAAAAACGCCAAAATGAAAGTTCGCCCAGGTGATCCGATGCTCATAGAAGATAGCGGGGGATATCCGAGAGCTAGTGGCGGCGCAGTGGGATCGGTTAATACACTGAATTTATTTACCGAAGGAGGATTTATCGCCCGGCTATCTATCCGAAATAGTCTCGCGGTCGCGAGAGCACCGTGCAAAGTTTCGCCGCGCTTTCGGGCTCGCTCGAGCATCTAATTCATTATCGTCGGCCAGATACGTCCGCGTATTGTCGTCGCCGTGATCCGGCTATCGCGCGACACGCTGCGATGGAATTCCATTTCCGAGGAGGGGAACTTGCACCCCGTTTATTCTCCATTCACACACACACACACACGAACCGAAAACAGCCCCTCTCTCCGTTCGCGCTTGGAGGAGCATCCGCAGCATCTGTTCCCATACAGAGAATCGACGAGCAGCCCCGATAGCGAACGGAATCGTCAAAAATCGCTTATCGCCCCGTATCCATGGGGCTGCGACCCCCGTTCATCTTCCCGCTGGAAACCGTGACGCAAATCCGTTAAAAAATCTGGAGCCACTCGGAACCCGAGCGCAAACCTTTTGGACCTTTTGGATCTTTTCGGCGGTCGATCGACTCGGGCTGGCTCCACTTGAAAGGAAAAAAGGGTTTCCGTGGGAGCAGTCTAAACATTCAAACGAGCCTGTTCACCGGCAGCGGTCCCGTTCTTTCCCACGGCACCCGTCTCTGTTCCCATCGGCTTTGCATTCGCGCCACGAACACCGTTTCTCGCGAGAAATCCGTTGCGGGGGTGGTCACAGGGGTCTCGGTCCCGAACCGGGGGGACCCCCGAATCTCATTTGCAGTGACCGACATCCGACACGGTCGACGATCTCCGGACCCCCGCGCGCGAAAAACGAGCTCGTCGTCCCGTCACGCGAGCCATATTTTTCTCCGCCACGCCTCGCCCTCTCTTTCAGCGACCCTGCACCCTTCGTCACTTAAGCGGCGGGGTGAGGCGGACACGCTGAACGGAAATGGTCAGACACCGGAACGACGATGTCTCTCATTCGTTTGAACGTTCTTGCGCGCTGGACTCCTGTGTAACGCGAGCTTCCATAACGTGCCAATCATATCGCGACCAACGTTTTCATAATAAAATTTATATGAAATACTAGAATCGAAACGGAGCTGTCTCTCACTTGTTTCAACTTTCTTGGGTAATAGACTCCTGAATAACGCGAGCTTCAATAACGAGCCAATCATTTCGCGACCATCGTTTCCATTCTTCCTTATTGCATTCCAACGCTTCTTTTTTTACTAAGCAAACCTGTTCCCGATTTTTATGTAATTTAAAAGCGAGTTTTCTAACAATTCGTTCAATGTGTACGAAAAATGATATATATTTTCGATAATCATGTATTTTACGCCATTGTTCAATCTCCCAAATTTAGTCCAAACTTTAAAGCTACCGTATTCATTATTTAACAGTTATTGAGATTACAAAGATGTTTTTATGGGAAACGATACGGTAAAATTTCCTTATTTGAGCCCTTTCTCTTATAAAGATCACAAGAAGTCGAAATATGTTCAATTGTGTCATTCTTACAAGAAAAATCGTTCGAGTTACTTTTCATATTTGGTAGATTTAGTGTTTAGTTAAAAAAAGTTAAAAAAATGTAGCTGAGTGTGATAAAAGTTATACCGTTTTATAGGGTATCCGCGTACATTTGTCCGCGGCTGTAAACAAAGATAATGTGAACATTATCTTAGAATGTGGTACGACAATTCTCAATGATACCTCGGAGTGACCATTCAAGCGCAAAGGGTTGATACTATTATTCCTTTAATCGCGTTTCGCTAAGAAAATGTTGCTCATTCGCGGAAATGTGTAGCCACCAGAAAACTACTCCGGTGTTAGTCCAGCGACGGTCTTATCTAGAGGATTCTTTGGCTCGTAGGGGAAGGCTCGTGAAAGGAGGAGCCGTGCGCGAGTGACCCGCGTTGCCATTCAGTGGAACATCGGAGCGCGACGTGGAACAATCGCCTCAGTGTTCGCATCCCTCTACTACCGATATTCATCCCCCGGTTCGGTATTGCACGGCCACGCGAGGCATCCCGCGGATCGTGCTTGGGCCGGGTCGAGCTGATCACCGCGTCGACCAGCGCCGCGGAGTCCTCCGCCCGTAACAATCCTATCGCCTGCCGTTCCACCGAAAAATCCGCTCTTCCTCCCGACTCTCGACCTTTCCCTGTCGGAGTAAATATTTCAACGAGAGCCCTCGGTTCGGCTCCGGCCGGTTCGGCTCGGTCTCGCTCGGTCCCGCTCGGCTCATCTCCGCGGCCGAACCGCGGCCGCGGAAGCGAGATCATTGCTGATTTTACGGAGTCCATCTATCCTCTTTACGCCGGCGAGATAAACGTTTCCCGGAGAGCTTTAAACCGAGATAAGGAAATGCACGCGATATCTTCGAAAACTCGTAAAGTCTCGCGGATTTCCATAATGCAATACTGGCGAGAGATGTATACGTATATATTATGTAGACCGTGTCGGTTTACATAGGCGTTTGCACGCCGGTGTGGGCGTAGTTCTCAATTGCGATGGTGTGCGTGCACGTATATAAGAGCCCGAAGAAAAGATAACAAAGTTTCCAGGGCTGATTAAGGGGGAACGCCAACTGTCGTCACGCCGCGGCGCGCACACCTGTCCGTCTACAGGGTGATCTACTGAATTCCGGCTGATTATGGTCGCCGTATCCACTGCTCTGTGGCCGCGAACCAACCAGGTTTGCTTAGTTTGGTTGTCCGATGGCCCCGTTTCGAACCAACTAGACATTCAACTTTATTTCAGTTACTCCACGACGAGCCATAAGTTTGCGCATTTTCTGTGCCGGCTAATTTTCAATTCGCTCGTGGCGTTGCTTCGAGATTCGGCCTCGCGAGCGACGGAACTTCGTGGAAAATAATGGCGAGCTCTTTGATCTAATATAATCTTATTATTCGGCTGCCGGAACGGTTTTTAATATCGCGCATTCGTTTCGGCTTGATTAATCGTGTTCCGATCTTGTTGTTTGCTTGCAAAGAACGACAGAAAGTTGGAAAATTTGCATACTTTTATATCATTACCGGGCGCAAGACTTCAAAGCAGCAGAAATACGAGGGGTGGCTGAAGAGAAAGACGCGGTCCGAGGTCGTGCGGTGGAATATAACGTGAAAGCACAGGAATTTTCAATAATACTCCTGACGAGATAATAACAGTGGAATATAATTAATCGATTAAAATTAATATACCGCATTAAAGGGAGCTTGAAAAGCTGCGAAATGACGGTACGAGCTGGTAAATGGATTGGCTTTAACCACTTTAGAAATTAGCATGAGAGTGGTCTGTAATAAAGCACGGTTTCCGTGTAATTAAATAGTGGTGTAAGTCGAAAGATCGGCTATCCGATAATTGATAATAATTACCAATAACATTTGTCTCCCGATGTGAATAAAACGAAACGTAGGTCGCGTGTAACAGAAAATTCGCATGGCAGCCAACATGTCAAGCCTTTAACTGCGCCGCTCCGGCTCGGAACCGTCAGCTTTTTGCGGCGCGATATTCGCATGACTGATTACAGCGAAACTGATACTGAATCGTACTGTTAAAAACAAGAAAATTTCGAAGCAATTTTTGGTATTCGGTTTTATTAAACTCCGGCGGCACGGTGCAGCCAAAATGGTAAATACAGTGATCCATCAACATCGAACGGTTGCGCGAATAAAACTGTTCCTTCTGGAACGATGAACAGAAAAGCTGGCAAAGTTTCTTAAAATATTCGATTATCAAAAATATTTAATGTATTATTAATACGCCGCGAACGTGATATTCGCGGCAAATTATCCCGGCAGGGTCTATTAATAACCGATTGGGTTAGTCAACCTGCCGCGACGGTGTTATAATAATTAACTTGCGGGTGCTAAGCTTTTATCAGAAAATCGTGCGGGCGGAAAATAGGTGAAAATTATTGCGGATTTATCCATATAATTTCGCAGGGAGACGCGAAACTTGTTGAAAATATTTGTCTTATTAAAATCCTGAAACGGACAAATGATTTTCTACCGTAACACCTCCCGCACCATGTTATTGCTGCAGGGAATTTTGATCTTGCATACAGATCCTTTCCAAACAGTCTAGTAATAACACAGACACTTACTCCTCACGCTGGAATTAACCTCCTGCACCGTTACGTCGCGTCAGACTTGCGAAGTGGATTTCGAACAGAATTTAATAAATACAAATGTTATTCAATCCGTCCGATTCCAAGTAAAATCCCACTGCTCCGCTGCATATATTTAATTTCCGTGTCAAACGCGCGTTTACAGCGAATATAGAGTTCCCCTTAGAGCGAATTATTAACGAGACAGACCGTGTAATTTTATTATTCTTTATAAAGTATTGATAGACCAGGCCTGCATATTGATGGGCTTTGTATCAGCTGTAATAAGGATCGGGTGTGACCGATATTACGTGTCGCGCGTGACTGGCGAAACCCGGAACCTTGATCGAACGATTTAATTATCCGGTGATAACGATCGCGACTTGGAAACACGTATGTCAGATGCGGTGACAATTTTCGCGGGTGAAACACGCGAAGTTTAGGAGATACGCCGGATAAGAGCAAAGTGGCGGAAATAAAAACCATTATCCGCAGTGCAAACGTGTCGGATTTGACTATTTGACGCGATATGATGCCGCGACAAGGAAAATTATTAATGGCGCTCGAATCACGCGATAAAACGGTTTTCAGCGTAAACTTCGCAAAATGGAAAAAAAACTGACGCGACCAGATACGCGCACGGAGTGACTAACCAGAGGAAGCACGCGTCGTTGGATTCTCCCTTTCGGTTGAGTGATTTAATTAAAGGTGTAGTCTTCTATAAATAATTCTAAACTTAACGCGCTAAGTCGAGAAAAACGCGACGCATTCCTTTGAGAACACGATCTTGTCGCGTCTGGAACTTTCTCGTAGCCCGTTACAATCTATTCGATTGATTTAGGTGTTCGTCCATATATTTAAACATATTTAGAGAATGCTAGTAAATCTTGGATTTCAATTTCACCGATATTCGTACTTTAATGTATCAGGATTAAAATTCGACAATTAGATCATCGAAATCCATAAATTTCCAACCTTACGGATGCCTGTATAATCGTCCTTGTATTGCATATTGTTACGCCTTGATTTCCTGAATAAATTGTAGATTTTATCGGGATTTGTGTTTTAATGTATCGCGATTATATTTTGGCAATTTGGCCGATGCGTCTAATTGAGACGAATAAATTTTAATTTTACATGGCTCGCGTTATAATTGCTTTTGTAATCACACAAAGAGACCTTCCGCGAATAAAACGGAAACGCGTTACTGAAAAATATTCGTGTACTTATAAATCAACACCTAAATCTGACAAAGTAATTCTCTGGCGTCCGGGTAAATAGCTATAACAGGGACTTAGAAACGATTCCGTTGCTCGCATAACTGCTTGGCTTTCCGTCGTCGGCCAGTTTAACACCGGAACCCCGGAAACTACCTACTCCATTCCCCGCATCGCTGGAATCATTCGATTTGTCCAATTTTGTAGACGCTTTTAGCAAACATTTTCATTAAACAACGTCTCGCCGAGAGTGGCATACAGAATCAATTTCAGAACAATATAGTTTCATAATCAATTAACAATTTTTGCCAAAGCACGAGCAAGGCCAAACAGATTGCCGCGCCCATGGTTCCAATGTTAATTAAAACGTTCCTACCGTCATCGGCGGGTCGATAATTAACCCAATTAATTAAACATCAATGCGATATCCGTGTTCCGTGGAACACTTTCGACAGGGAATTTTTCGCGACACGACAAATGATTAAGCGGAAGGTCGGCCGGCCGTTCCACGACTTCCTATTCTTTTCGTTCGAGCAGTTTATGCGCCGGCTGGGTATTTCATAATTGCTCTCTTTAATAAAGCAACAGACTTCGCGAAAAATCGAACGGTTCTTTTTGCAGCAATTTGAAAAAGAAACCCTGTATCAATCTGTCGACCGCGGATTAAAATGCAGGAACCAAGGTTTAAATCGACCGACATTAGCAACCATTTATTTCCATTTTACTTGAGATTCCGATAATTTTTTAAAGTAAAAATTTGCACGTACGATACAGAAGTAAAAGGAATCCGCGGAAATCGGGCGAACTGCCGACGGAATTCGGCGTACAATAAATTCAATGGGGCGTCAACATCAGGCTCGTATCGATAAAGTCGGGTCGACACTTCGAAATGCAAACACACGCCGGGCGTTCAAAAGTATCCGGATACTTACATGTTTGCTGATTTCACCGGGATATCTCGGAGCTTTGTGCAGCCTTTTTTTCTTCGCTGTTTTACAAACATTATGTGCTGTCGAAAAGCGCGAGCAACGTTGATTAACTGGGAACGTCGATAGCACGTACGCGCATTATTGTACAACGCCAGGAAAATTTCATTTCCCGACGATTTTATGATTCGCTTTGTTCTCTTTTCGCTTGGTATCGTTATTCTATCTACCCTTTTACGGCACTGGTCGAATATTTGCATTCGATTAAGCGGTTTTCCGGCCGGTTGTGATTGATAAACGCGAGATTAGGGCGGCGCAGTCGAGAATTTGCGGAACAAATTGGAAAAGTTGGCGACGAAATTTCATAAATAACCGCGGGGGATAATTAAAAAGAAGTCGCGCAGAAACGACCCACGAATTGTCTCTGCTCCCCAATAAGAAACCGATCGATCAACAACAATTTCATTTTCGATGCTGTCGTATCTCTAGAGAATCGATTTGCTCTACATCTGTACGCGATAGCTAGACGCCCCGGCATTTTTCTATTATTTTTAATGAATGAGCGGTGATGATCGGGTCAAGAGTGACCCAGATTGTCAAGAGTTTGCATCAACTTCTTAATTTCCGGCCGTCAACACTCTGGACGATAGTTCGCCGAGTCTGTGAAGAGGAGATCGATTCATCTGCGAGAAACGTTGGCGAACATTCATTTTACTCTTTGGCGCAATAAAAGCATAGACTTTCGTAGAACGTCGAATCCAAGGCTGCTGATTTCTAAGCACGATAAAAATTGTCCGCGTCGATTACAAGAATCGACTAAAGACTTGGGTGTCGCCTGCTCGTTTCTGTCGCGACAGCATGGAACCCGCGATCTATCCGCCGTATCGCGGCACGGTCCCGACACAACTGACATAATTATCGCCGCGAGAATGTCGCGGAGTCACTCCTCGACCAATTACGAAAATCTTATTCATTTATCTTCATAACGCGGTCGGCAGAGAACAGTTGTGTTGCACTTCCAGATTCGTATGACACTGCGATGCTCCGCGAATGTGTCCCATTACGACCGGGGCTCTGATTATCATTGTGTACAAGTGCCACGCACTCTAACCCGCTTCCCGTTGGCAAAAGTTCGCTAATATAGCAGCGTCTAATTACGTTCAAATTAGCGTCGACGCGAAGAAAAGTTTCGCAACCCGAAGAGACGACGTACGAATCACCCACAAAAACTTCACGAGATCGCGTTAATTTGCGGCGCTGAACTTTATTCCGTCGATCGGCCCCTTCAACCCTTTGAGGCTCGATCGATTCATCGGAAATTCGGCCTATGCGAATATGTTGCGACGAGAGTTCGTTCCCAGGACGAACATAGGATCGATATTTTATTAAAGCAACGGCTTTATCTCCTGCGAAGTCTCGAGAAACCGGCTCTGCAAGATTTCCGCTGAATTTTGCGAAATGCCTGAGAATCGTACCGGCATCTCGGCGTGTGCAAAAGATCGGCCACCCGGTATACCTGTGCGCATCCTCGTCTCCCTGTTTCCCTGGGCAAGTAGCTGCGCCCGAGTTCGGCTATCGGCGAATCGGTAACGTTTATAGCGTATTTACGTTTCCCCCATGGCTGGAGGGCGATAGGGGCTGGCGGGAGTGATACCGGGAGCACTGATACCATACTCCCATCTAATGTAACAAGCTTTCAGACGGCGCACGTATACCCGGCTCGCGTATCCGGGACGGCGTCCGCGTAGTTTCGCCTGTCCGCGAATAAGATAGACTCTCTTCCCAGAGCTTTCCGGACGGAGCTTTTCCCCTCGGATAGGAGCACACCGTCCGGCCAGTCGATGAAAGTGTCCGCCACGTACGGGTGATCGATCACGTTGTTTCATCTAATCGAACGTTCGCAAAAGAACCGGGAACCGGGAAGAACGATCCGGAAAGAACGATCTAAAAAGACCGAGCCAGAAAGAACAATCGAGCTGGAAAGAGCGAGCCCTGCCGCGCCGATGGCAAACGTGTCTTGGCGAGGGAGTTTGTCCACGGGCGTTTCGGGAAACGACCTGGGACGGCCGACGAAGCGTCCAGGAACCGTTGAATACCGATTCCTCGGTAGATCAACACTCCGGTCATCGGACCGTGCCTACGAGCTATGACGATTCTCATCTAAAACGTTGGCACCGGACCAACCGGGCCATTCAACGATCCGCGATCGCTAACTTTGGACAACCGACGAGCCGTCCCCTTCTCGCTCATCGCCAAACAGAAACATCCTCGCGGAAGTTTGATCGAACCTACCTATAAACTTCAGCGAACTTCCCCAGCGAACCGTCGGTCTCCGTTATCCCGATGTTCTCTATCCGCGATGGCCATTCCGTCGCGTCTTTCCGCGCGTATACCCTGCGCCCTCGACTTAAAGCCGCGTCCGGACTCTGCTAGGCTCACTTCGGTAATTGCCTTCGTCTGGACCGAGTGCTTATCGTGCGCCAGCCAGATACAGTCGCTCCGAGAATATCGTGATCAGCGGATCGAGCGGATCTCCGCGCGATAGCAAAGTTTTGTCTATCCGCTGCGAGAAACGGCACCCGATATATTTCTCTTCTCGATTTGATCGAGGCTAATCGCGCACCCGGTGCGTAATGTCGTTTCAAAGCGGAAAGATCAATGACACACCGCGTGCGTAACGATCATAGTCCCGATAGGAATTCTTCAACCACGTTTTACGGCCACAGAAATGTTTAGAGAATTCACAAGAAATCTGAACGATAAGTTATTTCGTAATGCAAAGACGGCGACAAGATTTATTATAGAAATCACTTGCGTAATACTTTTGAATGTTGTAGATGCAACCTAATTTCGAATTACCTAGTAGACTACACTAAACATTGAGTTCTAAGTTTGTCAAGAAAATCGTGTCACCCGTATGTGTTCGCCGTGGCAGTCGAAGCGTTAATGTTTTCGCGTATCAGCCTCTTCAGACACACGGCAAGAAATTTTGATCGATGTTAGCTCCTCCGACAAAATGAAACAGCCAAGCTGAAGTATCGACGCGTTCCCGATCTTGAAAATGTGTTTCTTACTTTTAGCAGAGCCACAATTCGATTGCTTGAAATTTTGGCCAGCCAGAAATATTGCTGTGCGAACATCGCACTGTAGAACGCTCTTGGCATTCGGTTGGCGCCAGTCAAAAGCTTCGATTGCGGCTGCTGGTTTTTGTCAGGAACTTTGATTTCAAAGTAAAAAATTCTGATTTAATAGATTCTTTTTGAAATTGCTTAATCCTGGTAGCTGGATCTACCGCTCGCGCTTCAAAACACGAAACTCAATCCCAGCAGTTTCAACACTTTCAACAGATTCGACAACGTTCAGTAACTTGATTTTGAAATCCGCAGGTCTGGTCGCGGTGTTTGGACGAGTCGCTCGTGCCACATCACAGAATGCTTTAAATTTAAACCGCAGGTAGCGAATCGGACAACCGTCGGCCGGCTCGCGGCGTATGAACCGAGGTTCGTGGAACCTCGAGACATCGTGGGGCCGATGCTTGGTACCTGCTTCTCTAGCTCGAGCTTTCAGCCAGCCGGTAGATTGGATAAAATCTATACGGTGCCGGTCCGGTGCCACGCACGCGGAAAAATACCGGCGAATCCGTAGCCGGCGCGACCCGGCGCGACCCGGAGCGATCCGCCGCGTTTTCCGCGGGACGAGAACGTAGGAACGGAGGGAGATTCAGGCTCGAGATTTCGGTCCGTGGACCGTGACCGGTGTCGCGTAGCCCGGGTTGGCGGGTTGAGCGGCGGGTCGTCGAGAGAGTGCCCGAGGACCCGTGTAATGGCTCGCGTACGCGAACCCGAGAGCACGCGGCTGAAATTTAAACCGTCACTACCACCGAACCGTTGTTGTACCACTGGCAACACACCACTACCACCACTGGCACCGCCGAGACCGCCGACACCGCCGGGAAAGCACAAGCACCACCAGCAGCAGCAGCAGCACACAACTGCGTCGAGGACCGCGGCGTATCGTTACCCACCCTTCACCGTGACGAGACGCGAAACAGAGAGAAACTATGACAGAGGTGTACCGAGCAGGTAAAGAGTCGCCTCGGAGGGTGGATGAAAGACAGACATAGCAGATGAGACATTAGGAGAAAAGAGACAGAGAGAGGGATAGAGAGAGAGAGAGAGAGAGAGAGAGAGAGAGAGAGAAAGAGAGAGGAGAGGAGAGACACGGGGAGATTGACGGAGCAAGAGAGGAGGAGAATGCCAAGCCAGAGAGAGCCCCAGACCGGCGTCGACGTACGGCGACGTTCGGATCGGCGTCGAATACGGTCTCCGTGCGCTCTCCGGCGAATACAGTTTGCTTCCTCGAAGCTTGTGTTTCCTCGTCTCTTGCCGCAGCAACCTCCGCGCGATAGCCAGCCCGATGCGGTAGCAGTTCGGATCTCGCCGGTGATTTTACCGTGGTCGCACCAGTATTCCCTCTGTAGACCGGGACGCCGAGCACACACACCACCGACAGCCTCGCAGGCTCCGTTTTCACTCGCAGCGTAGTGCCACGCACCACCGACCGAAGGGAGGCAACGAGCGTGCGTCCGACCGTCGGAGGGAGAGGAGGGAGAGGTGGGGGCGCCAGCCGGAGAGGGTAGGAATCGAGAGCCAGTCGGTGGGAGGGCGAGAGGGACAAAGGGTCGAAGGGTTGAGAGAGAAAGAGAGGGGTAGAGAGAGAGAGAGAGAAAGGAAGAGAGAAAGAGAGAGAGAGAGAGCGAAACGGGTCCAGAGAGAGGAGCAGCGTGCTTCGACCGGGCGTTCCTCGGTCCTCCTCTGCCGCACGACGACTGAATCTTCGGGGTGGACTGGGGAGGCTGCGCGCAGGGTCGGCCCCGCTCCCTTCCTCTCTCCACTCACCTCTCTCCACTCTCCTACCTCGGTCTCCCTTTTACTCTCATCAGCCCTCTCTCTTCTTCGCCATCTCTCTCCGACGCTTTCCTCTTCCGCGTCTTTTTCTGGCATCTCCTCCTCCTTCTGCCTGTTCTCCTCCTTCTCTCACTGCCTCTCGTTCTCTCTCTTTTTCTCATACTCTCTCTCCATCATACCCTCCCCTGCTCTCTCTCTCCTTCTCTCTCTCTCTCTCTTGTTCTATCGCTCGCTCCCTTCTTTCCGCCGATACTACTTCTTGCTCTCTACCGCTCTGTCTGTCTACTCGACGTACCCTCCTACACCCGCCGTCGTTGTTCTCTTCCCTAGCGATGGGCACACACGGGCTGCACGCCGGGTCTTGGACAATTCGGTGCAAAGGGGCGCCAAGACACCCCGTGGACATGTAAAACCGCTGCTCTCTCGTCGTACGACGGAAGTCGATGCCGGCAGCCGTGGCCGGGGGAGCCCTTGTGATCGACGACCGACTGTCTATTCTTGACGGCTGACGCGGGCAGACCTGTTCAACCCTTATGCGTTTAGCCCCGATGCTCTGCACCCTGTGCTGCAAGGCCTGCTTCTTTGATGCCGCTCTGCGGTCGTGCCACGCTTTTTGATCCAGTCCTCGGTCTCCCGAACGTGGTCACGGAGCGAGCGAGAGTTTCGAGAATGCACTTACTCTGCGCTGCATCGGCGTGGAGATACAATTCTGTGTCTACATGTTTCTCAACAATTGCGGCTCTTCTTATTTCGCGAGCCTCCGTTTTGGGGGATTTTTTTCCTAAATTGTTGAGGTAGAGGAAAAACGGGAAAATTGGTCGTTGGCCTCCGTCAATGTACAGAATCTCATCTTCACATTTTTTATAATTTAGTGGTTGTGAAAACGCAAAATCTAGATATAAATTGACAACAAATCTATAATTTTTCAGTCGGTGGTGTTCAGCGAGAGTTAATCCCTTGCGAACGAAAATATTCCAGAGCTTTGGGAATATCTTCCTCGGAAAGCTAAATTATTAGTGGTGCTTCAATAATGCTAAAAATGACCAATATATCCTCCAATATATTTATTGCACGCATGATCAAGTTATGCGCTTCCAATTTCTGGAATGTAATTTGCAAACCTAGTGTCGTCGATATGTCGAAATTCGTCCCCAAGGGTTTAAAATTGCGATGCATGACTTCCTTGATTGCGAGGGAGAAACAACAGAACAAGATACGACATTGTGACTGAAAATGTCCAGAGGTATTAAGAAACACGGACAAATCAGTATGCGACTTCAAAGTTACGGTTTGCTATCGAGGGTTAAATCGAGTAATAAAATTGCGGGACCGTATCTGGCGAGTAGTCGAATAAGGGCGGCTTAATGAACATCGTTCTAATAAATAGCTTTCGGTGCAGCATTTCTTTAATTGATAGTACTGTAGCAGTTAGGATCGTTTCGATCCGAGCGGCGTTATTTCGTTCGTTGGTGGACTCCTACGATAGCGATTCCCGGGGATTTTTTACTGCAAGTAATTTGAAAACGTTGATCCTCGAATTAACCCTCGGAGTACCGAGCGGGACGCAGCTGAGCACTCTATACGGGCGATGCTTATCTAAAAGTAACGAGCGTTCCGCAGCCCCGGAACTTTCTATTTGGTTTCAACTGTTGACTGATTGCGCAATGTATACGATGATCGAGCTTTTAATTCGCGAGCTTGATTTCTGATTCTTGCTGCCGTCCAGCACTGAAAGCGACTAATGCGTAATTTAAAGCCCGCCCGACAGTAAATAGCTGCGCCTTTAAGCCCCGCGTCGGCCGTTTTCCAATACCCACATTTGACCATGGTATTATACTTTAGCAATAGGACGATCGGACAGTCAAAGCGATTCTAATCCCTCAGCGAACTTCGGTGTATACTTTTTCCATTATGTCGAGATAACTTTTTGAAAGAAACGTGACCTTCTTTGCAGATTTCTCCGAGACGAATTGACGTTCGAACTATCGCAGTTGACCCGAACTTGTTGAAACAGCTTTGAAAATTTCATCGTTTATCAGTTTCATTAACGTTCTATTTAATTTAATATTTTATGCGGCTTAGGGATGAATGAAAGTAATATCCGTACCCGTGGCTATATTTAAGTTTTTATATGTATAATTCGAATTAAATGGGCCGGTGGCCTCGGGGGGATAAAATTAGGCTTTACATTTCGCATGAACTGCAAGGTTATTAACTATCGGCACTGCGATAGATTATGATCCAATTATTCATGATTGCATTACGAATTTATATGCTGGTAGATTAAATATGTATGCGAGAAGTACAATTAAATACAGAATCCGATTTAATTGAATATTGTCCATCGGTGGACAATGTAGGATCGTTGTCACAAAGAGGACAGTTTCAATCTCGCGAACCGCGGCCGGGAAATTTTATTTTTTAACCTTTAACTGCGCACATCCGAGTTTGTGGAAATTACCGCGAAAATATATTGTTTATAAAATAATTGTTATATTAACTTTTACATAGAAATTAAATAAAGCATGTGTTGCACACATTGAGGCTGGAAACGAGAGGGAAAAATAATTGAAGTAATAACGTTTAAATTCATTTATGGCAAAACTAATAAGCTAAGGGATAACACTAGATTTACGAAACACTAAAAGCAGCTGTTTTGCATCAATAATTTATGACAGCAACGATAAAGATTTGTTCTAATTTCGGACGAGTGTCATTGTAATATTTGCTGCAACTAACACGTATATTGAATAAATAATTGATAATCGTGAGAAATATTCACACTTTAAATAATCGTAAATTAAAAAAATAGCGAATCATCGTTTCGACGGGTTCCATAAACCTACTGCAGTAAGCAAAGTCGTCGTACGAATCGATTGCAAAAGAAATCAGCAAACATCAGCCGTATCAACGATTTCGAGGCTAGCACGGACTTCGTTTCGTCCGATCACCTTGAATCGGGACTCGCGAAGCCTCGAGGCCATCGCTACTTCTTCTCTCCTCGTTCGACTCGACACCTCGGTATCCTCAAACATTCTCGCCCCTTCATCTCCTGATGTATCTCGTTTCTCTGCTTCGTTTCCATCCTCCCCTTTCGGCCTCGCCGATTCTCCGTCGTTACCATCTCGGCCGGCCCGTTTTTCCCCTATTTTTCTTGTTTCTCTCCTCGCCAATTTCTTCTCATCCCTGGTTTCTTCTCGTTCCCGAATCTTCGTGTTCGCCGGCGCGCCGCGCCGGTTTCCACTACTCTCCGTCCGCCGAGGGACGAAGGCGGATGGTAGAACGGTGGTTGGAACGGTGATGGTAGTGGCGGCGTCGGCGGCGGCGGCGGCGGTGGTAGTGGTGCTGGCAAGCCGAGCCACGGGCCAGACCGGGAGAACTTTTAGGATTTCTCTTTGTAGAAAGACGCGTTTATCTCGGGTTCAAAGGCAGCTGGAATTTTTAGCCGCGTTACAGCGAATACCGACCGGTGCTTTTTTATGAGAAACTCGTCCATGAATTTCTACTGTTCTGAAATTTATGTCGCCCACCCACCCCTCGGTCGACCGTAGGATCGCGGAGGGGGACACGAGGCGCGGCGGATGATTAATCGGTGAGCATCGTTGTCGGCTGGAAGGGGAACGGTTGAAAGCAAAGATCCCATGCGTGGGAGGGCAGCCCGCGGGCCCGCGGCCGGAAACAATTGGGGACCCGTTTCCTTTTCGCTCCACGGGGTTAATCGTGCTTTTCGACCGGCATTTAGCGACAACCGACGCGACCCCAATAGCAAGTTGCCCGGTGAAAAGGAGACGAACCGCGGGGACGTACTTGTTGAAACTTGTCCGGCGGTCTCTCTCTCTCTCTCTCTCTCTCTCGCGGCAGTGGGCGCGAGAAAGACCCAGCGAGAGACTGCTCTCCCATCAAGGGAGCGGGTAAACCGCAGAAAAATAAACCGGTGAAAATATCGGCCCTCCCTCGCGGCCGTTTCAGCCGCGGGAGATGATAATTCGACGATTCCCAAGCTAAGTAGACGGTCGCGGCTTTCGCGACTCTTTCTCTCTCTCTCTCTCTCTCTCCCACTCTCTCTTACTCTCCCGCACCCCCTCAACCGGCAGCTTTACGAGTGTACAAAGTAACGCGCTCGAGGAGAATTTTTGTAAGATGCTCGCCGCAACCGGGAAGACGGCCTTGCGCGTCTCTCAAGAGGGCCGTTTCCGGTTCTCTCTCTCTCCCTTTCTCTCTCGAGTGCTTATCTTCCGCGGATCGCGCACGTACGGCAATTCCAGGCAAATTGTTTGTAGGGAACCGTCTGCGGATTCAAACGAGACTATTAGCGCCAGCGAAAGGAGCTTATCCGGGGTCCTGCGCCGCCGGTATTCCCGGCAAGATCAAAGCTATTCGAATTTCAAATCGTTTTATTGCGTCGGGCTTTCTTTGTCGCGAATGTCACTCGTTCCGCTAATCGTTCCGCTCCTCTCGTCATCTCTTCCCTGCGACCCCGAGTGAATCCAGTCGATCCTGCACGCGCGGACTTTACGCTGCGGAGATCCACTCGGGGGTCGTTGCATCCCCGGCGACGTCTTTCATCGAGAGTTTTTCACTTAATATACACGCGATTAATTGAAGCGATCCTCCGGTTGTGAACGGTCGTGGATCCGCTCGGCGCAGCCACTTCATCCACCACCCCCACTTCATCCCCTTCTCGATCGACCACTTCGAGGCTCGAGGGTCTAGGTGAACGAAGTACTAACTTGGTTTTGGGTTTTACTTGTCCGAGGATTTGAAGGCCACGGTAGAAAATTAGAACATAGATAGAACTGCGGAGGAAAATATAACCTATTGCACACGGAGCTTATTAATTATAAATTTGAAATAATTTTTCTGACTTGTAGTATTTTTATATTTTTATGAGAAAGAGCATTTTGTGCATATGAAATTGTGTCCCGTGGCTCGTGCAACAGTCAAGCTTTTAACAATTTTTTAAAACTAAACTTTCTTAATATAAAAAATGATAACGTTAAAATTATAAAATTATAATATAACAATTTTAATGGCGCCTCAAAGTCACCCGTCGAGTGCATAGGGTTAATAGTCGTTGCAGTCTGCGGATAAAAAAAGTTAATCAAAAACATATCCAGATTAGATTATCCCCTTTAATATTTATGTTCCCACAGGAGATCACTATTTACAGAAAGGATGGATTTTCTTTTACTTCCTTGCGATGCCGAAGCGGCTCTCGCGATAGACTTCCGGTTTGTTTCGATAGGAACTCGATTAGCCATTTCATTTACTTCTCCAAGTGAACGACTGCTCGGAAACGATTAATGTCGACAAGTGATTAACGATTTATTGAACTAAGATTATTCACCGGTTGCTGACCCTGTTCGATTAACCTCGTTAACAGAATCGCCGCCGGTGCTCGATCAGCACTCGACCAACACAAGAACGGAGAAAGATCTTATTGATGACATTACAGATCTCCCTGCCAGGCTTGTGAAAGATTGCAGTGCCGGCAGAAGTGTCAAAAAACAAATCCGAGGGGTTTGTTCACGCTCAGGTTTACAATTTCATCGCTATAGAGACGGAGGAAGACCTCGAATCCCCTTTAATCTCCAAACTAGAGCTCAAATCTCTCCTGCAAACATGGGGTTCTACGAAAATTCCGCCCTGGTTCTCTACATAACGTCCCCGCGCTGTTTGAGTAGTTAATAATTACAGTTACGTTCGTTTTATTACAGCCCAACTGGTCGTCCTTTCTACGAGCGTAAAGAAGTCGTTACATCGAACGTAACGAGTGGATCGCGGATTTTATGTATTTACGAGAAAAAATTCATAGATCAAACAACACACACAGATTACAAGGCTTTCAGAATATTGTCATATCACTTTCAACCAATTATAATTATTAAATGGGAAAAGATAGTTACATATAAATTATTCTTCTTCCAATTAATCGAGCAATTCTGTATTTCGCATGAAGGTACGCGTCATACGCGTCAATCGCTTGTCTCGCGAACATACCTCAAGGAATTACTATTCCCTCCTGTTTTATGACAATAATCGCAAAACGGAACCGTCGTTGATCCCTCCTCATGAAAATCCAAGACAGGAGAAGGATCCACGAGCTGTCGCGTTGAAAATTTCGATCCTCTACGTACCGAAGAAATCACGTCGCCATTGTGAACCTAAACATCCATATCTCTAACAACCGAGGCTCGTTTGCCGAGGCGTTCTCGCAGTGCGAGAGAGGCAGAGGGAGGAGGAAAGGAAGAGTGAGTGAGAGGAAGATGGATAGATAGATGGCAAGAGAGAGAGAGAGAGAGAGAGAGAGGGAGAAGAGAGGGCTGCGTTCGCAATATGTTCGACGGTTTCCTTCGGCGGTTGATTGCTTTCCATTCCGTCGGCCGCGTTTTTCATCGTTCCGAGAAGGAGATCCCCATCGCGAATAACTCGTTTCCGCGTTATCATCGGCGGGGGTGGAAGCCGTGAGCCAGGAGCACAAAGAAGCGGGGGTGGGCTGTTTATACGGGCAAGTTAATACGATTCAACTGGAAGCCGTCGAATTGTTTGCTCGTGGCTGCAAGCGGAATCTTTTTCGCGGACCGACATCGAATCGACGAGCTTCCTCCTCTCTCTCTCTCTCTCTCTCTCTCTCTCATCCGATCTCTCCTCTTGTTTTGAACCTCCGCACCCCCCGATCTCTTTCTCTCCCGTTCTACGGACCACCCCCGCATTCATCGTATTTATTATCTATCGGCGGGCAGCGTCGGATCGACGGCATTCCGACGCGTATCGGCCGCGAATCCCGGCGGCCCGCTCGCAAATGGCCAGTGGCCGTGCTCGGACAATAACGCCGGCTGCTGTCCCCGGCATTTCAAATATTCATCTCTCGACGCGCAGATTGAAAGTATGCGTGTAGTCGCGCGCGAGTGACGCGCGAGCGGGACGCGCGAGCGGGACGCGCGACCCGGCCCGACCCAAGAGCAACGGCCTGTTTTTCGGCCGATATTAACGAGCGCCATTAAACGCTTTCCCGGACAGTTGTTGCCGGTCCCGTAATTAACACGTCGCGCACCATGCGATTCGCAAATATTTGCCAATTTCGAATATGATCGGGTCACTGTGAACCGATAACACGTAAACAGGGTCGCCGGATGCGTGCTCGCGCCCACGCACCCCCTGCCGACCCAGCTCATGTCAAGGGCTATGGCAACCATCGGTAAAGCCTTCGGTACACTTGTCACGCTGCACAATGGTGCAACCTCTTCCGAAAATGTTTCGAGACCGTCGAAGTTCACGAATTCGGGCGCTACGCAATATCGTAAGGATGGTAGCAGTAATTAATGTGTCAAACTAAAGTTCATGCTTTACAAATTAAACGTCGTGTCAGTTACCGGCTACTGACGATGTACAATTTAAAAAATTATATTTTTCTATGTAAATAAGTTTTCAATAATTTTGAGGTCGTAAAAGAATCTATAATAGCTATACTCGGGTCAACGAGACGAATGACGGCGAAAACAAATGCGGCTCGCAAGTGTACCTTGGTATGTAACACACACATGTACGCATACCATGTATGTCACACGAACACTGTTTTTCTCGACTGAGTCGTATAAGCATTACTTGTCACCGAAGCAAATCCTATTGAGTATTATTGCAACACCGTGTTCCTAAGATTCAACGAAAATTATAATACCGGTTAAGCAGATACCGTTTGCAAAGAAGACTTTGCGATTAAAAGTATATGTTTATTTTCAAACTGGTCCACGTTCATTTATTTTAAAATCCAGATATCTGAGGATTCTGCGTTGGAATGAATTTAAAAACGTTGGTAACTGATAACATAGCTGTATAATATTTTTGTGGTTTTAGTGGTTATTGCGTTCTAAAAGCTTTGCTGAAGTGAAATTATATTCAAACGTAGAGATGCAAATTTTAAAACAGCTGGCTCAATATTTTTGGAAAATAAATTTATTATGCGGACTCGTATGCTACAAAAATGAACTTCGCGCATACAATGTGCATGAAATATTTGAGATGATCGGTGTGATGAAAGTGCCGAAAAAAAAAAATTGCGTTTCGTCCCAGACCCGCTAGTGGACTCATCAGTAAGGCTTCTAGCGGGTCCTGCCTTAGACGCGGAGAGGTTTTCGGTTGTAGGATGGTTCATGGTCAACGCTTAACAAGAGAGGAGATTGGGATACATGATACTGGTTACTTTATCGATAGGGCCGTGGATGCTGCTATCCTAACGCGACCTCTTAAATTTAATTTGTACTGTTATTCGGAATTGTTGTCGCTGGGTACATTGCGACGTTCTTATGACCTATGAGAATGAGGATAGTCACGCTAGAATAGTGAATTACGAAACTCCCGGGCCCCAACTTTAGACGGCATTTGTATCCATTTCCCCAAGTGTTGCTCACGATATCACAGCATATCAAGGTGTAGGACATGTGTTTTGGTGTGGTAATGGAAGAATGGAAAGGAATAGGTGTGCGTTTCGTCCCGGACCCGCTAGAGGAACTCGTCGGTAAGGCTTCTAGCGGACCGTGCCTTAGACGTGGGATATCGGAACAACTGTTTAGAACAGTATATATACAAATAGAGCCCAGGTCGAGTACTTTCGGGAATAGTATCCATCTACAGGCAAATGTCATAATAATAATGGAATTGAAGTTTACCCGTCTTGAGAAAGTGGCATAAGGTTTACCCTTTGCACTCGAGCGGCGCCGGTTCGGCGCCCGGCCGATGCGAAGTGGCAACTCGAGCGGCGCCGTTCGGCGCCCGGCCGATTTGAAGTGTTACCTCGGTCGCCGCTGCTGCGGCACGTCCTTTGTAACTCGATCTGTTAATTTACGATGTGCGATAAGATATTTTTCTCGGAAATACTTTCGTGGACTAGGGTTGGCTGGCATTGTAGCCAAATCTTAGCTCAGTTTAGTTAGTCTCAGTGTTGCATTCGCTTGAAACAGTCTTGGCAATAAGTATAGTAGCAAAAAAGTGTTTGAGCCCTAAAAATATGGAGGAAAATCGAATCAGCTCAAGTTCGGACGAATTCGATTTTGCAGCGTTGGATGAAGAAATCACACTGATTTCCGATGGATTACACCGCGAAGCGAATGAATCCAGTGGAGAAGATAGTGATACACTAAGAGGTGTGAGAGGACGAAAAATTAGAATTATAGAGAGCGACAGTGAAGCTGGAAGTGAAATCCGATTAAACGGGAAGCTTCATATAATTCTAAAAGGGCCAAAAAGGGACTGCAAGGTTTGTTCTGACCGTAACACGCCTGAAAGTAGGCGGGAAAGTTCTTATTACTGCGATACGTGTCCCAATAAACCTATGATGCATCTTGGATATTGTTTTACAAGATATCACACCAAACCTAATTACAGAGTATAATATTTACCACAGTTTGTTGTTTTCGACATATAAATAAATAAACATGTGAAATTTTGTCATTTTTATACATTTGTTTGTTAATAAATATTTTTAAATTACTTGTAAAATGGTTGCCTAATTTGCCCGAAATCGTCTCGAGTTGCTGGTTCGCGCCACCGAAAAAGGCCTCGAGTGCAAAGGGTTAATAGATTATTGATAAAAATCCCGAATTTGTTCCGTCAAAGTACTGCAAGGGGTTAATTAGATCGACAGGTTGCTCGTTCGCTGCAACAGTGGTATTATGCATCTGCAGTGTTCGAGTTGTCGATTCGGAAGAAACGATTTTTGCATATACTTAAACTGAAATAGTGCTCCGCAACCGAGACTTCAACGCAGACACGTGTCTCGAGTATCGTTGCGTGTACAAGCTGGAAGCTACCAAAAACGGAGGAGAAGATTTCAACGAAAAACAGCTTGGATAGCTTGTTACCGGAGGATCCGAGCATCCCATTAAAAAGCATAACATCGAGTTTGCGCTGCGCACACCCCCGCGAAGAATGTTCGCGAGCCAAAGTTGCCGGCGCGACTCGAGCAACCAAAAATAATATTTACGATTTCTTTGACCCGGCAAATCGCCGTGCACCGTAAATCCACCGTTAGCGTTGTTCTTTCCTGGTTCGACAAAAGGATGATCTCAGTTCTTGCGTCGTCACGCTAGTTCCTCCCTTCTTGCCTTCTGCTTCTTGGGAGCAGAGATCTCGTCGCTCTCCGCCCAGTCGCCGCGTTCGATGCGACATCGACTGGCCTTGCGAAACTTTCATCGCGCAAACAGATCTTCTTATGTTCGCGGGACCTGGAGCTACATATCGTTCCGATTTATTTTATATGTATATACACGTATATACAGAGCGAGTCTCGCAACATGACGACGTCAAATAACTCATAAAATATTCGGTGTACGAAAAAGTGTCTCAGATAGAAGCTACATTACTTGCTGGCGGACTTGCTGCAGTTTTGCGTCATTTTGATTTGAGATGTGGAGGTCATTTTCAATTGTTTATACGGAATGGTTCACGCTTCTGCAAATTATTCTAGAAAATATGGTAAAATAAATATTTACTGAAATATCAGCAAAAATAAATTATGTTCAATCAACGTGATCGATAGCACAACGTAGTAATACAACTTTATTTTGCGAGCGGCTGTTCAGTATTGATAATTATTTGGTTAGTATCTGAGTAACCAGTCATTTTAGATTCTATTTGGTATAACAGTTCTTTATGTAGAATTTAATGCTTCATCCAAATTTGTGAAGAACGTAAAGCTGATTTCAGTACTACACGTCCTCCTGCAAACGAGACATCTTCTATCTGAAACATTTATGCGTCAACGAATATTTTATGAGATTATTTATGTCATCATGTTACGAGATTTATCCCGCATGTACAATATAAATGTATGATATACATAGATAAGGATATATACGGTCTCGAGTGTACCTAGACACAGTGCCCCGAAATTCTCTCCGGCCAGTTTCTTGTCGTACGGCGGAACAGATATTTTCGTTCTCTCATTCTGAAATTGACTCGCCCTGGGGGATGCAACCCTAGTGAAAGACGTACAGGCCAATGTAAACCGATGTATCGAGGAAGGAACATGCCCCGGCAGTCCGCTCCGGCGATACCAGTCTCTTCTACCCTCTCCCACCGGAAGCTTTTTCATTCACTACCGAGACCTCCTCGCCCACCCCCATCTCCACCCCCCTTTGCACCCGCGACGAGTACGGTTATTCGCGCTACTTTAAACGTTTCCAACGATACCGCCGAGCCGGGGGGTCGTCGCTCTTGGAGAAATCTCGGCGCGGTTTGCTTATCCGCGAACGAACGGTCCTCGATCGCCAACTAGCGTCATAGTACTTCATCTTTCTTTCGGATCCACCCATCGCTGGATTTTTTCAAGAATTCCTCTTCACCGGATCTTTCCCGAACTCTCGTCTCGAGTGGAACGACGTAGAAAATTGAACCCGCAACGTCGTTTAAAAATTTACGGCATCCTCGTGATTTCTATCGAATTCTTCCATGGTCGTCTTTTAATAATTTACTTGCCATCGAATCTCTCTTGTCCCTATATTTTTCCGCAATAGTCCTCGCGCTTGTCGTTCCTACGAATATCCTGGTTTCCGCGCTCCTGGACGTATAGTTTTAGTATTCTTCGTCCGCAAAGTATTAACTCTGCGCTGGCAACCAGGGTCTTTAAATATCTCGGCGAAATGTTCGTCTGTGCACCTCCGTAAATTGCATATTTAAGGAGGATCTTCGGTAAGAGTACCAGAATTTTTTTGTTTCTTTTTAGTGCCCAGAACAATGCCAGGAGGGTTAACATTTACTAATTACTGCAGGCCGCAGCATTATCGTCACTATTGTCTCTAGTTTAATGTATAACAAGTAGACTGCGGATCTTGATTGCAAAATAAAAATTTTCCTCATCGATTACATAAAATGTAATCTGTATATTATACACTGTAAACATTACTATGAATTAAGTCGAAGAATAATCTCCATTGGAGGTTTTCTTTTTAATGATATTGATCCTCTCGTTTTCATCGTTGTACTATCTCCCGTTTATCCATTTTTGTTGTAAATGCACAACATTCACAGTCTAATATTAATTACGCTTTCAAACGCTAGTTTGAATATCTAATAATGTAATCTGCCCGCGATACGTCGCCGAACTATACATAACTTGTTTGGCTAGCAAATATGCTTAATATTCTCGTGGCGACAGGGCTCGAAACCAATTTATGCTTACCCCGACTGACGAACGAACTTGTTCCGACTTCCCCGGAAAAGATTCACGATTTCGAGAGATCACATTAGACGGTTCGTCGTGCAATATTTGCAAGCGCCCGTCTGCCGGCAAAGCCCCGTGAAAATCGGCGGACCGGTGTCCTCTGTTAGCCTTTCACTCCAGTCGGTTTCCTTCGCGGCACAGTGTCGGCGGGGCCGCATAATCGTATCGGGGCGAAATTATTGAACGCGAAATCCGCGGCTTTGAAGTCGCGAGTTGACGCAATCGTCTCGTCCGCCGCTTTATACCGCTTGAGACTTTTTCTGTGCTCGCTCGTTCTTCTCTTCTTGTTTCTTGAGAACGATCGTAAAACTGGAGGAGGATGCCGGAGAAGAAGAAGAAGAAGAAGAAGAAGGAGGATACGGCGAAAGAGTACACGGAGAGAACGAAAGGCGTAAAGACGTGCCGCGCTCGCGAAAAGAGACTTTTTGGCGACCTTAATGCTCGGCGCACAGTGGAACGCGACATTTATTTTCTTGGACATTATCGACCAAAATTAAATGTTCGAAATTTTGCACTGCAGCTTCATGAAATCTCTAACAAGTGATCGTAGCATAAGGTAACGCAAAATAATGAACTTTACAGTAGCATTAGGTTTGATACAAATATACTCAAATATGATTATTATGAAAATTCTGGTCTTTCTGTTTTCCAGTTGCTTCACTTTCAATAATTATTGCTTAATTTCTATTAGTTTATAAGTTCTTAATGTTTTTCACATTATTGGATGTTTTATTTTCAATGATTTTTTACAAAAAGATATTCTGACTTCTTTCAAATTTCATCGTTTAACGACTATATAAAAAATGTTTAACGATTACAGTCTAAAATACCTAAAATCGCTCTTTTAATGGCCTCAAGAAGTTGAAAAATTAGCTGCTAATAACTGCGACGAATAAAATAAATCTAATACCCATACTATATATTAGATTTACTTTATTAATCCCAGCTATCAACAGTGAATTTCTCTACCTCTTAATTCTTTTTAACTTCTTTCATTTTTGTTTCCTAGTGTGACGATTACTCATTAAAGATTCAATGGAGCTATATCACAAAATTTCGACAATTGGCCAATGATGTTCAAGAATATCGGTGTCTCCTTCCACTGTGCGGCGCGAACACGGTCTCGCTCCCAAGATTTGTCCGTCGACCTCTCGCGCGAAGAAAGGACCGGTTTATAAATATTTCGCGGTTTCGCCGCCCTCGCGCGACCCTCGTCCCTTACCTCGAGAATAATGTCTGCAAGGGTCGGACCGGGCCGGGCTGGGTCCGATGGCGAGAGTAACCCTTGCTGCCGGTGTCAGGGATCGATAAACAAAATTCGACCACGGCGAAGGAGGAGCACGCGACCAATCCGTGACACCGTTCCATTGAATATTAAGCGGCGACGATTGAGCCGCTTGTTCGCAAGCGAATCGATTCGAATCGAATCGAATCGACTCGAATGGAATCCCCATTCCATCGTCGATCCTCGTTACGTCTGCCCCGGGGAACCTTTGTTTAGCAGCTGCTCCCTTTACGGCTGCCGCGCCGGCCCGCGACCGGACTAGGAACTCGCCTGGCGTCTGGAACACCGTTCGCCACCGGCAAAAATTCGAGTTCATTGCTTCCTACGCGTGTCAAGTGCGAGATCGTATTCTATGCGGCACGGTTTATTGGCCGCGGCGACGGCCGGTCGCTAAATTCGCGGCTCTATATGGTGAGCAAGATTTACGGAACCGTCCGAGACTACTACCGTCCTGGATCAACCGAATTATATTATTAATGTTAATAATGATAATTTATTACATACATATATTCACAATATAGGTAAACATATAAATATAGTAAAGTCAAAAATGTCTTAAATTAAATTAATTAGAATAACTTAATTAACGAAAACTAAAGAAAATGGGAAAATTTGCCGCTGCGACGGCTGTTAATTCCAATACATATCACATTGGAAAAGCAGGAAACTAATGATTAACACTTGGAAGCTGACAATCGCTGAAAGCGCCAGTATTCAGCTTGTACCAGTTCGTATTGTTCGAACGTTATACTTTAATAATTTTATTGTAATTGCGTCGAAATTATATCATGATTAGTAGCGCCTAGCAAACGGTATCGTTATGTTACAATTTCGAATGCTATTATCGTATTGCTATAAAGCGGTTAGTTCGATTGTTATACACGGCTAAATGATTGTATTGATTCGAGTAATTATCCACGGTGGCATCTTCTCCATTAAAGACACCTTGATGAATATTTTCCGATTCATTGGAGAGTTTGAACAATGAATGGGTAAAATTCAACCATCTTCGGTCGTTTAATATTTGTGAAACGCATTGTTTCACAATTCGTTCATTCGCGTTTCAACCGAAGTAACCGTCGAGTGTCGTTCGAATTCTTTGTTAATTATCAAAACATTCGCATGGCACCGCTCGTTAGGTATTATTTGGGCGCGCTCCGTTTCTCGCGGCTCACCCCGTACGCGTTTCTTTTTCTCGTTGCCGCGGCACGTGTCCCCGACTGCCACGCAGCTGGAACGCGTTCGCGTTTGTAAATATTAAGCGTGTAAATTAATTCGGGGCTCGTTTGCGCGAAATTCAAACTTTATTTCTGGCTTGACGGTTTCGCCTGTGCGGCGATTTTTGTCTCTGCGGCGAGTTCTTCTGCGCGCGTCTCCCATGTTTACGTTCGATTTCCATGTGTGTAATTGGTGTCTGACGGCCGCAGAGGTCTTTCGCGTCGATGCCCGAGCGACCGTTAATATGCTGCTAGCACGCGTATTTTCACGTCGAAGGTAATCGACGATGGTGATGCGTCAGTGCTGAATCTACGATAGGGGCGCGCGGGATTTTTGAATATGTTAAATAACTCCTTTGTTCGTTGGGAACTGCCGCGCCGTTCTGTTCCCGGTTTGTTCGTATTTTGTAGCGAACGAGGATGAAAAGCATCTTTTAAACATGTCCCCGTAAGCAGCGTGCGAATCCGTGAATTGTGATTGGATACATAACACCGTGAACAAAAAGTAAGGTGAATTTGTTTATAAAATGTAAATTCTTTATTAATTTTTTTCTTATTTTTTTCCGAGGTTGGTAGGACTGTCTATAACATTTGCCAAGCGACTGTTTGTCAAAAGGTTTAATTATCTCCGAGTTACACGTGTTTTTGTAAACAACCAAAAGTCATCACGACAATGCACCATGTCATACTGCATCGGTTGTTCGCGACTTTTTTGCCAAAAACTCGACTCATATCGTTCCGCAACCACCGTATTCGCCTGATTTGGCTCCGTGCGACTTCTGGCTATTCAGCAAACTCAAAAGGCCAATGCGGGGACGCCGTTTTGACACGATCGAGGAGATAAAAACCGAATCGAAGAAGGTCTTGAAGGCTATACCGGAAAAAGACTATTCCGACTGTTTCGGGGACTGGAAAAAGCGTTGGCAAAAGTGGTTTCTATCGGACGGGGATTGCTTTGAACGGGATGAAATTGATTTGTAAGAATAAATAAAGAATTTACAGTTTATAAACAAATTCACCTTACTTTTTGTTCACAGTAGTATGCTGGATTTCTTTACAAAAGACTCTACGAATAAAGGGAAATGCTACGGTAATATTAATAATAGTAATAATGTTTACTATGTGAACAGAGAATGTTGTAGTAAGGAACACATTGGACAGAGATAAAAAGACGGAAAAGTAATAACGTCATAGCAATGAAGGGAGATAGAATAAAACATTTAGTAGTATTAGTAATACGTGTAATATTGACAATAATAATAGCAACAGGAGGAGTAATAATAAGAGTAATAAAAATAATGCTAGTGATAAGAATAATAAGAATAGTAATAACGACAATATCAACGAGATCAAGAATTGAAGATGATCGTGAAAAATAATATCGGCAGAGTGTTTCAACGCAGTAGAAAAATTTGTTAAAAAATTTAGAGGAAACGCAGAGGACCCATTGTATCTCAAACAGAGCTAACAAACGAAATAATGCAGTACCGTAAACTGTAAACTATCAACCGTGAACCCGTACAAAACCCAACACCGACGATTGCGGCCTTCTGCCGGCAAAGTGCAGCTCAGAGACCTAACAGTTTTCATCGCGGGAATTAATTACTCCCACATACTGTTTCTAACCCATTGAATCAACATATCGGGGAGCGTTTGATGAAATTCGCGACCGGATGTCGGGAAACTCCAACCCGATGTAAATATGGCAACCCGCCACCGCGCCGCACCTTACCGCACCTTACCGCACCTTACCGCACCGGGCCCATAAGCCTGCGTCGAACGTGTCGACGTCGAAGGTCTCTGAAGAGACCCGAAGAGCCACAAAAGCGCCATGGTTCGACAAAAGACAGTTTCCCAGTTTTCCCACGGATCGAGCTTGCGTCGCGTGCGAAACCGTTTCAGATTGTCGCAGGCTTCGGCGAGGAAGCCGACACACGGTCGTCGCTCGATGTGCCCTGCTGCGGTATAGGGCGTTTGCCAGGTATGGCGTCGGGAGCAGATTTGTTTCGGCGATTCGGTGCCGTGTCCCGATCGGTGGAAATCGAGAGCGGAAAAGGAGAAATGTAATTCGGGGAGCAGTTCGCGGTAATAATTCTGACGCAATCACGGGGCGCACGTCTACGGGCAGAAAAGGGGAACGGAAGTCGATTACGGAACCGCGAGCTGGCAACGGCAGCGGCAGAGGCAGCAGTAAACCGTAGCCGCACACGGGAATCCGTACGTTAGTTTTGAACAGTCGTAACCGCATCCGGAAGCTCCGAGAACCGTGGTACACCTGCGATTGCAGTATTACGTGACTCGTCGTCGATGCCACGATACGACGCGACACGTTGCGATGCGATCGGATGCGATCCAATGCGATCCGATGCAGGACAATACGATACAACGAGACCCGATACCCCCCTCTGGTACAGTACGATAACCGATAACTTCCACCATCCTATCCCCAATCGATCGGAAATGCGATTAATCTGCCTGAGAAACGCGAACGAAGAAATCGCCCGAGACAACGATCCCCTGCCTTCCATTTAGGGCAACGGGTCAACGCGACCCTCGCATATCGATGACACGATTCCCCAACCCTTTTAAAAACGTATGTAATGCTGGATTCCTCTGTACTCGTGTAAACGCAGGGATCATTTTAAATCCGCATTTTCCGCCTTTGATTCCGTAGCATTTCTCAGGCTGGAGTTTCCATTTTCTGCTTCGGTACAGCTTTTTATTTAATTAGTTACTTCATGTATCATTCGCTTATAATTTAATAGGTTTGCTAAGCGTTTGAGATTACGTATGCAACGATGAGATTAGCTCTTCCATAAACGCTCCTGCATTTAACCAATAATGGGAAGCTGTTGACACTAAATCTGCCGCCAATATGACCGATCTCGTACTATTTATTTTTACATTGTCGAAGTTATTGAGGTTCTTGCTTAGAAAGCGATTAAAAAAATTCTTTTATTCAAGTTTGAGCCGTTATTAAAATTGCAAAGGGCCTGGATACAATTCAATCTGGCCGTTCGTATGAAGAGTTTTTATAAAGGTTTAGTGTGAAATTAACGCCTTTTCTCGCGTACACTCGAATAGCTTAACGCGTACACTTGGTAACAGGTGATTGGTCGACAGAAGAAATCGCGTCGCCAATTTCGCGGAAGATAAAAATCCCGCGGAGCGTTCGATTCGATCGTGTTCGCTTTCCCGAAAATAAAACTGTCGTAACGGCACGGAGCAGTCCGGTCGGAACGAATGTTCCGTTCCGGGAATCTATTATTTCTGTTCGTTAAATATTTTTCATATTTCGCGAAAGAGGGTTTGGCGGAGCTAATAAAACATTGTAATTATGGTGAGTGGTAATGGACGTGTTAATTAACAGCGGTATTAACCGTCACCGTTATTCTCGCATCGGTCGTGCACCCGGCATCAAAACATCGGGATATCGGATTGGCAAAAAGCTTCGCCGTTTTTCGCGATACGGCGATGTCCTCGTAGCGACGCGCGGATAAATATTTAATATTGCTAAATACACGCGGCAACGAGTTCACGCTGCACATGAATTTTCGGCGCGAACTTTTTCAGTTATTTTTGTCGTTATCTTCAACGACCGTGTCCCAGCCGTCCCTTACGTTAATTGACAATCGCGAAACGGCTCGCAGAGGTAAACGATCCTAATGGACGGCGGGCTCGCAAATGCAGCGGCGCGAAGGTTCGATAACAGTCCCTACGCGGCGGCGGAAGCAATATTCAAATTCCTCGACTTAACGAGTAACAGTGGGAACGACAAGAACTAAGCTGGCCGAACAACGAATCCGTCGATGTAACAACGCACCGATTCGGCGCCATACTCGAGATAGCAGGGCATGAATTTTCGAGCAAACCCGTTGCTCAAATTGGTTGGTTAACATACTTTGTGTAAGGCCCCTTTACTGACACACCTGGCGGGGGAAAATTAGTGATGTTTGAAAAAAATCATTTAGAAAATATTTAATGTTTACGGAGCCGATAATTATATTTTAATGACAAATATGTAATAAGGATTTTTAGGATTCCAATAGAGTCTTTTTATTGGCTCGGGGAATAAGTTCGTAGCGTTTTTATATTTTCATTTATTTCACAACGATTTGTTGCTGGTTGACAAATATATTTATTCGATAGAGCTGTTTCTGCTCTACGAAACAGTGTTAGTAGTTATAACAATAAATTCATCCATTAATTACTATCTATTATTTATTATTTTTTTTATTACGTGAAAGTAATAAATAAATAAAGGAATAATGTAATTTCCGTCTTTGCAAACGTCAAGGAATGTTTTTTTCGCCAAAACCTTGAAATCTGGTTCCAGGTGAATTCTAGCAGCAGAAACATCTCCATCGAATTAATATTATACACTTTGTCAAACAGCAACAAATCGTTGCAAAATAAAAGAAAATATAAAAACGCTACGAAGTTATTCCCTAACCTAAAACATAACAAAATTTATACAGATAAATTTTGAGGAAGGTATTAATTTTGTGCCGCGTATGACGTGGACAGAATCTCGCCGTTTTCTGCAAGCAGAGCGATTCTTTTCATGGACCCGGCGGTCGCCGCTATAATTGGCGGACGCGTAATCGAAGATACTCCACCGCGGGTGCACGGTTTTTGTTCCCGCGGAGAACGTACGGTTTCCGCGCTCCAATCTTCCCCTCTCATTACGTTCGTTAACAACTGGCCGCGCCAGTTAGTGAAATTTAACAATGCCGGTGCGGAGCCAGGCTCTCTCGCTCGGTCTTGCGGTTTCTCTTAATTCATCCGGCCTCCGCACGCGTTTCTTTTCCACCCTCGTCCGCCATCCGCCGCGCCGCGCCGCTTTCATTATGCCGAAGGTGGCATGGTAATGACGCGGCGCGGCGCGGCGTCGCGCAGGACCTTGAGAGACGCTCGGCGAAATTATTTCGCCGTTGACCGTAATAAATCGCGCGTAATTGCGGGTCACGGAGCGGCGAGAACAGGTCAGAGACGCGGAACGCGCGTGGCCGACGCGGCGACGACGGAACAAAATAGGACGAAAATGGCTCGTTGAGAGCGGAAATCCGTCGCGCGGTCGTATTACCGCGGAAAAGCAAACTTCCTTCGCCGGTATAATTAGAAAACTTACGTTTGCCTTGCATATTTCGACGCGGAGGAATTTGGTTGGGGACGGGCGGAAGCGCGAGGCCGGAACGTTCCAAGCGCACCGGCCGGGTCGGGTTCTCCGCCTCACGGCGGGCGCGAGAACCCTGCTTTCAAGCCCACCTCCGTTCCCGTTCCGCCAACCCCTGCGCCGTTCTCGCGACCGAAATATAAAATTCTGTTACGTGTCGCCTGACCGAGTTGTTTGTGCATTCGGAAAATATGCAAATTAAACTCGTTCCAGTTTCTTTCGTTGCGCGGCGATCCGCGCGGGCTGCGACGCCGCCGTGCCGCTCCTCCGGCCTCTCTTCCCTCGCCTTCCTCAAGAGGGAGCCGCGGTTATTCGATTTCAGAGGGCCGAATCGTCGAAGCAATCGCACCGAGAAACTTTTCCCTGTGCTACGCCAAACGGGAGCCTTAAATTCCCGGCAACAAGTGTTTTCCGATTCCCCGCCATCGTCGCACCCTTCGCCCTTTTCCGAATTTCTTGGCTGTCCTTGATCGTCTTCCCTCTTCCATCTTACTTCTCTCGTAGCCCGTCGATTTGAAGAATAATTCATTAACACGCTCGCTACTATATCCTCGCGTGTGTCACGATCTTCTATTCCTCGTAAAAGAAATCGAAACAATCCCGTAAATATAATTCTTTAAAATTGTAACACGTACAACATTTAGAGAATTTATATATAAAGCAGTCAAAGTTTTCTCGCTTTTAAAATTTCTGTTACTATAAAAATGTTTCTGTCAGATTATTTTGCTCGAACTTCTTAAATTAATTCGATCTTGTCATTGTTGTGAACCAACATACGTTAGTCGTGTTTAGGCCACAGTAGTTGTAGTGTTTTACGATAAATATAATGAATATAATTATGTATGCTGATGGCGCTCAAGCGAACGCGTTAATTCGCACGCGTTTCGCTTCACGAGCCATGACCGAACCCCTTTTAGTTAAACGCGCTACCTCGAGTACGCTTGTTTTCGAATAATTACCGTAATGCTACTCGTTATCACTCGATCTCGCGCGGGCAAGAAGGGCTGTCGAATCTCGATCGATAAATATTCGAAGGAGAAATTCGAGCGACAGGGTTTAATAGAAAAGGTTAATATAAAAAGAGTAATGGAACAGTGTATCGATGGATGTTTCCTCGACATTTTGCTAAAGGCTCGTCCGGTTCTATCGCGCGCAATCAGATTTTCGATAACAATTTTCACTTGTTCACGTGTCCGAAGAAACTGACGGCTGAATAGGATTTTGATTTCGCGCGGCAGATCGCGTTTAGGGATAAAAATTCGGCAGAAAAACAGCGAAATTCTATATCGGGTATTCGTCCCGGTCGTTTTTTTTTTTACGCGGGAGTTTTTTGCGATCCGCGAATGTCGCAGCTCGGCCAAGGTTTACCTATTTGTTTCGAATCCTTTTCTTCGATTCGGGCAACCATCCGCAAACACGCGACTTCCATTAACACCGGCCGGAAAATTGGTTTTTCTATTTTCGTTCTATGGAACGCACTGGGCTCGCCGGGCGGGAGCAACAATGGCGATGACGTTCCGAACGAGGAAGAACGGGGGGGAACGGTGGAATAGGAAAAAGCGGGAAGGTAGCGAAGCCGATCGGGCTCGCCGAGTTAATTTTATTCGACTCGGGCCCGAATCCCGTCGTTAACGCGACCATAAAATATTGCTAATACGATTATCGATGTAACTGTTTGCTTAATATACGCAGCGGAATTATAGAGTACCTATCGTCTGTTCCGCAGCCGGTGAACGAAATTTATCGGGCCGCTGCTGTTTTGAAACGTTAATCTGGATTCCGGCTTCATTTTCCACTCTCTTTGTGCCTCGTTGTACAAGTATCGCGGCAATGGAATTTATTTAACTATAAATCCCCGCATCCTACTCGCCGACCGGCACCGACATAAGCCGCGGACCTGCACGCTTATTAATTTATCATTGCCGCTCTCTCTCTCTCTCTCTCTCTCTCTCTCTCTCTCTCTCTCTCCCGTGTCGCATTGTTTTCGAACCACCGTACCACCGCGTACCGCACCGCGTGTTTCAACTGCGGAAAATTCTTCGACTTCGTTCAACCGGCTAACTGTTACCAACCGCAACTGTTGGAAAACAGACACGATTATCTATTGACGAGTCAGCAATTAATTACCGTAGTTAACTGTTCGCGCACGATCCTGCAGCTATGATAACAATCATCGATGCGATCTGATCGATACACTTTTCATAGCATTGTATGGTTTTTCAGCAAGTACATTTTTTAAGTAATACATATCTTAACGCTAGCATACCAGGCCGGATGTTTCAATCGAGCCCATTCCTTCCACCGGAAACTGCCGGTGAAAAAAACTCGGTAGATGCATTGGAGGTGGTTCGGAGGAACATGAAGTTTTATTTTTACAACCTGATTGACAGAGTCAAAGCAATTAACATTAGTTAAACCGAAACCAGAAAGTTAAAATCTATCATAAGTTGATGACAACTGTTTCGAGATGCTAATCCTTGAAGTAGACTGACTCAGAAACGTCATTAGATTCTTTAGCTTTCAATGACGAGATCAAGATGTTTGTATTGACAGGGCACGCTGGCGCAAGAAGACGGTTGAAACGACGGAGCAGCGATCCAAAAAGGGAGATCATGCTCCAATAGTTTGATCGTCATTCTATCTACAGTCTAGAGCCGATTGCCGATGAAGCAACACCTGCGGCGAGATAAATCAGCCGACAAGGGGGGGCTCTATATTTGCCGCGCGGCATGAAAAACAGTATGTCGCGCGTTCTTTCAGAAGAGTCGCCGGTTCAATGGCACCGTCACACCTGTCTCACCTTTCATTTTGTGTCTATACTTACTCGCGGGGGCGCTCGACGACAAAAAATCGTGCTGCAGAATATCGGGTATCGGGGGGCTGACGCGCGTCCCCTGCGCTTGTTGCGACTCGCGCGAGCGGTTTAGACGAGCGACGACGAGCGAAGGCGAGCGGCGGCGAGCGGAGCAGAGCGGAGACAAGCGGCGCCACATGGAGACGGTAACCCCGACTCGTAACTAACGATTCCCCGGTAGCCGGCTACGAAAATAAACTATTTATGAATCATTCCGAGAATACACATAATTCCCTGGCTCCCTTCTACCACCGCGGCGATCCTCTCTTCCTTTTTAAACGCCTTCGCGGTCCCTCTCCCCCTCCCCCTCCCCCCACCCCTATCCCGTGCTTCCCCTTTCACCGTGTCTTTCTTTTCCTCCGGCACGCGGTGATCCGCTCCGTGCGTTCGAACTTTATTTCGAGGTTCGCCCCATCCCCCGCATTTCTACTCGCGCCCCTCTCGCCGCCGGGCACGCTCTATTCCTTTTCTTCTTTTCGCCGCCGCCCCACCCTCCTTAATTCTCGTAAAATGCGGCATAAATCTTTATCATCGCTCCGATTCACACCCCCTTCCAGCCGCCGCCACCGCCGCGCCGGTCCGCTTCCCTCTCGTTCTTCCCACCGGTTTTTCTCCGTCCCCGTAGGGCCGCCCACCGCCGCCCAAGCGGGAGCAAAAACTCGCCGGCGAATGATAGAATATTTGTTCGCGCGTCCGCGATCGCAATGGCTCACGAACGGATGCAAATTGTCCCTCGAAAAAGACCGGTCCCGCGATTATTGACTCGGGGGATAGCGATGGGATTGAACGGACTCGGAGTTCCGTATCGAGGGACGATTTCTTTTTGCCTGGTCTCGGGATTGATACGACCAGTAATTAAGATCGATGCGATTCCCGTCCGGCTGGTTCTCGTCGAGGCGCTACTCTTTTTCCGATCTCCTGATCGACGAAGCGTAGAGAAATTAGGACAACTTTGATACCATTCTCGTTCCATTTTCGCCGCAAAGGGAGCCGGTGTGTGCGGCTCCTCGAAAAATGGTTGTACTGGTATGGGAGAGTCGCGATGGGTCAATAAACGTATTACCATACTGTCCTTCCGCGATCGCTTTATGCGGAAATACCGGCGAGTCCGCTCCGTCTGTCACGGAAAGTCTCTCAACTGGCCGGTCGCGGAAGTTGAACGTGAAATTCTTTGTCTTTCATACCGAGTTGATCGAGTTTTAGTTAAAATTGGATTTGTTTCGGAGCGTGTCCCATATATTTGTTTAGTCGCGAATATAAACACGTTTAACCAGATTGTATTTATGTTATCGCGAACGCATCGTGTTCCTATTCGTACTGTATTTGCTCTACGGCAGGTAGATGCTTGATCGGAACTGCGCATCGATGAAATGTACTGCACGAAACTGACTTGACCCTTCGCCTATTATTTTCGTTACAATCAAAATGATTAGAAGTTTTGCGATCGCAATCATTTTTCCGTAGAAACAGAAACTTTATATCTACTGTGTGCTTACACATGCCTGAATGTTTAAACCTTCGCACTCGAGTGGCGATTCTGAGGTAACGCTACAATTGTTATATCACGTTACTAGATAATTGTTATATTATGAAAATTTAGATTCAAGAAATCGTTAATAGTGTAACTGTTGTACGAGTCGCAATTTCATATGCTTGAAATACTGTTTATCATAAAAAAAATACTATTTGTCAGAAAAATTGTTTTTTATATTTACAGTTGTAATAATCTTGAGGGCAAAGGGCTGACAAGAGAATACAATTTTATTCCGACTTGAAGGAACGGAAAAACATTCATACCCGAATAGCTTATTACTAGAAATCTCCGCCACGAGTACGACTCGTGACTTCTTATTAAAGAACTGTCACAGAAATGTTCTCTGAACATTCGTAAAGTTATAATAGCAGGTATTGTTAATTGCCGCAAATTGAAATCTCGAATTGCGGCAGTTTTGGTCGCACGATGCCGTCGATCCCGGTATTAATGATTCCGAGAGATGGGCATTGTTCGCTCCGCGGCGCGGCTAAATTTGGCCGGAACAAAGTGGCATGAACGGGGCGATGATTCGGTGGCAGAAGGCTAATGAGGCGGACACGGTGGATTCTGTTGAGTCTGTCGAGTTCATTCCTCCGGAGTCCACAGGCGGCCCCGTTCTGTATATTTCCTTAGACTACTCAAACAAATCATGGTAGTTGTTGGTACTGTCGAAGACGTGTTCAGGGAACGTCGCCTTGGCCTAGGGCAATCGGTGTTCGTTGGGGCTGCGATTGGTAGAGCGTTCTCCGAACCTGTCGCTGACGTTTACTTGTCCGCAGAGACTTATTTTTATCAGTCTAGAGAGATAAAGCTACATCAAAGGTGGCACCACAACTCGGCGAGTCTGTTGCAGCGACTGCAGAGCACCGAATATTGATCTCCGTACGATTATTCTATTTTCCTTCCAATTTTCAAACGACACTTTCCACAGGATCGATGCTGCTTTTGTAAAAACAGTTTATTTGATAAAATAATTTATTTATTACTACAAATGTCATTGAGAATAAATGATTCTTGCCGTTTTCCTCGTAAGAGATCGTATTAAAAACGGCACGAATCATCTACTCTCAAAAATATCGAAACAGCCTCTTTAGACGTAGAGGCGAAACGTCGTTCGCTAAAATTATTCGCAGATGATAATTTCATTAATAAACCCATTCGAATATAAAAATTACAGTCTTAAATCATGCCTAAAGTCTTTTAATGATCTGAAAATCTTACAAAATATCTATTATTCCAGATAATATAATTTATCTTCCGAGATAATTAAACGAAAAATAGAAATGAAGAGAGCAGCACAAATTCATGGATACGTTAGTAATTGAAACTTCTTCCATTAATAAATTTATTATTTATTCAATCAAATTTTTGAAATATCGGTAATGTGCCACTATATCTTTTCCATAAGAAGTTCCTGCAGTTGGTAATCGGCTTACGGTTTGAACATATGGCTGTGAGGAATAGTGGCGCTAATAGCGGTGCCATAGCATTGCATAGTGGCGCCACCACTTGGAATTCCAGAATCATTGGGAAGAATCATTGTCAAACATATTCAAGTGTATGTATAATTAAGAGTGATCCAAATTTCGACTTTTGCAGAGTTTTTGATGAGAGACTAATTTATACAGATATTCGTGATGCCCAAGATCAACCCTGTGGTATAGATCATAAATTCATTTATTCTTTTATCGATTAGAATTGTAACTTATACCTAGTAGTAAGACTTAGATTAACAGCATGCGGTGTATAACCTACAAAGATACCCATTATTGTATTACAGATATTAATCTCTGCAATAACCACGATACAATAGGACCTATTACTTTTGCAACATCTTTCGATTCTTTTTAAATATTTATCGATGCTATTTTCATAGGCATAGTTATACAGTTCATTATGACCGTTTTATATTCATTCGTATAATGATTTATAGTTTTAATTATACAGAAAATTAACTAAATAATCATCAATTAACCGAACCGTCACTCTTGATAACTTCGACCAAAACAGTGTCGAAATCCTTCATTGTCAACAGACAGTAATGAGCTCTCTCTGTGCTGGTTCATCTGATGATAACTTATCAGTAACAATTTGTGAATCATTTTACCGCTCGTAGGAAACTTCTGGGTTCAGCGACCAATCGATGCAATGAATTTCAATAAAATCGAATCGCAAGGAATCGAAGGTCGACTAAGCGTAGGGTCAATGACGATTGGCCGATGATCGCGAACATCGAGGATATTGACCTTCTTTATAGACGGGTTAACTACATATTCCGATCCTACGGTAAAGAACCCTGCTGCATGTTCTTTAAACTCGTCCGACTTGCATGTATCTGACGTATCGATCAAACGAGAGAGAAAGAATGTGCAATTAAAGGGTAGCTTTTGTCGTGCATTCCAAGGACCTTCGTAGTTTTAAATAGGGTGTCCCATTTTCATATTAGCGCGAGCCTTTCGAGAAAAATATTCGATCCAGCGGACTTTTCTACTTGCTATTGAGAGAGAGGGAAGTTAAATACAATGGACAGACTGACCTCCAAATAAATATTTGTAAAAAATTTTTCGACCAATTAACCCATAAAAATCTACACGTAAAATTAATTCAAAAGGTATTTATTATCATATAATTTCATTTCAAAAAAGCATTGAAATCAGGGATAGCTGTTCAAAATGGACTTGGCGAGCTATTTTTATCATAATTCCCCTAGTATGTATTTTATGTATCCCTTATATGTGAATCTATTTAAGATATTAATATTTTATTATTACTAGATTAATTTAATTTAATTTAAGTAAATTTTTTTATTTCTAGAATAACAGTCCTGGTATCTGATATTTCTATAAGTGAATTTCCGCGTATCAAGTTATTGGTCTGTTATGGCTACATATTTTGTTAAATAACTTTAAAGATTGCAATTGTCCGCAGAAAAAGTTTTAATAGTATTAAACTGTACTTTTGTAACGAATGTGCCTGTTATGTCAAGGGTATATGATAACTGGGTCAGGGTTAGGTTAGTATTAGGTCAGAGTTATGTCTGGGTTAAGATTATGCCAGGTTACGTCTCTTAACTTGTTGTGACTTGACCTTACCTTATCTTTCCTTATCTTGAAAATGGGAAACTGTATTACCTGCATACGAAATTGATATCTCGATATCTCAGCTATTTCTGTCCCTGTCGACATGTTCGAGAACTTTTTATACGCGCACAACGACGCTTAACAATTGGGCGATTATTAAAATTGAATACGGTACAATTTAAAAGAATAGATTCCTGTTACAATTTTTAGCCGTTTTGGTCAAAGAAAAGATTAGTGCGACTCAGAGTCTGAGCGTAGCCAACACCGTCCGTCACCCCCCGGAGCGAAGCTTGTTCAGCTCGTCGACTCGACTACGTAGTAGCACGTTAAAAATTCGTGTTCCCACCTCTTATTGGCTACTGTTTGTTCGTTAATAACTCGTAAACAAAGTCGCCGATTCCATTTTCGTTACGGAAAAAATTACTCCAAATAACCTCAGGAACCCATCATTTTCCGAAGTTACAATAATTTTGATACATTGTGTATATAGAAAAATAGCTAGCTATCTTAGACTCCACGGCGTTCAAAAATCATTTTTTTTTACCGTTGCCTTCCAAATAAATATATCGTTTCGAAAGCAACAACTTTTGCGTGGATAATTATCGGATCTGCTAGCAGAAAATGAGGTCGCGTATCTCTGCTGGATTGAACGCAAGAAAACAAGATTGCATTTAGATTTTCCATAACACTGGAGAACAAGATCTCGCCGGGAGAAAGAATATTGTGGGTAGATCAAGTTTTTCTGCATCTCGTAACAGTCTCGTTCCTTTTTCCAGCCCGCGTGATGGGTCGCCGAGAAGAAGGACACCGACGTCGGACGCGTTCCACGACGTCCTCGCTGCAATAGAACCCCGTCAGGATATGATAACGATCCACGGACAACGGTGAGTACACGTTGGTATCGCGCACCGGCGTAAATTACGCGGATATGGGTCTTTACCGCAGACGTTTGGCTTCGACGTCGTAATTCAGGGCACGTAATTCACGATCATCGTTTGCGGCCGTCGCGCAGGCTTGCATTTAGGGAACGAACTTCCCGACGAGCCCCTATCCCCTAACGAATGGCCAGAGGTACCGTGCTTTCATTCTTTTCGTCCCGGCTATTTGCGGCAACCCTCTACGAGCTGCTCGATTCATTAGAGTTTTCGCTATCGAGTTCCTTCGGTTTCTCATAATTCCATTTGCTTGTTTACTTCGGCGATATCTTCATCCGTAGTATCTCCCCTTTTGCGTTTTTGTTTGATCAATATCCCGATCGTTAGTCACTCTTCAACTTCCTATTTATTTAAACAGTATCTTTACTTATAGTCACTGTTGATTTTCTTATTTATTTGAGCATATCTTAATCTTTAGTCGGTGCGCATATTCTTATTTATTTTAGCAATATCTTGATATTTAGTAACTCTTAATCTCCTTATTTATTTTAGTAATATTTTGAATTTTAGTGATTCTTCATCTTTTTTTATTTATTTGGGTAATGTCCTGATCATTAAACTCTACATCTTTTTATTATAATAATTGGGCAATACTTTGATCTTTGGTAACTCTTGATTTCCTTATTTATTAATGAAACATGTTGACCTTCAGAAATTTTTAATTTTTTTATTAACTTAAATCATCGCGTGTTCTAAACAGTTCTAAATAAATTTTCCATTAATTTCCAGATAAGGAAGTTTCATAAAAAGTTGACAGTCTCCGTTTAACAGCCTTAATAGCTTAAAGTCGCCACGACTGGTATATTCTTCTTTACGGTTTTCTGTTCTATTCAACTGTACTTATTTTTCTCATGAATACATAAAATTTGCAGCCCGCTTCATGACTATTAATCTTACAAGCGCAATAAACTAGCTACAGCTGTTAATAACTTCTACTACGATGACAAAATGGAATGGGAAGAAGGAGAACGCTAAGATGATTCAGTAATACTTAAGACCAGGTTATGACGGTCTAAAACTCGCAGTTTCCTCCGCGAGCACAATAACGTACCTACAACGACGAACAAATTTTGCGCGTATACATACAAATAAAATGAAACGAGAAGAAGATAGCTGGGATAATTTCGTGGATACTGATTATCAGTAACAAGCGATGGTAATGCGGGTTTATAAACGTTGTAATTCGAAGTGAACTCGATCGTTGCTGCTCTCCCCTTTAAAAAGGTCCGATTAAAATATCGAGGATTATGGCTCTGCGGCTTTGGTAAGGGTATCGCTAGCATCGAAGAGCTCCTCGTAAATTTGCTGCGATTTAAATGGTATTCGCTGGAAACGAGCGACCTCCACCCCCCACCCCCTCCCCCTCCCCTCGCGATTACTGCACTCGGTAAATTGTTTCGATTCGCGGTGGCCGGCGCGGTGGAAGATTTATCCGTAGAAAATTCCTCCATTGAGGAGACAATTATCGACACGGAATCGAGAGGCAAGAGAGGGTGGTGGTCGCATGCACCACCCCGGAACACGTTTTCGCACACGCCGGCCGCGACGCGGCGCGTAGGTGTTAAATTGGCCGAGACGCACGCATGCGTCCGTCGGATGCCACGGCTAGGGTACCTCCTTCGCCGAGGGAACGATCGGATTTTAATGATCGTGACATGCTCGTCGATCGTCGCGTTGGTCCCTCCCTATCGAGTCCCATCAAGGCCGCGGGTCGCCGAGGTCGTTCGCTAAGACACGATTCGGTCGCGGCCGGCCCGGCATCGATCCCAGATATTTGTTATGAAATATCTGTCAATCGCATGCGAGCCGGCTATAAAACATCACCGCCGGTCCGACAACGATTTTTCGGCATTCGGTGCTCCGCTTTGCACCGGATCGCTCGCTAATCGAGTTCCGGAGCGACCCGGATGACACCGATACCGCTCCAATTGTTACGAACTTGTTCTTTACGCGTTGCCAGACAGTTCAACCTTTAGCTCTATAACCACAACTTGCGAGAAAGAATTTTGTAATATATTTAATATATAACACGAATGTTACTCGTTTCTTTTAAATAGAAACGAAATTTGACTCTTCTGCTATCAAAATCTGTTATGAAAAGCCAACTAAAGTAAATGAAGATGTAGGTATCAGGGGAATTATTAAAGCCGATCCAGTGAAAAATCTGCCCCACTAATTCTATTGAATTTAGATTCGCGATGTTTATTTAAAACGTCAGTTATTCAGTAATGTTCCTTGATATTTCTTGATACTTAATGGATACCTCCAAGACTTCTGTGAATAGTAAACGAGTAATAAATCCTTAAGTACGATTTATCTGGTAGATATCATTTTTGGGGTTGCTGTAACGAAATCTGTGCTTGCATAAATTAATTTGGCGGGCCCATTTTACATCCATTACAATCCAGGTGCACGAATAAGGCCTGCTTTAATCGAGCATCAAATTCGTCCCAATTTGATCCGCAAAATATTAATGTAACGATCAGCCGAACGATGCACGGAAGTTAATGGCGCGTGGAAACACATCGTAAAAGTTGGGAGGAATTTTTGTAAAATGTTCGAAACGAATCGAATTAGCAAAGTCGCTTTCGACGAAACTCAAGTAATTTCGATCGGACCTCGAACGAAATTTCCGTCGATTAAATTCCTTGAATAATTCTGGCGGCGATTAATCGCGCCGAAGCGGAGTTGCCCCCGTAGTCCGTAACAGAACGATATTTTCAACGAACGCGTGTCCGAGCGTTTTTCTCGAGCAGCGAAACTGTCCGAAGTAAATCTAGACTGATTCGAGGGATCGAAACTTATTCGCGAATACAGAAAACATCCGCGATCTGATAGAGTCAGGTGGGAACCTAATAATTTCGATCGCTTGCTGCTGGTAATCAACTGAAATATCGTCGCGTGCGGCTATTTACAATACGCTCGTTCGAAACAAGTCACTGCCGACGAGTGTTTATATTTCGTTATCCGCGCTATCCACTGTTCACAGACTAATAACGCCGCGGAACGTGCCTGAATATCAAGCGTTTCCAATTGAATCGTGTGAATTTCGTTTTGTGAAACTTTACAATGTCGCAATTGGGGCAGTCAGTATATACAGGGTGTTCAACGAAGTGGTCGTACCGATTTTTGAGATATTCATGGTAATCCGACGGAAAAATGTTTGAGATAAAAGTTGAGGAGAACAATGTACAGGAATACAAATTTCCAAAAATATTTTCTTTAATTCCTTTTTCAAACATAGTATTACGTATCGTTGACTTGATAGCGTTATAGCTGACCTGAAAACGAATTCAACGATCTGCTGCGCAATGACCTTCGAATAATTTTTCACTTAGATACTCGAAGTAATTGAGAAAATAATTTTCCTACAATTTAGTGGAACGTACAAGTACCTGCGAGTCAAGGAAACGTTCGTGCTGACTGTATATTGTGAAAGTCATTGTGTAAAGGTCATTGTGTAGAAAGTCGTAATCTGTTTTAAAGCAGTTCCTACAGAGCACGAGATAACATCAAAACCACCGATGACTAATCCATTTGTTTATGTAGCCCGTGTTCAAGATGTAGATAAATTAGAAATGACAAAATTCAACGATATCTAAAGGAAACCATCCCCTTCCCCCGGAGGATCGTAAAGGGACGAAAAATCACCATGGAGACCTCGATCTACCACGCGTAACCGTATAAGTAGCCCAGGGGATGGGGGTGGTAAAGCGAAGCGGAGGGGTGGTCGTCCGCGTGGGTGTCTGCGTTGGCCCGCAGTCTCGTGGCACAACAAGAGCGTGCGTCGATCAAAATTAATGCTGCCATTACGGTCTCCTCGTAACTTTCCGTGGTCCAGTGATGGCCGAGGGGTTGCCTCGGTGTTTGCGAGTACGTGTTGCGTCCGCGATCCGCGATCTACGGTCCGCTTGGCATCCCTTCAACTCCGTATCTGGCCTGGAAAAGGGTGCAATCGAGCTTGGGGGCGAGGTCGGGGGTTCGTAGGAACGGGTTCGCGGCGTTTGTAGCGAGCGCCCGGCGCTGATCGCGAGGAGAGAGCGTGTGTGTCCTGCGGAGCGGCTGATTTCTCGGAGCAGATCAGAACGGGATCGGGGCGCGTGCGCAAACCTCGTCCAACTCGGCGTGGCCGTTTCCGGCGTGTCCACCGCCTGTGCCGCGCTGCACACACTGACAAACACACGGGGGGTCCGAGCTCTGCGCGTCTCTGCTCGGCTACACGTGTCCGGGTTCTCTCTAGCGTCTGTACTTGACGCCAGGTCCGCGCACACCACAGTGCACGTCGCCTAAAAACTCGGAACCGAGCCAGCCATCGCCTCGCCTGCAACACCGCTCTGCCCAGGGAATTCGTCTAATCGCGCGTGCATCCGCGCAAGACCGGCCTTTCTTTCGCCGTTTCTATTTGCCTCGTTTCTCGCGAACAAAAGCTCGACGGGAGGCTAGTTGGTCGCGAGAGGGCGGGGAGGGGAAAGGGGAGAGAGAGAGAGAGGAAGGAGGCTCGAATCGGTGGAAAAACGTGGGTGGGGTGGCACCTTAGATTTCGCGGCGGGACGATTTACGGTCGTTTGGCGGGAACATATTTGGGTCGGCGTTTGTTATCGGGAGAGCCTCCCGGCTTTCCCCAGGACCTCTGCGACAGGGCGCGGAATAGTCCGCGTTACGTAAGGCGAGGATGACCGAAATGGTCCGTGACGCAGTCTTCTCAAAGGCACGGAGGCCCAGAGGCGGGAGGACCTCCCGGAGAATAGTGGCCCTCAGGACTTGGCGGCTCTCGAGGGCTGTTTGAAAACTGCTCTCTTGAATCGCACGACCCCGCGTGGGTGGGGGCTGAATCGGCGCGACGGTGCTGCTGGCAGCAGCACGTTCGATAACGGGGGTGGTGGTTCCACCTTTCGACTGCTCGCTCGCTCGCTCGCTCGTTTGCTCGCGAGACGTTGGAACTTTCGAGGGTGGTCTTGCGTAGAGATCTAATCGGGCCAGAGTGCACACGCGATGCGTATACTTTGTGCATTGTCGGTTTTCCTCGTGCCCGATCGGATGACGGCTCGATCCCGATGGTACCGGCCCTCGGCCTCGACTTCGCCCCTTAATTGGCCGAACAGAACTTTGCTTACCTGTCTCCTCGCGGACGATCGATCTTCCTGTTCGACGGAAGTTGTACACGATATTCGCTGAATCGTGTAACACGAACTTGTCCGGATTATCTCGCCGGGAGTATCTTCACGCAAAAGTCAAAGAGGAGAGCTCGCGGCTCGCTGTAAGCGCGATAATTGGACTGCGGGTCTACGGATATCCAATGTTTTCGTCTTTGTCATTGGATTCGAGCAAAATGCTACCGATGGGACAGTATTGTCCTGCTTTTCAATCGAGCAATGATCGCAGTTCGAGTTATTTTAAAGCGTTTGTCTTTTGTTACCGAATTGTATTTTTGTTAACAGAGCGGAGGGTATTTCAACTCTACTGCAGCCAGAACATAATACAGTAGAGACTCTCTTATCTGAAAGTTTATTTTTGTAATATCCCGATATCAAAACCTTTTATTATCCAAATATGTCGTACAAATTTTCCACTAGGCGATCATGTATTTCAATAATACAATGAGGAATAACGAATAAGATTTAAGTAGTAATCTTACGTAGTGCATAGGATTTACGTATTTACGTATTTATAAGATTACGTATTTTTAGAAACACTGCTCCTACGAAGTATTACAGTGGTCAGAACAATAAGCCAGAATGTCTCTTGGAAGTGAGAACATGTGGCACACGACGTTCTCCCTCGTAGCCATAGAATTATGGTTACGCTTATCGTCGGATATAGAGCCATCGAAATTCATTGATATCAGAGCGAGGGTCGCATCAGAGACTTCCCTTGTAAGTAGGACTCCCCGGGAGCGCGTAGAACAATAAAAGAGCGAAATGTGGGGAAGGGAAAACGCAAGGGAGAGACTTGGTGTTCGTGTTCGAATAACTCGAGCGGCGCGGTGCGGCGCGACGGTCGTTTTCGTCGAACACTCTTCTCCGGTCCGCTCGAGCGGCGTCTGAGCCGCGAACTTGACGAGCGAACGAGTTTCTTGGCTGCCGGTCGATACCGAGGATAGACCTAGCGAAACGTTAAAGCTGGCCGGCCAGGTGGTCGGGATTTCGAACAAAAGAATCGTCGCCGGCCATAAATAGAAGGAAAAAAGGAAGCCGCGGGTTCGGAAGTTTCGACGAGTCGATAAATCCGCCTCGAACGGACTTGGAGCGATACGCGCGCGGCCCGCGGCTTCGGGCTCGGCTTGGGTTCCTCCGATTCGGGCAGAGGGTGGCCCGCGGTCGCGGTCGCGGCCTAGTCCGCCGCCTGCCCCCTTTCGACCCCCTTTGGCGCCCCCAAACGCTGACCTCGGCCGGCTGTCATCATTTTTATTGCGTCCCCCTAACGAATCGCGACTCCGCGCCGTGCGGAGCCGAGTAATTACACCCGGCCCGGATGGAATGATACACTCGCCCGTAATAATTCCTTGTATTCACGACTATCTGCTCGTTATTTCCCGATAAGGACGCGGCCGCGCGCGCTCTCTCTCTCTCTCTCTCCTCGAGCCGAACCTTGGGCGTAGTATTTTAAGAGGCCCTCCACTCGTTCCACTCGCTCGACGACGTAACGCCTCGGCTCGTTGACGAAATTATGCCCACCCAACACCCACGCCAGGCTCTCTAACCTGGTCTCGAGGCGCGGAGATGCTTGCTTCCTTGCGCAGATTCTTCGTCAGCTGTTTGTGGCTTCGCTGGCACGACATTGTTGATTTTTGCTTTCTACGCGACCTGCAAGGCAGTCGTTTATCTCCGTGCTCCGTTTATTTATTTATTTATTCATTCGTTTATCATTCATTCATTCGTTCATCCATGCATTCATATACATGTATATGTACATATATACAGACGTACATTTATTCATTTATTCCTGTTGTTATTACTATTATCGTTATTATTACTATTACCTATTAATTAAAAAGGCAAAATACTCTCTAGATTTAATTCGAAAATACATAGTATAAATTGTGTCGAAAAAAAAAATTAATGTCGTTTGCGATAGGAATTTATATATCTTTCGATTCTGTTAAGACAATTGTAATAACTATAAAGGATGCGGTGGGTGCAAGATGTACACAGCAGTCTGGCAATTACTAAAGAAATGATGGATATTCGAATCCTAGAATGTCCACGCAATGGTTAAAAAGAAATTGCCACGAGTTTGGAGAATTTTCGTCGGAAACTAGGAATTAGTCTGTCCGATCGATGCAACGTTTCTGCCGATATATTCGAGCCGGACAATACTAACTCGATACGAGCGTCTTCGGCCTAGGCTCCGTTGTCCATTGATCCGTTAAATCGGGGCTACGTTTTTCTGTCGGCGAGTAATTGCTCCTCGGAGGAAATGATTTTATCGGGCACCGCGAATAACTTGATCTCGCGGAAACAATTCATTCCTTCGATTAATCAAATTGTCGGCACCTTCTTGCGGGAAACTGTGACTTCTTTCATGATCGGGGTTTCCGATAGAATACCGGCAATTTATGGCTGTTCCATTAGCAATCGTAGGAAGCGTATTCTTAACAAAAATATTACCGAGTATGCTTCGTTTATCGCTCTACTTGTTAACATTTTTGTCAACATACTTTTGAAGATACTCCTTCTAAACTCATTAATTTTTTGTAAAGCTTGTGAAAATTGAAATTAATTGTTAGAAACTGGAAAATCGATGAGTAAAAAATGAGCTCCGCAGTACAAATGTTAGGGAGATATCCATCGGAACGTGAGAAAGTGGGACCAAATATGAGACCACATTAGAAAAAAAATAATCGAATTATCCGATATTAGATTCTTGATGTATTGAATTTTACTAGAATAATTAGAATGCAAAAGATATAAAATATCACCCACTACAATACATTTTAACCTTCTAGTTTCAATGTCATTAGCTAAACCAGCATAATTGTGTGAAAAATGTTGTTGTTGACATTCGGCAATTACACTTAATATAATCAATTTTCTACTGAAAATAATTACAGCGCGATGGGTTAACGGGATTAACAACACCGAACGAAACATCTCGCAGGCCATAGAGTTCGGCGCGCCCAACGGTTAGATTCCCATAAGTTTCCATGAAACGCAGACGCAGGAACAACAGCGAACATTCGCCTAATCGCGGGTTAGCAGCGAGCGTAGCTATCGCAATTTCACAACGAGCGACTTAACATATCCAATTCAACGTCGCCCTGACGACGACAATAGCAAGCTCGGCGCGAACTTTGTAATCAAGGGAGCGCATCCGAACGAGCCTCTGAACCGCTAAGCATGGTGCGCCGGCCGCATTCCCTTGTCAGACGCGGCAACCATAATCGCGTCTCCCGTTCTCGCGTGCCGTTGTCGTCGCGCGCCGTCGACGACGGCTGCAGAGACGGGCTGCAACGAGAGCCCAATGAATTCCGAAAGATTCGCTGCCGGCGAGGAAGGAAGAGTTTACCGAGTCGTGTCTTGTTCCATTTTCTACGAACAATTGAACGTATCTTCCGGAGAATTATTTCTGAGAACAGTTTACAAATATACCGTGTGTACTGGCTCGCATCGCGGTACTTACGAATGGAGACGGATTCTTCGGGAAACAGGGAATCGAAAATGTCGCAAATTTCCGTCGTAAAGCTTCGTTTCAGGGGAAAATGGGTTTCAAAATTTTCGATAATATCGATTTGATTAATTATAGTTTTATTTAATTAGATTCTTCGGAGTATATTTTTGAAAGTTCTTCTTACAGATCCATTACTCTTACGGCTGTTCCCAGTGTAGCAGCAATTTGTTTTACCCAATTTCCGTAGATTGAGTAATTAGGTGACGATTAAAAGTGCACTGGGTCAAATTAACCCGGTAACCGCCGACCAGGGATTAATTAAAGCTCGGCGAAAATGAGATCTCGTCTGAGAAAATTTTGTTCGATGTTAAAGAAGTAAATTAATATTTAATATTTGGCACAGAGTCACCGTGTGAAACGATGCACTTTTGTCGGTCAAGGATCTTCACTCGAACGCGTGGAATGATAGCGTACGAGAAGCTTTTAAATTCGTCTGTCCGGTTAACAAATAAAATGACTCGTCCGCCAGAGAAAGTTTCCCGGTGTCTGTAACTGTTGCGCACAGTATCGAGTCCACGTTTTCGATTTTCGAACGAGATAGTCTCATAAGAAGCGTAATTGTCGGCTGTTCCCCTTTCCAGATCAGGCCGCCTTCCCCGAAGCATACTCGTGTGCCAGGCTCGCGTTGTGCAAACCGAAAAAAAGGAAGCCGCCACAGCACGGAGCTTAACGTGTTAAAGTGTATTTGTCTTATCAACAAGTGTCTTAATCAATCATCATAGCTCCACGCTATTAACCCTTAAGTGGACTATTGGGAACGCCGCGGCTCTATGCAACTTTAACCCTCTTCTGGCGCGCTGGGGATTATGAGATTCTGGAACTTTTTTTATCAACCGTTACCTAGCTACAGTCTTCGTGAAAGTTCATTGAACCGGTTCGATAATTTCCGGCAGAATGTTTGTCCCCCTCTTACACAGTCGTCGAAAAATATCATATTTTTATAAAAACGAATCTCCTCGGAGAGCAATTTCGAATATTTTTATAATGTCGAATAAAATATAAAATATTTGATGGGAATGTGAAATTTGAGTATAGAGAAGGGAGGAGAATTGTAAATTTTGCTGCTGTAGTTAGTAGAATGAGATGAAATATAAAACATTAGAGAGAAATATGGAACTTGCGAACAAAAATAGCGGAAGATTAAAGCCTAATACTGTAGTTAATAATATGAAACAGAATACAAACCATCAAATAGTAGTACGGAATGTAGTAAATTAGATTAAATAAAATATAGACGATTCAAGGGAAACACAGAATTTTTACATGCATAAAATAGCAGGATGCTAAAATCTATGTGTGTAGCTAATAATATACAATAGAATATAAAACATTTAACAAAAGTACAGTATTTATACACGAAGAGGAGAATGAAAATCCAAATTCAATTAATGTATCAAATCAGATTAAATTAAACATGGAAGACACAACCACAAACACAATAGAACCATGGTGTTAATGTTCTATGGGGAAAAGAGCAAACATTTAAAGTCATTTAGGAGAAGTGCAATGTGAAACCAAAGCCAAACCACAAGACATAAATAAATGATTTTTCTACTATAGTTTTTTTCTACTATAGTAGTAGACGGATGAAATCCCGATAAAATTGATGTATACATAGGAAAATGAAGAATTGATTGGGATTAACGGTGGCGAAGCAGAAGTTAGAATGTTGTTTCGGTGGCAGAGGTATTACTCGGCTAGCATAAATAGCAAAAATGGCTGCGCAGCCGATTGCTTATCCGGCAAGATCCTTTCTCGTAGCGGCGAACGTGTTAAACGTTGACAGCGAGGCAATATCGCTGAGTTATCGCTAAAATTGTGCAGGCGCGAGGCGTTGGAAGAGGCTCGGCTCGTTTCGAGGTTGGTTTTTTTGTGAGAGAGCTCTCTCTCTCTCTCTCTCTCTCTCTCTCTCTCTCCCTCTCTCTGTCTCAGACTCTCTTCCTCTCTTGTAAAAGAGCAGGAAAGGTGAAACGAGGCGAAAGCTCGAAAGTCTCCGGGTCCAGGCGTTTCCCGTCGGTCGCTAATAACTGTAACGACCTCTGGAACATAACGAACCGGCTTTAAGGAGGGCGCAGGAGCCGCGAGGGGGGTTGGAAGGTGGTCGGCAGGGGGTTGGAAGAGGGTTGAACGGGGGTTGCACGTGCCCCAGGACAACATTCCGAGCCACGGCCGCGTGCGCCTTTTTCCAGGCTCTTTTTTCCTTCCTTGTACTCCCTTCTATGCACCCTCCCGGGGCTATGGAAACGGGACTGGGACCGGGAACGCCGGGAATAATCCGGCAAATGAAAGAAACTGAATCCCTAATGTCCATTGTCGCGCGGCTAATTATTTGGACACGTATCAGACGATGGCGAGCGAGGAATTTTCTCCTAGAAAATTTCATCTGGAAAATTGCCCCGCGGGCCGAATTTTCTCTGAAATATAAATACTACCTGCAGCTATAATCCAGAGAATGAATTAACATTTTATGCGTAGTTACCAATTCCGATAGTGGAGGCTGAGAGGGAAATTATCGAACAGTTAATTCTCATTTAGATATGGAAATTTTCCGTACGTATAATCTAATCTATCCGAGTCTCCATAACTTTTTTACTTATTATTTACGAGCAATATTTTGGATAGGTCAAATTTGATAATTTTGTTAACAGAAAATTTGATTAACGTCCCCTTGTTAGCAGTGTTTGACAAAGTTAATCGCTTCGTGGAATTCCCATTAATTCTTTACCGTATCAGTCATGATTTATACTCTGACGGACCAATTAAGATTTATATTGTTTGGATTCCGTGACCGGTGACCTTATAAATATGATACCGAAACGAATAAAAATGATGCTCTTCTTCTCTTCGCTAACAATTATTATTTTCCACCGATAACAACTGCAATCGCGATTCGCGGAATCCCGGAATAAGCGTGTGATTAAGGGAGGAGAGATAAAAGAGATGAAAACTTTGATTGAACTGTTACCCCGCCGTGTGAAAGGTTAAATGTCTTGATATTAAAAAATGTAAATCCCGAAGCCATGGAAAAAGAGAAAGTGTGACTGAAGTTCATAGCGAAATGTCATTTCATAGGGATGGGTTTTCGGACCTAATCGGGCCGGGAAAGGTTCGCGTGCACTGGGCGACCTCGCAGTCGATATGTGGTATTTTTAAAAACAATGAAACTGACCTCACGCCCAAATATTTCATTGACTAAAAAAAATAACAGTTGTTTTAAATTATATTCCGATCATGTTCCCAGGTTGGTTTCTCGCAATCCAGCATAAAATCCGCGGCTTTCGTTTCAAAGATTGAATGGAAAATGCAAGGAGAACGTTTTCAAAAATTCATCCGGCGCGAGCACTGTTGCACAGAACTTGGCCCGCGTGTCTGTTCATGGCTGGCCGTTTCCACTGATCGTGAATACTGATATCCGCGTGCTCGATAAACCGTTGAATCCTTTTTCTGGAAATGCAGTTTATTCTGTAGAGTTTGATTCGTCGTTCCCGATGTGTCTCTTAACGGCGAGTCTGCCGGCGTCTGCACGTGATACGATTGCAGGGACACCCTATATGGAGGATCGTTTGTTCAATATGCTGCTGGCGGTCCATGTTTTTCATGGTGGGACGCGACCTTTATTATTATCGGGTCACTAGTTTTGGCTATATTGCGTGCTGTAAATGGAAAGATAAACACAATTGGTTCGGCGCTTAACGTGTTAAAGCCTACGTGAAACTGTTAACCGGTCGATTCTTTTGCCGCGTACGCACACAAGCGCGCACACTGACACACACACACCTCGGAACCACGTTTGGGCAAGAATAAAAACGATACTACGGAATTCGGTCTTGCTCAAAAGCCCCGTCGCTTTCAGGCAGAAAGAAATGCCAAATTCCCATGCAAATTTGTTGAAATTCTATTTCACGGGAAATTATTCACTAGCGTAAATGCACGGAGATCCACCATGTACCCGTGAAAATAAAATCCACCCTCGACTCTTGTCGCAAATATAAATTTGCATAAAGTTTCGCAGTCCACTAACGAGCGCGTATCATTAAAATCGCGCGGCAGCATTTGTCGCTTTCGCAGCAAATTATTGGATTTTATTTACCCGCGGATGCTTTATGGTCGGCGGGAACGAAATCCGTACTAACGGAGGCCCCGTTGTTGTCGCGGGGAAAGCATCCAGCACGAGGTGTCGCGGATTTCAAGTTTCGGCCGTTAAACGTTATTTTTCCTGAAAATACGGGAGTGTCTTGATAGGGGCGCAAGGCAAAGCAGTATTCCAATTTAAAAGGGAACATGTAGGTCGACTCGGGTTCTCCATTCAGGACCTAGAATCGCGACGCAACCCTCGTGTACCGCCGCGCTTTCTTCGATCCGGGAATACGTCGCGTCGAGGTAGGGATCGCCGGCATCTTTGAAATTGGGAGAAGCAAGATTCAATTCACGACGGCATCTAATAACCTCTACGGCTGATCCTCGAAACGCGTCGGACTCTTTCTGGATCCGCAGCCCACCGTTCGCCCTTCGAGTACGCAGCAAAACGCTACGGAGTACGCGGTGTCGGTTATATCACTCATTCATGTCCCGGCCAAGTAGAAACTGCTTCACCATTTTCGTCGACATTCTCGTTTTCTAGTCATACCGAATGCACATTCATTTTTCGGCGGATTTCTTCTTGTAATATGCTGGACCATTCGGAAAGTTTCGTGAAATATTGAAAGACGATTTTTAATATCGAAGTAAATTTTCGCCGTGCTTCTGATAACTCTGAAATCTCGTGGGGACCCTCTTGTTCACCGTTAAAGAGATTTAATTACATGGAGAACGAAATTATGTACCGGGGGAACTAATACAAGGAAAAATTGCACTAATTACGACAGTTGAACACGTTCGCTGCCAAGAAAGTTAAGCAAGCCTCGCGTCGAATGCCAAGAGTTTGTTCAAAGAAAGCAGCGAGCCCTGTTCCAGCTAAACATTTATTTACAGAAGCATTTGCAACGCAGTAATTACTGTTCTTTCGTAACTTACAAAAGGATGGACCTCGTAATCGACACCCTCGCTACGATATTATCTCGTAGTCGATGGGGAACGTGCTAAAAGCAGGATCGCGTAGAAATGACTTATTCAGGGCTTTCCGTAACACATTTGCGACAGTACAACGGGATTATCGTCTTGGAAGTATAACGGAGGAAATTCCGATTAGAATTTGCTTAGGACCATTACCGTGGCGCTTTATCTGAACTCGTTGATCTTCTTATTGCACCCAATTAACCTCTGTGTGGGCGGTCGCGTATCCAGACACCCGTTTACTGCACTTCCTTCGACACCGTTAATGTTCTATCATTAAACGAATTTTATCCAGGCGTTGAACGCTGATTCCCGATTCCGCCCTCACGATTCATTTTTAAAATGAAAGATTGCGCGAAACGAGCCTCCAGGATTTGAGCTTGCTCGCTCAGAAATATATTAGCTCTAACGAAGAGTTTTCGAATGGCCTCGAAGAAGAACTCATCCGTTCTTCGTTTCTGTCACTTAATTTGCCCGTCGGTCCCAAACCGTCGGAAATTGTGAAAGATCGTCGCGATACAGAACGAAATAAAATGAACAAAATCGCCACGGAGGACGGGGTTAACCTGATATAGTCGACGCGATAAACCAGCAAAAAAATGAATTTCCAGGTCTGAAGTAGCAATAGCCTCGCGAGCGTCGGGACATGTGGGCGGCGAAGTGTCCCCGAAGGGTTCAACTGCCGTGGCTCGCGTTGATGGTCGCGTGTCGCGCGAAGGCCCGATGGTCCACGGCCAGTCTCCCTTTGGCGAGTGATCGGATGATCCCGATCACCCGGTATATGTCGGATTCGTAATGTCGAGTCGTAGAGTCGACTCTGCGATATCGAGCGGGAGGCCCGGCGAGGGTTGCGCAGCCGCGCGCACTCTCACTCACACAGGCCGAGGCTCTCCAGGAAGCTTGCACGAACTGACGGTTGTCGGAGAGGTGTGCAGGCCTACCACCTCCACGGTCTACCACCACCAGGTGTCTAGGTGGCTGAGGGTGGGGCAGAATTTCGAGCGGGACGAAGAGGAAAGTAGGGTGTCGAGCGGCGTGGAGCGAAACGGGAGATAGCGGAGGGTGGCTCCTCATGGTCGGTGGGGTTGAAAGGGGTCAGGGTGGCGGAGGAACGAGCGCGGAGAGAGAGAGAGAGAGAGAGCGCGAGAAAGAGAGAGAGAGAGAGAGAGAGGAGCCACTGAAGAAAGAGATCGTCGAGCAGCTAGAAAGAGAGGAGGCTCTGTTTTAGGGATTGGAGAGCGCGGGGCCGGGCAGTGTTGTCGAAGAAGAGGGATAAGCCGCGGGGGAGGGAGCGAGAGGGTTTCGGTCAGGGTGTGGAGCACGCGGGGTTCAGAGCGAGAGAGCGACAGTGACGCGATCCTGTCGTGGTTCTGCTTGGGGGTGTAAGAAAGACGACGAAGACGACGACTACGACGAAGACGCTGTTCGGGGGAGCGAGAGGTGAGAGGGTGGCCACGGGAGCGAGAGGAACGGAGAGAATAGCGTGGAGCCGCGAGCAGGAGGAAGATGACGAGGTAGAAAAGAAGTAGGAGGAGCAGGACAGAAGACACCCAATGTCGGTGAAGGAAACGGAAGAAGCTGATGCGAGGAACAAACGTCGAAGGGAAGGAGGAATCGAAAAGAGAGGGTGCGCGTGTCACCGCGTGGAACGAAAGAGATCGGCCGAGAGGGGCGAGAGAACGGCCGAATGGCGGTGGGAGGGAGGGCAGGGGAGACGACGGTGAGGAGGCGTGGAGGGCGGTGGGAGAGGGGCCCTCGGGAGGGAGGAACGTAACGGAACGGAACAGGGTTGTTCCAGTGTGCAGCGGGCGGGCATCGCGGCGGGGGCGCCGTTCTGCTGCTCCTGTATATTCATCCAGGGTTATATGCACCATCCACCGCATCCTAGCGATCACGACGGCGACGACGAGGACGAAGACGAAGACGAGGACGAAGACGGGGACAAGGACTGTGAACGACGCCGCCGTGAAGCAGGAAACGCGGCGTAAAACAGAGGATCTTCAGCCGCGAACAGTGTGAAACACGAGCGACAGGGCTCTCTGTCCAGGACGGTGTCACGACGGAACGTTAGCGATCGTCGGGAGACAGAGACCGTGGTTGCGCGGCAGGAACGTAGTCGCTAGTCCAGTTTCTGTTCTCCGGTGTGTCGTTTATACGAACAGTGAGTCACTGTCAGTGACATTGTTTCTGGAAGTGACATCGAAGGGACACAGAGACTGCGCGAGGACAACGCTCGAGAACGACGTAGCGAGGAAGTTAGAGAAAGAGGGAGAGAGAGAGAGGTAGAGACGGAGGACTCTAGGTTTATGAGGAGAGCAAGGTTGGGGCAAGGGTAGATACAGGAAAAGAAGAGGAAGAGGAAGAAGTAGAAGAGTTCGAATCGTGGAGAGAAGTGGAGTCGTTGAAAGTGTGTCGGGTCGGGAAAGAAGTGTTCGCGATAATAGGGGGCGGGGGGGAAAGAAAAGCGGTGAAAGGTAGGTCCACTCGTCGGAGGGAACCATCGAAGGTGGAGGAGCATGCGAGAGCAGCTCCTCGGTGTTCCAACATGACCCAGCCTTAGTAGGGTACCTCTGCTGGCGTACACCCTCCGCGCCGCGACACGATACGACACGCAGAAGGAGGTGGTGGAGGAGGCGGAGGTGGTGGTGGTGGTGGAGGAAAAGGAGGAGACGGCGACGGAGGCCAGAGCGGAAGAGGAGGAGGAGGAGGAGGAGGAGGTGGTGGAGGAGGAGGAGGAGGTGGTGGAGTCGGTGGAGGAGGAGGCGGCGAGGGTGGAAGAGGTGGAGGCGGACGGAGAAGAAGAAGACGAGGAAGGAGAAGGAGGAGGAGGAGGACGGAGGACTCGCTAACGACGGCGAACGTCCTCGAGGGTGCGATACACCAGCACCAGCACCAGCAACACCACCGACGACGGCAACGATGATCGTGGCCGGCCGCGGTGGCGAACGGGGTACATGCTGGAGGAGGAGGAGGCGGCTGGCGGTCGCGGGACTGGTCTCGGCCCTGCTGGCCCTGGCGTTGGGCCCAGCCGCCTCGATGGGGCACAGGCCGGCGCCAAACAACCCCATCATTCTGCAGACGAGCACCAGCTCGACAGCTACGCCCTGGTCGGTCTACTCGGTGAACGGGTCCGTTCTGTTGAACAATGAGCAGGACCCCTCGGATCCCGGGTACAACGCTACCATCCATCACCATCATCATCAGAAGGTCGGCGGCAACATGACCGAGGAGAAGGCGCCGCTCTTTCCGGTGGATCTGTTCTCGCTCCAGGAGCGGCGCCAGGGCGCCGTGATCCTCCACGTAATCGGCGTGGTCTACATGTTCGTCGCGCTGGCGATCGTCTGCGACGAGTTCTTTGTCCCTTCGCTGGACGTGATCATCGAGAAGCTGGAGATCGCCGATGACGTGGCCGGCGCCACATTCATGGCGGCCGGCGGCTCGGCCCCGGAACTCTTCACATCGATAATCGGCGTGTTCGTGTCGTTCGACGACGTCGGTATCGGCACCATCGTCGGTTCCGCCGTCTTCAATATCCTGTTCGTGATCGGGATGTGCGCCATATTCTCGCGTACCGTACTTTCCCTCACATGGTGGCCCCTGTTCCGCGACTGCACCTTTTACAGCGTCAGCCTGCTCACCCTGATCTACTTCTTCCGCGATAATTATATTCACTGGTACGAGGCGCTCGTGCTCTTCGGGTTCTATTTGGCGTACGTGAGCTTCATGAAGTGGAACCAGCCGATGGAGAAGCTCGTCAAGAGATTGATTTACAGAAACAAGGTGACCCGGGTCAGGTCCACCGATCAGCTGATGCCCTCGGTAAGTCGCACTCCCGTTTACCGATACGCTACGTTCACACCCCCGCACGCACACCATAATACACGCTCTCCTGATCATAACACCGTTCCCTCCATCAAGACGAGGAATCTGTCTTTCCCCATCTCCAGGATGAAACGCGAAAACACGATCCCACGGAAACCTCGAACGAGGATCTACGTTGCGGTTACGATGAATGTAGCGTGGATCTTTATTCGAGGTTCCCATTCCATTTACTATTTCTCTACGTCGTTCCACGGAATGTGGCCGTGTTTACGCTATTCATTCTGTCAGGGTATATAAAAGGAAGTTCTTGTTACTCGCGGAACAGCCAAATGGTGCCACCACCACGCAGTTTCTTCTCGAAAATTTCGTTCGAACGAGTGGAACATCGATGCAATCTAGATCTTGTCGAATATGCTTGGCTCAGAGGTGTTTGCGATTTCTTATTGGCACTGTGCGGATCAGTAATAATTACGTGCACGACGAGGTCGTAAATCAGTCTACCATTTGCTATCACGGTTTTTGCTCGATGTTAGCAATGAGAAATCTATTTTCGATGATTCCAAGTTCGTCCATTGACATCGTGCCACAATCTAGGAAGGATGTCAATGTCACAACCATAAGAAATACATTGCGCTCTACCGGTTTATAGGGCAGCGGATAAAAAGTCGTACGTTCTTGATAAATCGACTGCAGATTTAATGGAGCCGCTGTATGCAGGATTTTTTGAAAACTCGTACAATTTAATGTTTGATGAATTTTAACGAACTTCTAATTTTGTTTTCCGACCAAATGGAATGCATAAGAAAGCATGCAAATTTCTGATCGATTCCAACCCTTTCGAGCGGCGAATTAAAATTTCAGGAAAACGACCGTGGTTCAATTACAGCGATAGGAAGGAGACGAAACTTGCGAAACGAGAACCACGTGATCGCCTATTGCTTGTAACATTATTCGTTCGGTTGCGGGGTCAGCATTCTCTCTAGATCACGATGTCACTGTCAGCTGCACAAGATCCACAGTTCGTTAATAATAAATCCTCGACGGATATAAAACAGCATACTTCCAGACAGCCTAGAAAGTATCGATGGAACTTTTCGAATCGAAGTTACGTAAAGCAAATCGGATCTTTTTCGATCTACGGCGGCCATCGCGCGATCCTCGTTCGTGGATCCTCGCGTTCTTTATAGCTCGTCGACGGATCGATCGTCCCTCGTCCACGGCTCCCACGTTCGACGTAGGTTTACTTCATCGGTTCCGTTCTCGCGAGGAGCGTCGCGTGACTTCGTCCGCTGCTTGCACGGCTGCTCGTCGACGCTCTTCCCCGTCACGTTGACGGGCCGACGGTACTCGTCTCTCTCTTTTTTTTCTCTTTTCACCGTCATTCCGTCGCGTCGGTCGACGTAGAAACAAAACGACCAAAGGATCGCGAACCTCGCGACATTGGCCTATAGATCATCGACGAGCGTTCCGCTTCGTCATCGTCTCGTCGCGGTCTCGTTTTCCCCAGCTCCTTTATCAACCCCTTTATCAGCCCCTTTATCAAACCCCGTTCCACCCTCGCCGTCCTTCCAATTACTTTTGATCCCCAGGTGATCCGGCACAGGTGATCCTTTGTGCACTCTGGTTAATAGAACGGAATTCGCGGACCCCGGCCATCGAACGGCTCTCTATCGCGTCTTCATCGACCTGCGATAAAAAAAGACATTTATTTTCGAGTCGTGCTCACCTGTCACGTCGATTCGCGATGCTCGTCGGATAGATACAACACCGGGACCCGTATTATTTTCCCGCACACTTCGCAAAGTGACAATTAACCACGAAGTTCTGCAGTCTGGTCGAAGAAGCCCGCGTACATAGTTGCTCGAGTGACTTTGAACGTTTGAAAGACGGAATGTTACTGTACGAGAGCGAAATTATACTTCGCGAAGAGCTCGGCGAGGCTATAGCTACACTGCGGTGGAAAGATGCTCACAGCCCATTCTCGTTCAAAGGACTGCCGTCGGTGTTCGGGCGGACGACAATTTTTATGCTTTAATTATACCTTTAACAACTCGCTTTCCAACTTGTTCGTTAAGACCTTAATGAGGTGAAGACGTAATTCTTTGATGCATCAGACTAGACGGAGTAGCTTGCTTTTAATTAATCATCGGACAATAAGACGTCTTTGCAATCGACTCGTGAAGAACGGTACAAGAATAATAATAACATCTGTACATTTATTTGCATATTTAACAGCTGCTTATTTATATTTAGCTGTTTAGTATTTTGTATGTTTTATCAGTTCAACAAATATAGTACCGCCGAATACGTTCAAAAAGTTCTGGTGTATTTCAAATCTTGTCACGTGTCTGGACAACCAAATTTTTAGGTTCGGGTAAACTTTTAGACGAACAAAAACTGTTTGCATCTCCCAATCGAAATATTTCATACTAAAAATACTAAAAAATAGCAGAGAAGTAAATCTTCGTTTAAAATAGTATTTTGTTTTTATTAATCTTCTTTCTTTCTTTAATAACTTTAATAAGGTAAAATCGGCACACCAGCACGCCAGCTCTTCCGAATCTTTTCACCGTTTTCAATTTCAGCCATCCATTCTTGTCGTAAATATACAGAATCCGCAGTCAAATAATGAGCGTATAACAGATATAGTTTAAGCGCATAATACTGGAAAATATAATAAATAAGCGATTTTATCGGATCAGTGCGGAATGCTTTTCTCAGCGATTTCGCAAACGTCGAGCGTATTCAATGCATAAGAGCATCGACGGCCCAGTGGTTTTCTGACGAATATTGCAGTCGCCGTTTTCCAATCGACGCGACGCGACGGGACGAGTTGAGTGGAGTAATCCTTCTTGGGGCGGTGATGTCGGTAGATGGAGACAGGATTTTCCGTCGGACGGTGGGAAAACTGTGGGAAAACGGTGGGAAAACTGTGGGAAAACCGCTCCGCTCAGCTCGACACGGCTCGGCGTGTGCGCGCGTGCGCGCCCATCTTTGTATCGCGCGCAAGGTCGATCTTGATGAACAAATTCAAGCGAAAAATCCCGGCGCGAGACGGGAGATGGTCCAATTACCCGCGTTGCATCCAACGGCGCGCTTAATTAGTACACTTATCCGAGCGCGTAGTTCGGAATGGCTGAAACGCGCCGCGCCGGCGACGGAGTCGTCACGAAGACGGCGACCAAGACGACGACGACGGCGACGACGACGATGCGGCAAGAAAAAAGCGACGGTAACCTTGCCCGCGGTTTTCTAGGACGAAAGATTGAATCGCGTCGAGGAGGGTTTCAAGTTGATTTGAATTTTCAACGAGTCTGTTTATTTTGGCCGAAATTATGCTGCCGGGGAATGGCTCGTGATTAATGTACGACGAATTGGCAATTATTATTAGAGTTGATTGGATATTATTAGGCTCTATTTAAACGTTTTCAATGGCACTGTCAGCCGCCGCTTGCACTTTTTGATGCCTGCGGCGAGATTTATTATATTCTAATTTGATTGAATATCAGTTGATTGCGTCGTTCATTTCGCTCGATTCAGAAGAACATTTTTCTAGTTCCGATTGTTGCTGATTATAGTAAACTTTGACATATGACGAACGTGAATGCTCGAATTCATGTATTCATTTGTTTATCATCAACGGGTCGAGTATTCTCCTAGTTTCTCTACAAAAATTCACCAGAATAATAACACTATTAAAATTATTATAAAATGAAAATAGTGTTTATGTTCGCATATAAAAAAATTGTTAGGAAAGGAACAAAGAGGTGTCAGACCACCCGTGGAGAACAATTACAACTTTTACAAAATCCGCGAATATGAAGGAGTCGTAGAAACTGCGAAAATAAATAGTGCAAAATAAAAGTTTTTAAGCATGATTGTACGAAACAGAAATTAAATAAAAATCAACTGCTTCCTTTAATTATTTTAATGAGTCAGTAATACTGTAATAAAACATTGCATAAAGTCCGCAGTCTACTTATTAGTCTTTAAATCTCAATGAAAAAATCTGTACGGTTATTGTCCAAGGAAACAATAATTCAACGACTCTTTTAATTTATCGAGCAAACCAGGAAGATAAACTCTGAATTGTATGCATCGCGTTTGGGTGGCTCCGACGTAATCATTAAAAAAAACAGTTGCCGATGAATGCACGGCAAGTTTCTGCACTATAATTTCTGTGAATTGTGTAATATCGTTTTGACTCGGCGATGCCTTTCGCACACATTTTCAGAAGCATTTTCCCAGGAATATGATCGCAATAACAACTTTCTTGTATATTTTTAATGCGACCCGTCGGTCAGGGTATAAGCAGCCAACTGACTGCTTATCTACTGCCGCCCTCTCTCTCTCTCTCTCTTGCCGCCCTCCTGCCGCCCCCTTTTCCCCACCGTTACCCATCGACCTTTGTCTCTACGTTTCGGGTTATCTTCCGCGTCCATGAGCAATCGGGACACGCGAAAAAAGTGGCACAGAGGTTCGCGAACGGTCAGATTACCCCCGAGATTACAATTTCTGAAGGAACGCGGGGGCTTTAAGTCGAGCTTTGTAGGTTGCTGATCGAACTGGCAGTTTAAATCGGTCTCCGGCAGGGCTGTGTCGCGCTGCTCGCGGGCCCTGAAATTTTTAACCGAGAGCTCTACTCGTCCGATACGATGAATTATTATCGGTCTGAAATACCTTCAACGGCTGCAAGTTTTTCTAAGCTACAGACACCGCGATCGATATAGATCCCTATGCACTTCCAACCATTAGGGACACATTTCTACTGTGCTTTTGCTGTGAGACATTTTTTTTTCTAGCAATCATCCAATTTCTGTTGTATTTTTAGTTGAAGAATCTTCCGTCTTTTCTCGACGAGGTTGGAAATTTTTATGCATGACTGTGTTGTTCAACGCATTCAGCGTCAACTACGACGTATCCGGTGGTAAACGCACACAGCGATAAGTTTCTGTTAAAAGGTCATCGCTAACGAAAAAGAGCGGTTTATTAATTATTTTTTTAATTCTTATTTACTTATTTAAAAAAGAAGAAATGCTGGCGTATAGAACAGATTCCTTTAAAATAGTGTTAACAGCAATTGCGTTAACCTAAATCTATCACAACTTCGTAATTATTGAAGTCACAGAATATATTTCTTTATTCGGATATTATAAATAAAAAAATTTTTTAATTTTATCTTGTAATTCGTATGAAAAAATTTCTTACAGTCCTTGTTGCTGTAGGCAATAGCAACATTTAAGAATTGTCTTTCATTCTTGATGGTTTCTGCATTCCTTCAGTGACGGTCTAAGAAAAGATTTCGATCATTTTATTAGACGTATTCTTTCCTTCATCGGCTGATCCGGAACAAGCGGTTTAATCGAGAATCACAGCACTCCTCTGGACTTTGCCAGCCGTATCGTCGAAAACAACGGCAGAAACAATGACTGCAGATTGGAGGAGCTGACGAATCGAAAGCCAAAAGAAAATCAGAAATAGATCGACGCTTAAAGGCGGGTAGAATAGAAGGCGTTTCCATCGCGAGACTCGACGCTTTCTGCCAGTCCGATCTCTTCCGGGATCGCGATTCCAGCGAAGCGTGGTCCTCCAGATAACCAATTCCCCTCCATCCGAGGCAGCCTCGGAGTCTCGAATCGATCGCGACCAGAAACGCGAGCACACACGCGACACACGATCGACCCGGCGCGGTCAGCTCTTTCGTTGTCCGTCGAAATATTTGCGCGATAAATCAGAATTCGTCGGCGGCGTTAATGCATAAATTAATCGGCCGGCGAAAACTCCATTCGGCCAATTGATTTATCCGCGTTTCGCGTCCGCGAGCCGTAAATTCTGGGGACCCGATTGTTTCTTCGTGGCCGCGTAATTAAGCGACGATCGCCGTCACGGCGGCCAACGACGGCCGAATCATTTCGGCCGGGAAATTTAATTAAAAGTTGCGAACCCGGCAGCGGCGGTATCTTATTTATCATGGCCAGCGAGAGAGGAGAGAGCGGAATTCGCGGAAGTCGAGTCGCTTCTCAATTTCTGGGTAGAAAGCGACAGCCCCGCCTTCGCGCCGGGATGAAAATTCCATTTAAAGGATCCAGCGGCCCCCTCGTCTGCAGTCTGGCCGCGTAACGAGCACCGGAGACTGCTCTTGTAATTAACTTCGCGGAACTTTCCGTATGAACGCGTCGCCCTCGCGTCTCCAGGAGACGCGTGCGTCCCGAGATTTATCGGCGTTCGCAGCTCCTCGTGCGCTGTTATACAACACCGAGGAACGATCCTCGATTAGAGGACGCCAACCGGATCACCGGCAATCGATACCACCGCCCCCGCGGCTGCCGCTACCTTGTTGTTATCGTTTCGGGCACGCCGATACACTGTTCCATCGACTGCAGTCTCGAAAAATGTCTATCGAACCTGGAATCCCGGTCCAAGTACCTCTCGCGCAAATATTTCAGAATTCAACAATCGAGAATCGAATGTCAAGGTTGTGTCGATCTCTTGTTCCACGATTCATTTTATAGTCATGTTGACTAGAACTTCCTTCGATATTTTCTAGAAGGCTCTTCCCGAAAGATTCTTATGCATCAGTCACCCTTTCCGCGCTGATTCGACCGCTTTTGGGAAAGTCTGTTTCAAAAGCTGCGTATAAAATCATTTTTGAGATGCTAGTGTAGATGACACAAGGTGAGGAATTAGGTGGGCTGCTTCTTTCTCAAAGATCTTTATTCGACTGCCCTTTCTCTTCGGAAAAAGGGCCTCCTCCCCTCGATGAACCATCTCATCACCTAAACAGAGACCTCCTTATCTCGGAAACATAAATAGTGCGCCGCCTGACCGGCGACCATCTCAGAGATCGCTTACATTAGTGAAATGAGTGATTTATTTTATCGAACACTTTACAACATATCATTGGAAAATCCATTGGAAGACGAAAGTCCTGATCAAGTCCATAAGTTGTCTGATGGAATAATCGTCGCTGGAACCATCGAAACGAGCGTGACAGAGGGGTCGTTACTAAGACGGACGTCTATTAGGACGTTTAGAGGGCAAGTTATGGCACCTTGGCGGCCGCGATTACGCCCTCGTGGTAGTTGGCTAGGAAAGAATTTCGATTGGAGGTCGAGGAAGATGTATCGCGCCGTGGGAGGCTCGTCGCGACGCTAATTGCTTTATCCAGATCGCGGGCTGATAAATCAGCCCGGCGAGCACCGTCGCCAGAGGCGGTTATACTCTCGTTATTTTTCACGGCACGGCAGTCACGATCCAAGCGAAATTGTCGGAATACCTGGAGAGACCTGTCGCTCGTCCCGCCATCGATTATCTCTCCTCTTATCTCGCGTTACCGTTCCGAATCACGCTCTGTCGATCCGTTTTACCACTCCGCATTTCGCACGATAACAAACGGCGTGAACTATCGCTTGGTAATTTTATTCAGAAATCGTGGCGCAGCGTTCCCCGATATTTTTCATGCGACACTGTTCGCTCCGAATCGATTTTCCTCTGGCTCGAGTTATATAACACAAAAATTGAAAACTTTCTCCTTATTCATTCTCGATACCTAAAAAGGTAATGCTTCGTATTGTATTATTATTATATTATTAATGTTATCGTTTAGACTAATTATTTTTTTACAATGAATTTGCGTGACTCGTTGCATTTTTATTTTTCCTTAATTTATCTGTATTTTATGGTGCCAATGTATTTGCTAATAATTTCCACGAATCTGTTTTACGCTGCAAGAAATTGCAAAGTTGTCGTAACTTTGTAAACGATTTCAAGCTCCGGATCAACGAGCTCGTTGCGACCGGTTCGAATACTCCCACGCGGCGAGCTCGCAGGGCACCGTCATCATCGCAGGGTTAATATGGTAGCGCGCGCCGAAATCGCTGTCAATCGAGCGCAACGTCGAGGGCGTGAAATATAATTCTCTTATTGGCACTGATTAGCGATTGCTGAAAACGGGACGCGCCGGCACGCTAATGACTGCATAATTGTGTGCAGATAGAGTGCACCGATCGGAATTAATGCACACGCACGGTCATCGCGGTTTCATTTCGTTACGAGCCTACTGTGTTTGTCTTCGGAATCAGCGGTTCCGGAAACACGGTCGAACAATCGTTCGCTGTGCTGTACTTTCCTCAACGATTTTACGCCGCGTTCTCAATGTGCTGGTTCCCGAAAAGTTCCGAGCGAATTATTCCTTCCTCGTTAACTGTTTCATTTAATCGAAATAGTTCGCGCATTTCGGACGTTCGTTTATTCTTCTGCCGCAGAAATTGGCGTGGAAGGTTCTGTCGATTTTTGAAGCTTTAAGTTCTCTTGATTGGTTCGAACTATTGTCACGCGAGCATTTGCACGTAACAGGTCGACTGAAAATTGTATTGTTATTAGTTTTCATGATTTATGTTTATTAAAGTTCTGTTCCTTTCGGTCGTCTTACCGACCAAAGATCTATCCAAGGAAAATCTACAAAAATTCTCAACGTGCTCGTTCAAGTCGTACGCGTACGCTCGATCTGTCCTCGCAATTGTTATTCGCAAAAATTTGTCTAAGAGAACGCGACCGCGCAGAAAGTAGAACACAAATTATTCGCCGTATAATAGTACTGTTCCTCTACGGTTCGCGAGAGTTGCTTGAACTTTTTAACTTGACGCTGTTTCTGTCATCCCCGCGGTACAACGTTGACGACTGTTATTGCACGTACTCTAAACAAGGGAACTTCTACGCTGGCGAACGTCGCATGCCCCAACAATTTTCACAGCCGACGAGTGCCTGTAACATTTAAATCGTGCGGCTGCATATTCGCAGGAAAAGTAGTTACGCAAGGAGTGGGGTGGCGACGCATGCGCTAGGAATCTCGCGGCATGACGCGTCTACCGAGTGAACGTTATAATTTTCAACGATTTGAGAGAGGCTCTACATTTTGTCGCGATCGTAGTTCAGAATTATTGGGGTTGGCCAATACGTAACTGCGTTTTTTCCTAATAGATGGCAACGTAGAAGACTATGACTTATCGATCAACCCAATATAACAGCGCTACTCCGCTGTGCGGGACTCCTGCGCATGCACCGCCGACCCCCTCTCCTTGCGTGACTTATTTACCTGCGAACACTGGCTGCAACCTCGGCGGACGAAAGTCGTGCGCTGTGTTTGCTTAGGACAGGACAGTGGATATCTATGCGGTAGCCCAGGAGTTTGTTTAGGTAGCGATGTCCTTTCGATCCTGATTCTCGGTGTAGACATTGTCGCGGTAGCTCTGCTCCGCGTTTGAACCCAAGCGACGCTGCGAGTCCACAGGGTGTTCGACTACAGGTGGTTGTTTCACAATGGACATGTTCAACAAAAACTATTGTTGTCGGGTCTGGCTCGATTACCCGAGCGACGACTGCGGCATTTCGCGTGAACCGAACATTTCCTGCATGCTCCGCGAGGGGCAGAATTATTTCCCCTGTTGAGAATTCGAATCCGTTGGGATCACTTGAATTTTCGCAAATATTTTTTACCGGAACGAATTGCGCTTCGTTTTCAATCGCAATGTGAATAGTTCGTGCTCAACCTGAAATGCTTATTGCAATATCATTCCCTTTTTCAATGGATGGTTAATTGCTCTTAAATCATCTATAGGGTCACCTGGAATTAATCATTCAAATGTTAAATACTTCATGATTAATTTTCACATCAATTTTATTTTTACATAAAATTTTCAACCCGACGTAAAAGGACTGCGTCCTAAAAATAAGTAAACAAGTTAATAAATGATTCTGCTAAGTTTTGTTTTACCGTCTTTACACTTTCGTCGGGGCAAAGACCTGACTATACATTGCCGAGAAAAAGTTTGCAGTCACTTGGAAATGTTTAGACCAACTTTCTTCTAACATCGTGCAAATATTTCTAAAAGCAGTCGCTGCTGTTGTTTGTCTTTTCAAATCAATGCGAGCGTTCACAGTTGCCCGAGTTTGTTAACTCGGCGTGCTTGTTTCGATCTACCGAATCAATTTATAGACTAATTTCAAACTTTCGGCTGGTAGTGTAATCCCATTGTGATGGCCTAATCGGTCTCTCGGAGTAGGTCATCCAGCAATATCGTCTTGATTTACCTCGATATCGTTATCTGTGGAAGAAAGTGGATCGCGGTGCTTCCGCTGTATCGGACCGAACGAAAGATCGACGAGAAAAAAACAGCTTCGCGTCCTTTAACAAGATCTTGTAAATAATCTTCGACATTTTCATTTTATAAACGCGCACATAATTTTCCGTATCAATGTTCGACTATAGGAAGATTAAAATTCTTTTACTATAACTACTATTTAAGAATTATTTTCGCTACACTTTCTTTTATTATTCAACTTACTTTGTATTATATTTACATATTCACAATCTTACTATTTTTCTCTGTTAAGTCATTTTCACTGTTCACTTCTTTTTACTTATTCCTGACATAAATATTTATTTATATTGCTCACGTATATGAGTAAATGAGAGAAAAGAATTAATTTCAGCCGCATACTAAAGAATTAAAGATAGTATATTTTGTAGTGCATCGTGGTCTTGATATAATCGCGTGAAACGCGAACGAACAACCTGAAAGAAATTCGTAGCATGCAATTTCGTCAGGATTTTTCTCGAGGGATGAGATATCGACGTGAATCAAAGTCGATAACGTCGGACGACCGAGGCACTCCGCAACGAAAACGATTACCGCGCTGTTCGTTAAAAGAAGATCCGTGCTCAAAGGGTTAATATTCGAGCGTGACAGCCCCAAAGGATCGCGTCTGCGAGACCGCTCGTCTACCTTTTAAAGAGAACGGTGTCATACGGCCGAGCCACGTATATCCGAATCGTCACGCGATTCCCAGGCGATGCCTCGGGAACGAAGACTATCGTCCCCCAAAGAACGCTCGCTTCGAGAATTAGCTAAGTAAACGGGCCGTTGTTGATTCGAGCTTGATTACCGCTGTTGATGCTCGCCCAAGCATCGCGTCAAAGTGCTTGTCCACCCCTATCGCGGCCGGGCACGAAACGCGGTTAGTTATTTCTGTGACTCCGGACCGTTGCGGCACGTGTTCCCCCTATCACTCGAAATCCCGCGATATTCATTTGTGTCCGCGATTTGTCTAAACGCTCTCGCGATTCCGTTCCGCTAACAATTTCTGCCCGCCGAGTCCCGCAATTTCTCCGACAAATATTGTCTCCTGAATTTCCCGCAAGATCGGAGAACCGCGAGTCTGAAAATGAAAAGTAAAGGGGTCCCGGAATTTTGTTTGTGTTAATTGAATTCTAAATTTACGATAGAAGTAAAATAGCTCCGCGAAATATAAGTACGGAGCGCAGTTTTGGTGCAACGTTTCTTCCCGCAAGAGAACGGAAGTCACAAATGAACCGCGTCACGGCGCACTTTTTACGGTTCGCACGACGAATTACTTGGAGTTTATGCGCTTTTATCCCGCCAGATAACACATTGCATCCTCCGCGAATTCATTCCGAAAGAGCCGCTACGAAATGTGTAATAAAACCGGCGCAACGATAATTAGAACTCGTATCTTTACGCAAATCCCATCTATATAATTCTGCAGGAAAACGGGGAAAAATATCGCCGCAAAAAAAGATCTAGCTGTTTTATATTCTTTACCGCTTTTTATATTTTTCGAAGGACGCGCCTCAAAAATGTGTAGATAAGAGGTCGCAGCATCGTAACCTGATTTTTAGATTCGCGAATTTTGAAGTCTCGATACTCTCGAAACGTGGGGCGCTCATTCTTTTTCATCTTTTTCAAAGAAGTATTTATTTTTCCAGGTACAAAACTCTTGTCAAATTCTTTGGATAATATAAATATTTATCAAATATACAAATATTTATCGAATATAATTACAAAAATCACAAGAATGTGTTCAAAATCTACAACACAAATTCGGTTGGACTATTATTGGTTAAATAATAATAAATTCATATCCTCACAATAATCTTGTAAATTGTTCATACAGATTATTATTTAACCGAGTCTCGATATTTTCGAATCAGAAAAATGGCACAAAGTTTCGAGTCCCGCAAACTCGAAACTTTTTCTAGTTCCAAGGGGTTTCCAGGTTTCGATGGATTTCGAGTGTTCAATCTCTGAAAAAAGCTCGTAAAACTCTCCTTGAGGAGTGATCTAACCTGTAACAAGATAAAAGTATTTTCTCCTGATGCAGACTTCGGCTGATCATAAAAATTGGCAGTTAAATCGAGGTATAAAAATATGTGAATAGATCGAGATCAGAATAAGAATTTACTTAATTAAAAAGAATATTCGAGTGGCTCGTGATTTTTTCATTAATTTTTCATTGAAATTAGCGAAACGTGTCCGTGAGAAACTTTTATATATATCACAAAAATTGTACAAAGCTTGAGTAAATTCAATATTATCATTATTTTAAAACAATATTCATTGGTCGCGTTTCAGACTCGCCGCCTTTGTTCCGTTTTAAAAAAAAAGATTAAAAATGTAGCTGCTGTATGAATCACAAAATACAATTTTATGTAAAATATACTAGGTTATGTAGAACGGTATATTATATGTACATCAGAAAAACTATGTTGAATTTCGAGTTCAAATGGCTCCGACTGCCAATGGTTAATTAATCGTTGCCTGATTGGTCTTTCCCGGTTGCTTGTGATTGGCCGACGAGCCAAGGCCTCCTGGGGCGCCCCGGCAACGCCAGTAAGGGAACATTAGGACCAAGAACAGCTCTAATACGCCGGACAATATCGCGATTAGTAGGCTGCCGGAGTCCTAATCACAGAGTCAATATCCCCCCTGTGTTTCTCTTGAAATTGGTGAACCGGTGTGTTGTCGCGTGTTGCCGCGGTAACTCTTGTTGCCCGCATGGCCAAGAAACTCCACCCCTCGACAGGTTAATCATATTATTAGCATCCCCTGTATCCTGTCGAAACGTTCCAAGCCAGCTCGGTCCGGTCAATCGGCTTTTCCGTCGTCGTGCCGCGCGGCCGGATCGTTGGTAAGTCGAGCGTGCACCTGCCTTTTATATCAGGTGTACCAGTAAAACAGGCCTGCTACCAGTAAACCACTCCGTAAACCTATCGGGAAAATATGTATTCGAGAACTTTTAACAATTTAACCGACAACCTTCAAAATTCAAAGCAATTTTTATATTCGACCTTGCATCTTTCGCATTCTAATCGATAGATTCATTAGTGCAGTCGGTCGTTCCGAGATTTCAAGAACTATCAGAAACGGTCTAGTTACAGGAAAGCTGAGTAAATGTTTTAGAAAGTTAAAAGTAGAACAATCATGTTTTCAAGGAGGTTTCAAGTTGTTATTACTTTGTGTTTAAGGAAACGCTTCAACAATGAAAGCATAGATCAAAGAATTATAATCGTATAGAAATATGACTCATAAATTTGACCATGTGGTGGTACCTAATAAAATAGATCATAGAATTACACTTATAAAATTGTCAGAGTGTTGTGTCTATAAAATTAACCATATAGTAGAACGGTGTCTATAAAACTTATCATGCGATCGTGTCCATAAAGATCATAGAAACGTGCCTGTATTTGACAATAAAATCGTGTCTATGAAATTAACTAGAAAATTGACTAGAAAATTGCATCTCTAAAATGGAATTGTATCCACAAAATTGCTCACAGAAATCTATTCGCAGCATTGACAACAGAATTGATTCCATAAGGCGACACGCTGTCGGAACGAGAAGCATCGACCGGAGCAAAAATGTCCGATTAATTTTTGAAGAATCGTAGACGTTCGCCGAAAGGTTCTCAGGTGTCCGAATGTTTGTCGCGCGGTTGTAGATCGTCGCGACGGGGGGTTAAGCTCGGAGGGGCCTCCGTCGAATCGATGCGAGGATGAGGGTGGAGGGCCTCTGCACACTGCAATGCCGTAACTTCCTCGAGAAGGAAGATCTCACGAGGCGGAACCACCGCCGGCGACGAGAAGGAAAAGATGGGAATGGAAAAGAGGGAAAAGATGATGAGACTAGGCACGAGGAAGCGCCGCGACGCTGCCCTGGCACCGCTGCAGAGAGAGCATCGTTCAACGAACGAGCGAACCTTTCTTTTCTTCTCGTCTTATTGGATACCCTGGCGCATTTCCCTGGAATTCCTCGCGACGACGCGAATTTTAAAGGGTTCCCGCCCTCTCCCGAATACTCGTCCTATTAACCGGGCCTTTAATCTTTCGATTGCTTCCGACTCGCGGGTCTGATAATAACCCGAGCAGCGCCCGGACGCGGCTCAGCACTCCTTCGGATCGATGCGCGCCCCCTTCGCCAAAAACTATGCTCGTCGATTCACCGAATGTATCGGGTTTATAGCGAGCGATACTGATCGATGTCCCGTGTACAACATTTCGATCGGGATTATCCCTTTTAGATTATTTTAATTCCGCTGTGCTGCTTTCTATCGTACTCCTTTATTGGATAAGAGGATCAGGCCAATTTTCATCTGTAGGAAAGAGCGTAGAGGCAATGCTCTACTTTAACGTAGTTTTTATTTTACGATTGTGACATTGTAAAGATTCTTTCGTAGAAAACGATTGAATACATTTTTTGGTCCAAGCGTACATCAAGATTGTAATACACAAAAGATCTAAGTAAACACAATCTCTTCATCGTTATAAAGCAAAACGTCTTATGGCATAATTGCTAACGATACTTTTTAACATTATTTTCCAACTCAATTAAAGAAGCAATGAACATTTTACAAAAACTGATGTGAATTGTAGTAGTACATTTAATATTTAATAAAATCGTATTGAGTTACCATATTATCTGACAAAATATAATAACACAAAGGAAATAGCAAAGTTTTCAGAACGTCCACGTGGGACTAGGGTTCGGTTGAACTTGGGCTTTCTCATAAATTTGAACGTCCAGGTCTAAGTGGCCAATAACCGATCGAGGTATCGACGGATTTGCATTCGGCGGAATGATAGATTAGTTAGCGCTCGTCTCCATGAACATAAATCACTATCAGCTGTCTCGAAGGGCGCGGAGACAGTTTGGTCTCAATCTGTCGGGCATCTCAATTTGGAGGCCGGCGCGATTTCCCGCGGCTCCCGGGGACGGTCGAGGAGAGTTTCCGGCGAGGAGATAGGAAAATGGTGGGCGCTGTTTCCCTCGACGAGATGATGTTGTAAAAAGTTGAACGATGATCTTGCTGTATCATCTCTAATTCCGCTTGGTCGCCGGGCAATTAGCGCCGACCGAGGAGCCGGGAAATTTCATCTCTCGGATCCATTTTTATTAGGCTCGGACCTTGAACGAGATTCGTTTCTGCTACAAACGCAATCTGTACTCCTCCGAGTTGCAATTTTTCAGGGAAGCGTAAATACTTGAACGATCGTTCGCGAGGTCTAATTTATTCTTTCCGTCCTGGCAGTATTTCTTAAGGATTTTAATAATTTTTACTGGTTATTACGATTGCGTAATATTTTTTAAATATAAAAATCTTGTTGCTGATCCGCAGGTTTCTCATTTTTTAATATCAATTGCGTTGATCTTTTGTTCTTCGTTTTGTTTTTCATAATTATTGAAAGGATGTTTAGAAAAAATACAGGAATATTCTTTAACAAAATCGAGGGAGCCGTGAAATTGAAAAATGTCCGAGCGGCGTGTATCATAATCGAAAGAAGTTAAAAATTTTCGTACGCCACTACGCGAGATAAGTACCATCGAGTTCGTGCACTTCGTTTTAGGAGTGTCGATGAGTTTTAATTACAAATTCCCTCGCGGAATCGCTAGAAAACACGGTGTTTCCGCGATCCAGTTTCCGTTTCAGAAACGCCGGTTAATACGGACACCGAAATCTTCGCAGTTTTCGACCGGCGTCGAATCGATGTTAATTAGAGATCGAGTTTGTAAATTTCACTTCGCGCACGGCCGTCAGTTTTAATTCCGGAAGCCTCGCGGTCGTAACTACGGCGGGATCAACGCGACTCGTGATTGAGTTTGTAAATTTAACTTACGAAGTGCCGGCGAGTTTTAATTCCGAAAGCCTCGTAACTCCGGCCGCTGTACAATTTATGCGATTGTAAATTGAGTTTATAAATTCGCTTCGCGCGTGTCGATAAATTTTTATTCCGGAACTCAAACGTGCATTTTCGATCTCTTTAATAGGATTTCGAGCCAATGAATGGAAAAATATGGTTTCCGGTAACGGCGAATTAAAATAAAACTGACAGCTCAGGTTACAAGTTATGGTGTGCTGCAACTTGAAATGAATTCAATTTCAATGGAACGCTCATATAGTTCAATAATATAAAAATTTAAAATAATAATAATAATAAATATATGATAATATGAAATAATAATACTAGGTATATTAAATATACAATAATAGTAATAGTAAATATATAAAATATATAATAATAATAATAAAACAAAAAATTCAAAGGAAAAATATAAATGAAAAATTGCTGAAAAATCGCAACGGTTCCGCAAAAAAAAAGAGGTATGAAATCTGGTTGGAGGCGGCGAGTTTTTCGACGAAATCGATGCGCCACGAAAGTACAATTAGAAGAGAAACGATTGCATGTCAGTGTGCATGGTTATATTTTTGAAGAAAATCAGCTGGAAAGTCGGTCATGCACATGTGCTCCTGACACTGCAACTTCGAACCACTGTGCCGCGAACCGTTCCGCTTATGTGGACTATTATTACTTCCCCCTTGTCAGTTCCATTAGCTCCGACGCTATTGTAGAAATCGAGTTTTTAAAGCGGATCCGATGCATCTATTTCGACTCGAGATATTGTGCTTTCTCTCTCGCCCTCTCTCTCTCTCTCTCTTTCTCTTTCTGGTGATTTTCGTGTGCCTTGCGAACCAAATGCAGGGTTCAATTTACCGTCCTCTGGTTCCATTAGCACGCTGATTGACATCAGCATTTTATGCGTTTCGTGCAAACAAATCGCTTCGCCAAGTTCATTTTCTGTTAACATCGAACGCAAAGTGAACGAGCTTCTTTCATTCACGACGAGCTCGCATCTTTTTATTCGATCTGATAATCAACCGGACGTTCGAACAAAATTGTAGATTATCATGCTCTTTGTCATGTCTGTTTTTCATGGAGATTCAATGCCAAAGCAAATGTGTACAGAATGTTCCTGCTGAAATATATCTGGATCACAGTCTGTTCAGTTTATACCAGCTTCTATCATTCTTAACAACATCAGTTACCGTCGCGCCAGTCACAGCACACAGGCTTACATTTTTATATGCCACAGTACACCGACTTACATTTCCATGTGTCACGCGAACCAAATGTAGGTTCAATTTGAATAACAAATTTTTGCATTCAAAGCGAAGCCTCTTCAAAAATGAAACGCGAAGTAACCGAGCTAGAATATTTCTTGCGGGGGCGTCCTCTAGCTCTCAATTCGTTTGCGACATACTAAACAGATCCGTCTCTCCGCTCGTTCCGCGATCAGCCATCGAAACGGTTATTCGAACGCCTCGTTAGAGCGTCAATGAGGGACGCGTTTGAAAGGAAAATTGTTTCATTTGCGAGCGTTTCGGCCGCGGGCGATAATGCGCGGGTCCGGCACTCTTTTGTTGAAATATCGATTCGAGCCTGGAAATTCGTCCCGGTTGCCTTGACCAATGACATTTCCGTGGCTCTACGAGAAAAAGAGAGAAAAAGAGAGAAAAGGAGAGGGAAATAGAGAGGGGGAAGGAGAGAGTAGGACGCGCGTTTTCGGCGCCGATTCGACCGAGAAAAGCGTTCCTTAAGGAGCCGGACGCGACTGACTGGCACAAAGTGCCCATGCTTTGACGACTTCAGTTTCGGGCGAACGCTTTTCCACAGAAATCCTCTGTCGCGTGCTAAACGCCGGAAACTTGGCATTTGCAATTAGCTCGCGACACAAAAACGTCTGAGCTGCCCGACACTTTGAATTAGATGGCCTTGCGCGTAAGATGCAATTCGTTCCTTTGTGAAAAACTCTGCGGCCATTCCGCCATTTTATCCCGATATTGTAATTTCACTTGCTGTGTACGAAACATTTATCTGGAAATCGAGCAGTGCTTCGATTTTTAGCAATTCATTAGGCAGGTCCGTAACTAGAATCGTCTCGCCTGGAAACTCTGCGACTACGCAAACTGTAAATATGCAAAAATATTCCTCAAGGAAGTCTCGGCTCTTTAACATTTTAATTACCGGAAGCTCATTAATAGTCGCGTGTAAAGGAATCTGGATAATTTTCTTTTACATGACAATTTCGGTGAAAAATTTTTGTTCTTTTCTGAAAAACTGATATTGTCATATCAGAGAAGAATTGAATCAATAATTCGATGTACTTGGAAGCGGGTTATCGAGTTCTAATAAAAGAAACGACGTTTTAAAATGTTCGAATTACATTTTCTCTGCATTATTTTATAACAATGCTAAACGCTGGGTGGTATGATTTGTATTATAATACATACTTCGGTAGAAAATAGTACTTGAAAATATTTCCTAGAAATATTTCTATAGTATCGACAACTCTAAAAGGAAACAATCAGAAATCAATCGTTTCAAGTGATTTGGTACTTCTAGTGCCAAGTATGGATTTGCTGTTATTTTTGAAGAATTTCTTCTGCAATTTCTACACGTTGACGTTCGAATCGAGATGTCGCGCGTGCGGGAGAACTTGAAATCGATCCTGAAACGTAATGAATATCGCACCGGTGATCGGTGGATACCGGTGAATGAATTTGAACAATAATTCATAAACGCGGTTCTCGTCGTTCGGTTCGATCGGGCGGACTTATCGCGGTCGGGCGCGGGCCTCGCGCGATTAGTTACATCAATTCTGGCAGCCGGTCGGGAATCCAGGTCAGCCTCCATGCTATTAGTCTTAGCCGAGGCTGTAAGAACTTCCAATGAAAAGATTACGGCAATTAACCTCGAGTTCTTGCTGCCCCGGGCTCGCCACCATTTCCTTCTTTTCGTGGTACCGTTCCTCAGATGTAGGATGCTGGCTGGAAGCAACGCTTCACGATTAACTTGGGTGAAAAGATTGCTCGCGAGACAAGTAGTCGGTTTCGGCTATTTAAGTTGTTATCTATAAATGACGAGCATAGAGTAATAGAAAAATTACAATTTTTGTCTCGCGATAAATGTATTCGTTTTACTGCTCCGATTAAAATTTTCGTGCTACATTCTGTTAAATGTCAAACTATTTAGAACAATTTTGGAAGAACTCGCTGAAGGAAATTGTAGATGATTGATAAACTACATGCGAAGTTCTGTAAAATTGGTCTGCACGGATGAGAGTCTAAAAATGGTTGATTAAAAAGGAAGAAATGCTTGCGAAGAGAATTATTTGTAAGAATTTGCTTTGAATGAAGAGTTTGGATGCTTCAAGAGTCAAGTCTTAAATTATGTTCGGGAATATTCTAGAATGTTACCGAGCTTTGAAACTGTATAGAAGGAACGAATTTCGCCTATAAAAATGACCAGGAAGGTTGCCATAGGAAAAGAATGAATTGCGTAGAGAGTGCAGTTTCGTATTTTGCAATTACGTAGCTTCATCAGGGAGGTGCCGATAACCGTGACCCTGTATAATATCGTCCAGCGAAACCTGGAAAGGATGGAAGTTAATTAAAATTGTTGGCGAAAGAGCCGAAAGTTTATAGGTTAATACCTTCGAATGCGACTGCCGCAGAATTCGCGGCGGCCGCGGATTTTTCGGCGTCCTCGAAACGCTCTCTGTTCACGCCTCTCTGTGCATCCGCATTGACGATCGGGACGCGTGACTCGCGATAACGCTCGCAACTTTTCCTAATTAAGTTTCTTGCATTGTCACCCGCTGCTTGGTCTTGTCTGACGCGTGCACAACCTCGGGAAACTTGCTCGTGCACAGCCTCTGGAATCTGTCTGTCGTCTTTGTCTCCACCTGCTCGGTATTTCTTCTGTCAACACGCCCTGCCTGCGACGACGATACAGCTGCCCTTTTAGTCGAGCAAATTGCTTCGAATGGAAACCAGCCCGACGTCCCAGAAATATTTAATTGTTCAAGGATCGACAAGGGAGCAGAAACTTCTCTTCCAGCCACGAACTATTTTGTCTTACTTCAAAATTATTAGACATTTGTTTCGTTCTTTTTTCTTTATTTTCGTGAAAGCAAAATCTTGCTTGTTCCGCGCGACTCATAGTGGGTACATGCAAATAATAAATTCTGTTTAGCTGCATTGGAAGTTATTTATGACTCGACCTCATCACTGGCGTGCATTTTTTCATAAAAATGAAAAGATCGCATTTATTTAGATTTTTGTAAGGTTGTTATTATAAAACTTGCTCCGAGAACGAAAATTTATTCAAGCATTACCCATGAATGAGTCTCTAAAGTTTGCAGAATTATAAAATACGAAAACGGTCATTTCGAACAAGGTAGGTTCAATGTTAAAGCGTTAAGCAACCGTTAGAGAATCGAGCTGATTTCAAGGTAGAATCTTCCGAAAAATTCTTTGCCGCCAGATTGGTTGGAGAAGTTTCAAAGGAACTCCGTCAGTCGATTCGCGCTTTGGTAAAGCTCCTCGAAACAACAGTTTGAACTCGCGCGCTTCGACAAGACAAGCACTTTCGCGAAGATGCCGGGAGTAGCAACGAACGTTCCTATCTCACGAAAATATTCCGGTTCGCGAGGAGCTGTCTCGGAGCACACCTGAAACCTCTGTTCCGGGCTTATTGAAACGGCTGATCAAATATTTTTGAGCGTTAGTTTCCCGGAATCACGCGACCGGGTTTTATGCTCGTGCCTGTCGGGGGAAGTTGCGCCTCGAAACTTCCAGGAAAACCGAGCTCTACTGGTCGGCGTGATCCGTTCGAATTGCACGTTTCGATGTTGCGTTCGACGTCGCAGCGCGTTTTCAATTCTATTTTAAAGCGCATTAATCACCGCGCCATTAAACGTCGTCCGCGGGTTCATTAGTTTGACGTTATTAATAGTCTTATCGATGACCCTCTAATCTCCAAGCCGAGCACGCTTAATGGCGTTAGAAGTTCGTGTCGGTGTGCACACGGACTGACCTAAAAACGGGGGCGTACCCGACCAGAGGGACAGAGAGTGTGCGCGCTCGTGAGAGAGAAAGAGAGAGAGAGGGGGGGGAGAGAAAGAGAGAGGACAAAACGCAAGAAAAATGTGAAAAGCAAATTCTAGAGCACGTAGTCGGCAATCAAAATGTTCACCGTATAGTTAGTGAAACACGAGCCACCCATCCCACGGAATATTGTAATATTTACTTGGCAAGTGCACGGAAAGTTTGTTCACCCCCAACCCACCGCCAATTCCCCGCGCAGAAATCCTCCCCGGGGATTCCCGTTCGAGCCAGTCCCCATGGGTTTGATCGGGAACGCGCGCGCAGATTGCTGTTTGCGTTTGCTTTTTCGCGGCTCGCCGAAGAAACTTCGTGTCCCGGCAGATCCGCTTGGGGGGCGACGGGGGGTGGGGGATGTAGAATTTGCCGGAGGAACGCTGGCCCCGGCTGGGTGGTTTCCACGCTGCGGTCCATAAATATCCTAACAAAGTCGGATAAGTAGCGCGTTAATGCCGCGCCGACTGCGCTTTGTTCTGCGAATTTTCATCCTCCCACCCTCCCCACCCCCCTGCTCTTCCTTGGTTTAATACCAATGCAAATTTGTATTTCTCCGCGGCTCTGGAAAGTGTGCATTTCCAACCGTCGAGGTTAACTTTCGGCCGAGCTTTCATCGTTCGTCAAATGGTACAGCGGAATTTTAATCTTCCTAATAGGCAGCCCCGAGTTATTAGCTTCTTGTGTCAGGACCGATAGGGTTTACGTCGCTTTTGGAAAGTTGCCTCGAAAATGCGTAGGCAAATATACGCACGTAACAGCGTGAATCGATGTAGTCGTGGCAATCGAGAAAATCGTTGATATTATATATAATGTATGCATTGTACGCTCTATATATACAATATTGTGTGCTCTATATATGTACTGTATTCTCGATATATGCATTGTATACCCTCTCTCTATACGTATATATTGTATACGCTATATATCTATTGCGTATTCTATACATGTATTGTGTACTCTCCATATATATTGCATACTCAATATCAATCATCCATTATGTACTCAATGTTCATACATCTCAGCATAAAATAATAATGAATGCGTTTCTTCTTATAATCGTTTTACGGAACGAGTCTTGCCATTTCGGGCGCAATTAACAAAACGCATGTCGAATAAGGCATATTAAACTTTTTTATTCGATAACATATAATGTTGGGAAGATAAAAAATGTATTACGTGTTATTCGATAAATGTACAGTTAATTGCGCCTGAAAAACAAACGAAAGCCACAGCAATTCATCGGGCCATAGTAATCGGATCGACTACCCTACAATATTGGTATTTTGAAGCTGCCTTGATCACCGCAAATCAGACTGCAGAAACACTTAATTGAATCGGCCGAAGTGTCCAGAAAGTTTCGACAGGTGACCGTCGAAGCCGCCGCGCCGGGAGCCGTGGGAGACAGGTAGCTGGACGGGTCCGCGACACGCGCAGCGGAATCGCGCCGATCAGTTTGTTTTAATTACTCGCCGTCGGAATTGCGATCGATCCAATCGAACGTGCACCCCGCGGCCTCACCACCAATCATCGTCATCGTCGTCAGCCTCGTAATTACTACGGACTGCGACGGCACTTGTTATCGCTCGACGCGAGCTTTCGTTCCGCTCTGCTCCGCTCTACCCACTCCCGCAAACGCTTGCGAGATGTTCGCGAACCCTGGGCAGAAAAGAAAGGGCAGCAGCTACCTAGATAGAAAGAGAGAAAGGGAGAGGGAGAAAGGAGGTCCCTATCAATCGAAGGTCGCAATTATTCGAGGCGATCGAAACTTACTTTTTCAAGGATCTCGATTCGTCTTTTTCTTTCCCTCTCTCTCTCTCTCTCTCTCTCTCTCTCTCTCTCTCTCTCTCTTTCCTACCTCCAACGAGCTTATCTTTTTCTATCCTGCCTCGCGGTCTCTCTTTTTGTTCTCCTTTTTCTTGCTCTTCTTCTACGCCCTGTGCTTTCCCTTCGCTCGTTAATCGAGCGACCTTCGGCCTGGCTTTCGTAGCCGCGTGCTGCCGGTGGAACGTATTCACTCACTTTTTTCGCCAGTGCGATAACCTTTCGCGTCGCCGCAAAAACTTTCGGTTTAATTTGATAACGGTCATGTTTATTCCATGACGCTCGTTTGGTAGCAGTTTACCGAGTCGCGAGTCGAAGGTACCGATATTGTTGTGGGAATTCTTGCAAAGAAAATTGCAAGTTACTCTTGTACAATTTCTCGTGTACAGTTACTCTTGTAATAGTGTTCTTAAACTCTTACTCTTAATGTCGGCCTCGGAATAAAGACATTATATCTTTAATTCACTAAATATATGAATATTATTCATTTCGTTACACTTTTATAAAAGTCTAAGAATAAAAATCGAAACGTAGTCGTACGAAAACAAACGAAGACATATCTGAAAGAAATCTTAGTGCAATGGGTTAAATAAATACTTAAATTAGAATTAGCTTCACGGGATGATTTTGTACAATACAGTCATATTTAAATATTTTTCTGCAGATTCTTTTAGTTCAAATAAAGTGCTGTTAAACTGTTCAACATGTTAATGATTAATAATAGACGCGTTAAGTTTGTCAAAAATAGCAGAGGTTGATATTCTTTTAAAATTTTTAGGGTTCTAAGTTGATCGATAAACAATGAGAGCTACATTCTTTGAGCATCGCAGGGGTGACAGATTTTCAGAACGCTTCCGGCGCAAATGTAATGAAATTTGCAACAATTTGGTGCCGAAAGTTGGTTTTCGTGAGTCATGTTTGTTCCATCGACAGCGCATTTCCGGACGCGACACGGCCTGATCTCGATGTGCACAATGATCTCTATCGATGTGAAAACGCTTCCTGCGTGCATCCGCATATATGTATACATATATGTATACGTATTTGTGTATATATATGTATATGTATGTACAGCCGTGTGCAATCGTACGTGTGCGTGTGTGTGCGTGTTGCCTAGCGAAATCACTAGCCGCCAACAAAAACAACTACTCGATTGTCGTTACTGTGATTTTGTAACTGGGTGTTTCTTGCTTGCAGCACCAGAGCGCCGCCCAGGCATTGGTGAGTCGCATGTCCCTATCTTTCTTTCTTTCTTTCTTTTCCTTTTCTTCTTCTTCTTCTTCTTCTACATGTACTTCGCGATGGCACACAACTTCCGGTTGCTATACTTACGCCATTAATACGCCGATCGTGAATGACAGCTGTCCACAATACTCTGCTTAATTGTGTTTGACACTAGGTGGTAGGTGACATTATAATTGTACATTTATGCGAAATTTATTTAATACGTTTGATCAGGCTTCGTAAAAGACAATGTTATGCCAAGAAAGTGCCGAAGATTTAAATTTTCTGGAGGGAAGAGAAAATACTGTTATCTTCAAGCTATTAACAAAGTTTGATTCATTTTGACAGTTACATGTAATTAAGATTACAATAGCTTGGAAACAAAATAAAGTTCTTTTTTATTTCTTACATGAATAAATTTATGAAGAAGAAATGTTGTAGAAAGTACTGAAGTATTGATTCTTTAAACCAGCAAGCACTCTAAGTATCAAACTATCGTAAATAGCTTAGGGATGTCAAGATATAGAGAATATTAAAAACATTGAAATATATTTCTTTAAGATCGTGTTTTAAGTTTTTTATTAAGAACTATTGCAAAAATTGTTATTTTGTGATATTTCAAGTAAGCTATTATGAAAGTCACGATATTTACGATCCATATATTCTCACATTGTCTTTTACAAAATCGACGTTGAACATAGAAGCAATGCCATCTCCATTATTTATAACTATTTATCAGGAGACGTACCTAAGTGGTAAAAAGACATAATTTCCGAATTTGGGCACTTACAATGTTTTCTACAAACACGTCTGAATTGTCTCATTGTACAAACTTGCAAAAATATTGGCGAGACAAGTTTTTGAAAGCCGAAGTATTGTGAACAGTTGTCGCAGTTTCGCAGTGGATACCAGGCCTCTTATTTCGAAAGGGAGGCGTCTCTTCCTCCGAGATCTTCGACAAATATCGAGGAGAGACCTGGTGACCCAGCGCCGGTTATGGTCCTCGAAACGGCCATTTGTCGCGCGTAACTCTAGCAACCCAGAACACGAACTTGCATGATTCTGTGTACTTTGCCACGTCGTGTGCCTTTGATCGATGTTCGCGGCCCTAACTGCCGAAACCGCCGGCGTTCCGAGAGTCCTCAGCCTCTTCAGGGTTTGCCGGAGTCCTGCCGAAGGATACGTGACTCCGGGACACCTTGCAGATCAGGCTGGAGCATCGGCGGATCTGGACTTCGAAACTCGACACTTTGATCGCCTAGTTCGTGACCTCGAATCCAAAACTGTGGTTCATTTTTGGAAAGTGGTCCTCGAGCAGTCGGCTACGTACACGCGTGGCAATCAAAGTGTTCGATTACTCGAATTGGCCAGGTGCCAAGCGATTCAAACCCCTTCATCGAATTTACACCTTCTCGCTTTGGACGATTGTTATGAATGATTCACCGAGGAGTATTTTCCTCTTCGTTTCTTTGTACTCCTTGGATCGTCTTCGGTGATCTTCCAGAGGGAGCGAGGTGTGAATTTGAATTAACATTGATCATTTATTATTTAAGGGGTTGTTGCAAAAGCAGTTCCGCTTTCGGAAAAGCGAAATTACTTTTGCAATAACCCGACGGAGTAGAGGCTTGTCCACGTTGTACCCAAGCAATTTTTCAGAGGATGCCGGAAGAGCGTTCTTCTGGGAGATTGTAATCTTGCATTGTAAACAGTAGAGGATTTAATAGAGATTTCATATGGAATCCTTAGAGATTAGAGTGTGATCCTTTGTAGAACGACAGAACTTACACTAGAGCCCTTTAGATAACAAAGGAATTGTCTGTAGAAAATGTGTAGCAATTAATCTCCAACAACCCCTTTAAATATAGATTTGATTCCGATACTTCGACGCTCGCCAACAGATGGTCTCCTTTCCCGAGAGCTACCTGGCACGTTCCTGTTCGTATCTATACTGTCCTCAAACGTCCTACGAATATCTCCGCGTTTAGGGGAAGGCCCGCTAGGTAGCCAGAGTTCTTTAGCGGGCCTAGTGCAAGACACGCAGCCATCGGAAGAAGGGTAGGGGCCATTTTATCCTCCTCACTGTGGTTACCGATGCCAGCGCGATGGCATCTTCTACAGATGGGATACTAGAGATATTATACAGGGTGTCCCATTTTTTAAGTTTCAAACTTTGTCAGTGTATTCTATGGCACAAAGTAGGAAAACAATGATATGTAAACATAGGTCATACAGAGCTTTGTTAAGAAGTTATAACAATAATTCGTTGCTTACCTAAGACTCTTAACAGTCCGCACTTGGCTTGATTTTACTGTACGTCAACGACTATTGGGACCTTTAGCTAAAATACTAAATCTAACAAATCTTATTAAAACAATATTGTTGACATAAATAACAGCAATTTGGTTAGTATTCCTCTTTTGAATTTTTGTTATAACTTCTTAACAAAGTGCCATTAGACTTACTTTGTGCCATAGGATACACTGACAAAATTTGAACCTTAAAAACTGGACACCCTGTATATGCAACTGCTGTCCCTCGCTGCCGGTAGACGTGGCGCTGTAATACCTTATCAAAAGAAGACAGGTTTACACATCCTACTGTGCTCGTCGATCTCCTGGACTTCCGTGGTCGATTACAATCCAGACACTGAGTTCCTGAAATCTACAGCGCCGTCATAAAAAAATCTACCAAAGCCATCTGGAAGCAGCAGTAAAGAACTGTCTGGGAGCCATTAAATCCAACATCATGCAGCAACACGATGCACACCGTCTACAGGCCGGGGCACACTTACTATCTCATATGACTTGGTTGCTGATTCTTGATAGTGTACTGTCGATCTCTTCAAGACGCATGGCATGCAGGAGTAGTGATCTTGGAACCCACTGATGATATGGCCAACAGAGAGATCCGGACGTCTTGTTTGATCTTATTGAGACATCCACCTGGGGTTTCAAGAGCTCAGGGTCCTAGCATGCAAGCGTCCACTTGCAACGGAGTCTAGAGGATCGGTACGCTAGGTTATGTAACACCTATCTACTTTCGACAGGATAATACAGCGACCCGTCTATCGACTGCGAGAAGCAGTCGTTGCATACATATCTCCAGTGTCCACCTGAAGGTTTAGACTTCGATCGTGGAAATGGAAAAATGTCATCGCCTCGGAATTGGTAACCACGGTTAGGAGGATGAAAAGGCCCCTAACTTTTTCCGACGGGAGCGTTTCGTCCTAGGCCCGTTAGAGAACTCTAGCAATCTAGCGGACCCACTCCTAAGCGCAGGGGTTGAGAACGATATGACGACGATATATACAGGGTGTCCCGGAAATCGTAGTACAATCGGGCAGGGGGTGATTCTACATCGAAAAAGAAGAAAATATTTTGGTATAACATTTTTTCATCCGGTGCTCCATTTTCGTGATAATCGACTTCAAAGTTCGTTCAACTTGTAAACGATTTGATACAATTTGCTTGTCGTGTATTTTACTGCTCCGCTTGTCTCAGTCCGGGACAGTGTTTACAAACAGTGATAATTGTGCGGTTGAAACGTTAAACATTTGTTACACATTTGGAAAATAAGATTACTGAGGCACTCGAAAAATGAAAAAGCAATAACAGCTTACAATCTGTCCAGATGTCATTAATTCATCGAGCAAACATATGTATCCAGCAACGAGGAGGAGCATTGTGATAGTAAGTAGTATAAAAGAATATAAAATGAGTAATCAGTAGACACACATTCTGTTGTTTCAACCGCACAATTATCACTGTTTGTGAACACTGAAATACACGACAAGCAGTTTGTATCAAATCGTTTACAAGTTGAACGAACTTTGAAGTCGATTATCACGAAAACGGAGCGCCGGATGAAAAAATGTTATACCAAAATATCTTCTTCTTTTTCGATGTAGAATCACCCCCTGCCGGATTGTACTACGATTTCCGGGACACCCTGCACAGATGGAGACGTGCCAGGTTAGCTTTCGGAAAAGGTATCTATCTGCTGGAAAATGTCGAAAGTATCCATCACAAACTAAAGAGAACTGAATTAAACGAAGTTCGGTAATGCGTACACGGAGCATGTGTCAGACTATCGCTCCATGAAATGCGCGGTGAACAAAGAGGAAAAAAGCATAAATGATCCGCTTCCAGTACAATATTACAGCTGCGGGCTATTTCACGTCAAATGATAACACTCCGTATACACATGCTCCTGGATTTTGTATAAAATTGCATAGCGATGGTGGAGCTACGCGTGCCGTGCAAAAATCGATACCCGGTCCCTCGACGTAGCTCGAACTTTCAAAATTTATTTGCAGCGTCTGTGAAGTGTCCCCTCAGTACTTTGTATATTTCACGTCGGCGCACGCATGATCGCCGAAGTTACAAATTTTTTAAAATTATCTCCGATCAATACCCGCAGCAACGTACGAGAAGCTTGCGAATATGTTATTTCACAATTCAGAAAAGCATAAAGAACATCGAGACATCGAGATTGAGAGATTGCGGAGAGCTTCGCTGGCCCAATCTCGCGAGAATGTGGCTAAAATCACACTTCGATTGTCCGAAATTCTGGTATCGGAATTTTGTATTTTTCAAACACGTTGTTTCTGTAAACATAGCGACTCCTACTAATACATGTTTCAAAACGTTATAACTTTCTTCAAATTAGACTACATGATTTGAATTTTTTTTAATGATAAAGAGACTAGTATACCACACAATGACAAAGTAAACGAAACGAAATAAAAGGCACTCGTTTTTTAACTCTTTGTTTCTGAACCTGCAATGAAAATTTAAAAAATGCTCTTTGTAGATTTGGATAAGTTATAATCATGCTGACAATTTAATCGAAATCAGTGAACGCAATGCCAAGTTAAAACTGCACATTTCTCGAGATACGCGAGAATTGATATAATCAAAAAAATTCCTTCACAAGCCTAATTGGTAAAAATTACAACAGCAGAGTAAAAGTTACCGGATGGTAATTTGACGTCGAAGTTCAGTCGACGTTTACCTCGCGTTTTACTGTCTCTAATAAAAGAGTCGACGTTGACGTCAGAGTAGCAGGTCACAAAATCCAGAAAATTCAATTAGCACGTGAGAGTTGAAACGCCTAAAGGGTTTCGTAACGGTTAAGGGAGCGACGGGCTTCGAACCGAAAGGTATAAATATTCAAGGGTACAAGCCGAGCCCGTGTTCCGCTGGTGTCCTCTCCGACTCGATTCTCGACTGCGGCCTCATTGTCACCTTCGACTTTAGCCGCGGCGCAGCTCTGATCTATCTCTCCTCATGAAGCACCCTTGGTACCGGGATGCACCGGAGCGGAGGCGCAGCAGCAGCGGAATCGGTCGGTCGCGCGAGAGAGCGAGAAGTGGCAGCCGCGACAAAAAAGAATCGTTTATCCACACCCTCAACCCCGTTTCCGCATAATAGATACGTGGGGACACGTACACACGCAGCGCACGTTCGCCGGGCGAACACGCGGCCCTCCCCTCCCCTCTCCCCCCGCCCCTCGCGGAGGGAAATAGAGAGCAGAAAAATCGCAAGTAGGACTGCCGCGGAAGAAGTGCACGTGCGCGGGTCCTCCGCTCGATAACAACATCCATCGGTAGTCCCCGGTGAGTACGAAACGGTTCGAGACCACTTCGGATCGGCGGAAAAAGCCAGCCGCCACCGATCGGCACCGTTCTCGCTCGCCTCTTTGTTCCTGGAATCGCGCTCGCAACAAGCCGCGCTTGCTGGACGAAACGCAGAATTTAAGTCCAAGGTCGGAAATAACATCCCACTCACTCGACCTTTTTACAACTCGTTTCGTGCTGAAAGCTTACGTGTACGAAATCCCTTAATGGTGTGTGCATTAATTGCCGAGCATAGAGAACGAACAGAAAATCTGTTCCTCTCTTCGGTAATTATTATAGATCGACGTTCTGAAATTTATTACATTATTTTCAGTTTATTAATATTATTAAAAAAGAGATAACGCTTTCGTTTAATTAATGCTTTTTAAAATCAACCGCTTTCCGTACCGTTTTTTCTCCGGTTACGAAAACTAGAAGTTTTTCAATTATAATAATTTCTTAAAAGAAGAAGGTGCTCCAGAAAAAGCCTCTGCAATATTAATTTCTCCCGGGGAAGAATTATTATAATAGCGCATGCCTGAGTAACGAAATATATTCAACAATTTTTTATGGAAAGAGCTTTATAACTTCAGCAATTAAGAAATCAAAAATATGAAACCGGTCATACAACTGACAGTGCCGTTTTTAGTACTATATATGATATGATATCATATATGATATCATATTATCATATCATCGTATCATACGATCGTGCGGAGTCTTTAAAAGAATATGCTCTTATCCAGCTAGCTACATCCAAGCTAAAAATTCGGGGTGTGTTTGAACTCGATAGATCCTAGCCCACGCGTCAATTACAAGCTGAGTATGATTGATGTCGGACACCGATTAAGCGAGGATAATTTGCGGACATCCACCTTCCCGCTGATTCGAGTTGCCCGAAGTTATTCCAAGGGCGAAAAACGCGCGGGCCGCCTGATCCACTCGAGCCGAGCCCCAACATTCGGTTTTTGGTGCCTGCCGCTTGCCCCTAAATCATCTGCGGCGATAATTCTGCTGGAAACATTAGGCTAGGGAGCTGCTACTTTGGCAGCACCGAGTCAGTCGCAGCGATTAACCCTTCTGCTCCCGTGCGAATCGAGAAGAACCTGCGATTATATAGGTACTTGACTGATCGAAAGCTTCTGCGATGAGATTGTAACGTGTAGCGGATTGTTCGACTAAAAAAAAATTCATTCGTATAATTATCTTCGATAAATATTTCTCCGAAACATACCGAATAATGTCGAACTCTGATTCGAGAACGCGTAATGAAGGCAGCAAGGTGTCTACATAAATTCTGCCTTGTAATTCTCACAAAGCGACAGACATCCTTAGTCTGGCTTAGTTTAGTCTAGCGACTCGTATTTGCATAAAACTTCGCAGCCTAGTTAATACCGGAATGTTCGTGTTTTCTGGTCAAATATTATGCTGTTCCAAGAACAATGATAGCGTAGAACCTAAACTGCAAAAGATCTGCCAGGCAAACATTCATCAACAGATGTTCTGTCAAAGGAAACCAATTTCATTCGCAATTAGTAGACCGTGAGTTTTTACGCAAAATGAAAATGGTTTGCGCAAGCTGCAAGATGCAGCAAGTACATACGAGGTGTTTGCTTCTCTCCAGAAGAATCTTAACGAGTTGAAAACAGTGCAACGGTATGGTGAATTTTCTTGTTAAGAAAAGAAATCTGAAAACAGTTTTATTCCATCGCGTTTGATGTGTTCAATTTTCGGAAAACTGCATAAAATCCGCAGTTTAATCGAGATTAGAGAGAAATCGTTATTCAGAAATCTAAAACGGTACCAACGTCGCTTTATACGAATTTAATTATTCAAAACGACTCGCACGTTCAAAGGCAGGAAGAAACGTTCTCCGTTTAGCCCGCAGGCACCACGGCGCTGCGTCAGAAGACTTCTCCATTGAATCTAATAAATAGGAATACGATTCGGCTGGCATCGGTTCGCGGGAAATATGATAGCAGCCCGGTTTCTCATGAATATTCAGCTTTTAAAGTAAACATACACCTACAATGAATACGTAACTCGGCTTGTTACGAAATTATTAACAACAAGGCAACTCTTGCGAGCACGTTCGCGAAATAAATCATAAGGCGAGGGGTTGGTCGCGCGCATGAAATAATATGCGAACTTCGGTGCCGCGGGGCAGCGAAACATTTTAACAGCGGCTTGGCTCGGCATTGTCCACCGCGGTGACCTTTCGAGCACGGCTATAGCTACGTGCATGACCGCCGCGACGGGATCTTCTAGCGAAAAGATTAGCCCTCGTGCTACGTAGAGTCAACACGATACTGCGAGGAGGGACATTCACTTGCCGTGCCGCGATAACCTTTTTAATACAATTTTTTACAACTTCTCTTGCCACGCGTTGCGACGGAACTGCAGATTAATAAAACTATAATGCAGCAATTAATACAATGTTGTAACATGACTTCATTTTCAAAGCGTCTTCCCGTCCGGATCGCAAACGTTTCCCGGTGGTGGATACGAGATTATCACCGTCCGGCGAACACCAAAATAAATATAGAACAATATAGAATACATAAATCAATTAAAATTAAACGAAATATAACATGGGTTAAAATGGGTAGCATAGAATTAAATAGAGAAAAGTGGTAATGAAAAGGTAATTAGAATAGAATGAACGTAAAGCGAGATCAAATAATGTAAAATAAATAGAGTACAGTTGAGTAAGATAAATAGATAAAATAAAGAAATGCTAATGATTTCATCAGTGAAATGAAAACATCTGGATTAAAATTACAGACGTAACATAGGTGCGGATAAATCAATAATACTATATGGCGTGAGGTAAAACAGGAAATACGTTGCTAGAGGAAGTCTACGCGGTGAACACAATGCAATGGTCGAGTCGTGGAAACTGCGAGTAACGTCGACAAAGAAAATCTTTGGCGGAGAAAATTAGTGGCTCTTTCGCGGAGAAAACCGGCAGTCTCCTTGCGGAGGAAATCGGTGGGTATTTCGCGCTCCCTATTGTTATTCGAGCGAAAGTTCCAATAACGCCAGATTAATTCAGACGCCTCCCGGAAACCTCGTCGTCAGGGATTTTCCTTTCCGGGATTGTTTTACGAGAACCGAAGAGCGACGGCGTAGACGACGTCGGCGACGACGACGACGTCGCTTTGAAATTCCGATCGGTATTCCGGCTGAATTAATCAGTATCGATCCAGGCGAATGCTGTTGCGGCTGGCGGTCCGCCCTTCCCGCGTCGCATTCGCGAATATTTTCCATTCGGCTGAGTTATACAGGCTGGCGTAGCCCGATTCCAAGGGAACGCGACGCCACCGGGTTCGATAAACCCTCGTGCTTCTAATACTCGCGGCCTGCCGGACTCATGGTTGCGCCTGCCGCACAACTGCTATGACCACCATCGCGGTTCAGCTAACTTTGGCGGATCGCTGTCCAGGGAATTGCATACTGCAAATTTCATCCGCTTCGCTTCTTCGTCTTGGAAACGCTGTTTTATTGTGGAATTGAATAGAGGGCGGAGCGGTTCGGCGTGATGGCGCGAAACGTGAAAAAGTACGCTTTTTAAACTGTTTTAACATTCATTAATTTGTAACTTCTCCAGCTTGGAAACTTCGAGGCAGGTTATATCTTCTGCATTTCAATTTGTCTCATGGCTACGTTGATGAAGGCAATTTCTTAATTACTGTACAAATAGGACTTGAAAGGAGTGGTGAACGTTTGGTGAATTTTGTTCCACGTTGCTACAAGACTGATATAATAATTATTAATATAGTGATAGTAAGAATGACGATAACGACGATAATAATAAAAAAATAGCAGAAATAGCATATGCGGAAAAAAATAAAAAATAAATCGTCCATTAGGCGAAGAAGTTAGAGGTACTTTGTCGTCTTCCGAAATTTATGACTCTCATAGAGTAAATAATTTATGAAGAATGCATTGCGAGTATGCCTGCAAAGAGCCTAGTCGATTAAGGATCCGTAGCTTCTCTCCCAAAGTGACCTGTTAATTAGGACACCCTAAATGGGGAGGGGCTAATTCGAAAGTGGAAGGCGAACACAAAAGAGGGTGGGACAACGTTGCAGGGATAAAATTTTGCACAGATGAGTTTTTCTTGGTCAGCTATCGAACGGTATAATAGCAATTGAAAACCCCCTAAGGGTAGTTTTGACCGGCCGGGGCCCTTCTATGCAAGATAAATATTGTTTGTCTCTCTCTACATAAATTTTCAAAATGCGCAGTATGGTTGAAAATCTGAAAGCTCTCGAGCAACAGTTCCCTGGATCGTGATTAATAGAGTACGGATCTTTAGACGTAATAAAATCGATCTTCATATATTGTATCGAAGTTGAGTGAAAGAGAAAGTTTCTTCTGTCGTCAATCATTTCAGTGAGTTAAGAGACAATACATGATTGAACTTAAATTTATTGAGTATTTTCCAATATTTGAAATTTCGCTCGTCCATTTGTATAATAAATGCATAAAATCCGCAATGCGATGATTAGATTTAAAATTTCAGGAGACGCGATAACAGGAAAGAAGCCGAATGCGGCCCAATATCCATCAGATTCAGACGTTAACCGTGACATAATTTATGTTCGCGACCCCGAGTCACCCGCAGCGCGCGTCCGATGCAGGTCATTTCGTGCGGCACGAAGAAATTTACTGTTGTCAGACAGCGCGGAAAATCCAATCGCGCGGATAATCGAATTGTCGAGCCGATGAATCGGGCTGTAGCGCGGCCCCGCCGATCGATTCCACTTTTTATCGACTCGCGTGTCGTTGGTCTTCGGCCGTCCGGCTCAAGAAATTTCAGCTTTCTTGTTTCCCGCGGAATCGAGATCGTTGACTGGCACTCGAGAGCCGAGGAGACAGACAGACAGAGAGAGAAAGAGAGAGAGAGATCCCGACGCTAGCGGATCGGATCGAATCGGATCGGATCGGCGATATTCCTCTTATCCGAAGAAAGGGAGCGTCCGGATAAGATTTGCGAGGATCCTCGCGTTCCGTGCGCTCCTTTGTCGCGCGTTCTCTATGAGAAAAGTTCCGGCCAATGATTTTCCTGGGACGACGAACTGGGTCGCCGGCAAAAGTCGCGTAATTGCGTCCCTATCGGTTTCGATAGCCGATTTCGAGCCCGGCAGAACTCGCCGGGAGAGTTTCGCCAGCCAAAGTAGCCGCGGCTGGCGCAAACTTCGCGAACGCAGATCTCGAGCGACTCTCGTTCTCCTCTATTCTCTATCTCTCCCTCTTCCATCTCGGTCCCTCGGTCCGTTCGGTCCAAATAACGCTGCACGCCGCGCCATGCCGCGATAAGCTCTATTATCGTGGCTCGGCGACACGTCCCGCCGAGAACGGAAACAGTAATCGGTCTCGACCCAAAAACCCGCCCCTTCGAGCTGCTCCCGTGTCCTTTCGCTTCCACCAAAATAATTTTAATGACGCAGCTCTTACGGTTTATTTCCACTTGGTCTACGCAAAATTTAAATCTTCATTTACAAAAATTCGGTTATCCCGTGCTAACAGTGGTGTTTTAAATTAAACTAAGTCGATGCCTCGTTATTAAATTTCCAAGTAAATAATTATTGTAAAGAGCTGCGTATTGGCAAAGCAATTTATGTAGCAAAATGGACTTCGATAAACGTGCCACCTTCCGAAAGGTAACGAAATACGTTGAAATTGGTAGAGTTACCGTGCTCCCCGAAGTACCTGTATTACGGCTTTCAACTATTTAAATTTAAGGGGCGCATTTTACGACACTTCTCACGATACTTCAGGAGATAGGTCTTCGATCCCCGGCTTCACGGGTTATTTTCCCGTCGCAAGCATCGAGGCTGCTATAAAAAAAAAATGCGTCATTTATTTATCGATGCTCTACTTTTCGCCAAGTTTCCCCTGCAAGTGCTATATCGCCAAGTAGTTTCAGCCTATAAGATTGCCAAGTGAAATAGTTTTGTTTCACAACTGCGGCAATCTATCCGAAGGAAGTTTAGAGGCCCCCGATTAATTATGAGCGCGGCCCCGCCAGGGCGTAGACATTTTCGATACCCTTCTATCTGTCTCATTTCCTTTCACTTAGCATAATAGGTGTGCATACGAGGTAAGGATTTAAGGATGAGAAATTACAAAATTTTCAACGACTGCTGCAAGAAAAATGTATCAATTTTTAGGATTATTTCAATTTATAATCAATACGTTCCCGTCAGAATTTGTCAACGTTCGATGAACCTAATTGAAGCTGAAAGATTGTATTTTACGATAAAACTGCATAGATGTACAAAGAAATACAAAAATGTGCGGGAAAATCTCCCACAACGCGAAGAAGGAGATGCAACCTATAAACCAGCAATTAGGTCAACAAAAACCGGTAGGATCGATGGAGAAGGTTTCCAAGATCGTTTCGAATCGCATCCGGAAGACCTCGAGCAGGATCACGATCACGCGATCACAGCAGCGCCGTGGTATCGCGCGTTAATTCTTGGTGAAAACGGTGGCCCGCGGGGATCCTCGCGTGACCACGCGGAACCACCGTGGCATTACACTAATGCCCCGGTTATAAACGATATTAACCGTCAGCCGGGCCGCGTTCCGCGGACATTAATTCCGGTTAACACCGGGCAACGGTTCGCGTCCGCCGTCGCAATAACGTTGGCTTTCTTTTGCCCGGCGAGCCGGTCCATATTCGGCGCGATTCGGTCGCCGGCGCCGAACCACGACCGCGGAAGTCCAAATTAAATGGCCGACACGGCCGACGGATTCGACGGACAAAGCGTCGGGGACAGAGTGTGATCGTCACCGCTCCGCCACGTTGCCATCGAGGCAACGGTCAGGGATCGAAGGTTTCGCGTGTGGATTACGCGATTTGCGGCTCGGAACGACGTTATTATACGGCAATAATTCTGTCCGGTCCCCGGGGAGCCGGCTTTAATGGGCCGGGGCCGTGGTCTTTTCGAACGGGACGTCCGCGGACGGCTTCTACAGTCGATAAAACGATCGGGACCGGAATTACAAAGACGGAAACCGGCGAATTTGCGGCTCAGCCGAATTGCTTCTGGGCCAATTGTGCCGCGCGAGCCTCCAGCCAGCTGCAGCCCGGCGATCCAATTGTTGCGAACTGCTCGAGAATAATCGGTCTTATGTCTCTTCTGTTATCCTCGGACGAACAGTGCAGAGATAGTTTCTCCTTTTCGATCTTCAACGAAACAGTTCGTCGTTAGATTTTTCATTAACCTTTCAAATGTGCCGAGCAATTTTTAAGCTCATTTTCGTACGCATCTTTTGCTGATAATAAACAATCATTCGAAAAAATTCTCATTCGAATAAAATCTTATTCGCGGGAATTTTTACTCGTCGATTGAAATTGTGTCCGTTACTCTATCTCTTATCTGTCATTCGAACAAAATATCGACCAACTCTGGCTGTAATACGTGAAATTACCATTTCTCTTTGACGAGTAAATCCACAGCCCAGAGATTAAGCATTTCATTAACGAGTCATCACCAAATAATAAATGATGCAGCAAAATGATAACTGTCCAACAATTACAAGTAAGCTGTCAAGAAAATAATCGAAACGAAAACGTTCAGAAGACCGTCAAAAGGGGTGATTTAAATTAAAGTAAACGTACCAAAGCATCGTTAACGTCACTCGAACCAGTTTCAAATACCATTACCATCGCGATCTAAACGAACGAATATTACCCGGCAATTACTGTATATAATTTATCCAGGAAGCAATTCATTTAACCGGGCGCCCGCCTCGGCAATCCCGGTCGGAATAAATTGGCGGGGGCCGCGAGCAAAAAGTTGTGAAAGCAAAAATCGAACGGGTCGCCGTTCCAATTTCCAGAGTGGAATAGAATTTGATTCGACCTCGGTTCCGTCGGGTCCGCGTATAAAAACGTAGATTTGCAAAGCGCGCGCACCGCGCCCTGTCGCCGTGCACCTGAAATTGACTGCACACACGCGCAACCGGCTCGGCTCGTCTCGGCACGGCGCGGCGGCACCACGTGTGCGCCACTGTCAACGCGCGACAGCGAACAGTCGGACGCGTTTCCCGGTAGCGAGGAAGTGCAGCAAACTTTTCTATATACAGTCCATTCTTCTTCAATCACATTTATCGACACCGGAGTTGCCGCGAGCTCGAATAAAACTCGAGCTGGCCGAGGGACGGTGAAACAAATATGAGACGCCCGACGCCTACGCGAGGGGAGTATGAATTATGAATGGCAGCGCACGTAGCGACCAATACTACCAGCGCGTCGACGAATATGGTCGCGGTCTATCTATACCTCGCGTCTAAAAAAGAGCTCAAAGACAAAGCGCGGACGTATCCTGGATCGGTCGTCAGTCGTGGATGGTCGGTGCAGGGGTGGCCGAGGGTAACAGTCGGCAACGGCGGGGGCGGGAGGGATTGGAAGACGGTGAATCGAAGCCAGAAGGTAGGCTGGACGATCATTTATTTACGGATATATTCCGGCAGGCCACGGTCCGAGCGCATGCCAGCCCCGCCGATACACTCCGATGCACGCCGCGTGCACTACAGGCCTTAATATTAGCCGCTGTTCCATTCATGCTACCGGGAACCTCTCCGATTCATTGGCATCCAATGGACCCCTTCGGTTCTACCGAAAACGCCACTCGAAACGTTTCTCGCCGCGTACCACGGAAAATGTTCTACCGTAGACGCGCTGCAAACATCCGCAATGGCAGTCGCATTTACCTGTTCTCTCTCCTGCATTCGTACCTACGAAAACCGTACACACGCCAGCCATTAGGCGTACGAGCATGATCTAGGTCGATTCCAGGTGAAATCTGTGAATGGTGATTTTTAATATTTTTTTCCATTTTGTTTCGTTATTTGTATTGGATGGATGCTCGCGTCGAGAAAATTCGTAGTCCGGCTGTACTTCATTTTTTCACTTTTGTTCGTTGATCTAAAATTTTGGAAATATTCTGTGAAGTAGGTACACTAAATACCTACAACGTGCTTTTTACGTCATTCGAATGAGTTGAATAGTTGCCGAGATAAACTCTTGCAAAGTTAAGGGTTGTTATTTTCATATTACTGTTGTGAGAGGATGCACATATATATTTAACACGATTTGAAATAACAGTAACTATAAATTTTAAATTTCCAGTAACATATGTCAAGTAGACCTATTATATGCTTCTTGATTCATGCGAATGTCTTTAATAGTACTCGAGATATACGCTTGCAAAGTTAGGAGTTATTATATCCATGGTATCGTCTCGATAGAAAGCATTACTATTCGACACCATTTTAAATGATTCATTTAAAATTTTGAAAACGATATATAAAATAGGGATAAAAAGGACCTGCGATATGCTTGTTGGTGCATTCGAATACCTTGAATAGTAACCGAGATCAAAATTAGAGAATTTCACAAAATGTGGATCCACGCAAATAATTTCTTGGAATATCGGTTAGAATATCTTTCCATAATTGTGTAATTATATCAAATCGAATTTTTCAAATCCATATCTCGTCCATCGATTCGCGCCGAGCCGACCAATTCCGCAGTTTTTCCTGCCGCGTGGCCCCGACGTACACGGAATAGTTCGAAACCAGTTTGTCGACGGTTTAATTGATTCCACCGTCGAACCGGGTCGTCGAACGCGGCGTATTTTGCGTTGCTCGACCCATTTTCCGGCAGCAGTCAAATATTTTAGCTGCTCGTTTGTTCAATTACTTTAATCTCGCGTTCGGTACAAACCGGTGCCGGATTCGCCGCGCCGTTCGCATAAACAGAGAAGAAAATCTATGAAAGACGTCGGGAACGTTCCCTTTGACCGGTCTTTATTTGCATTTCAACGTTCGGCTATAGCTCATCTAAATAACCAATAAGTACGATCTGAATTTCAAATACAATTCGACTTTCTTAATCTTGCGCTTTCTCTTCCTTTCGAAGACGATGTTACGTCCCCCATTTTGTGCATTGTTTCAGAGATTTTCTTCTATTTATTACCGTCCTGAATCATTTATAACTCGGGCTAGAACAAAATCAGATACACTACAATACGCTCGCAGTCGTATTTTATTAAATATTCGAAACGAAATTGTACTCGTCTACAATTAATGATGCGTATAATATTATCTATTAATGAAAATCTGTAGTTTCATATTTGTCTAACAAGAAATATTACTTGGTATAAACGCGATATTTTTCTCACAGTAATTTCAACTTCCATGTGAAAGAAGTCTCAATTTAACATTTCTATTATAAACCTGAAAGTTGTAATTGTTACAAACTTCTGTTTGTTTCTGGGCACACTAAAATATATTAGAGATACAATTAAATAGTTTAAATATATTTACCAGCATTCATCAAAACCTGTCAAAAGACAAACTGTCTATTATCCTTAAAATTGAGATAAACAAGGATTTGACAGTTTAGCTACAAGAAGATACTAATACTACGAACGATTCAACCAAAAGTTTATCTAAACGCAGAAGATTGAAAATGGAAGTTTTGCCGCAAGATCCTGTTTTCCGGAGCACTCTTGAGAGGTGCTTCGGTGAACCGAAGGAAACGTAGCTAGCCTATATCGGGAATCTGGTAACCGGTGCAAGCTGGTGTCGCGTCTGAATTCCCGAAACAAACGATCGCGAATTGTATTCCGTCGAGCCGGCGACGTGGAAACAGGAAAGTTTGCCTGCTCGAAGCAACCTCGTCCTTGGCGTGGCTGCAGCAAAAGATGTCGGTGACAATCGAGTGCCGGCTCGGCATTGTTCGATTGCGACGAAGAACCGTAGTCCAGATGAATCCGGTCCGCGACTCACTTGGCCTACTCGCCGCGTTTGCCTAACAGTGCGCTCTTGAAATACTGCCAGCGACGATAAACGCCCACGCTCCCGTTCAATGGAACTCTTCTACGGGCTGCGCTCCACCTGAAAAGGGACCGGGGCAGGAGAGAGAGAGAGAGAGAGAGAGAGAGAGAGAGAGAGAGAAAATAAAAAAAACACGATGTAGGTATCGTGCTCTCGCGAGAACGTCCGTGCTATTTGCTCGAACTCGCCCGGCCCCTCGAACTGCCTCGCCCGTATCCTTTCACTCGTCGCGGCCGTTTGCGCGTTGACGTGCCGACAATGCGACACACTCGCATCCCCTAACTTCCCCCGCGATCGGATTGTTCCGCGGCCTTCGCTTCGTTCCGCGGCGCTCTGCAAAAATTTCGCGATCTCGCCTCTGCGAGCTGTCGAGAAATCCGACGCCTTTTTTCCAAGGTTCCGCGGCGTCGCTTCCTTCCAAAAGAAAACTGCTTTCTCCAGCGAGTAGTCCAAGTAGTCTGGTCGGAGGACAGCCGGTGAAATTTTTATCTCGAGGTATTTCTGTGCGGAACCTCCCCGTGGAAAATTGATGGGTCGCGCCCGTCGCGAATGCGATCCATAAGAAGCCCGTGATAGAATTCAGTAGTTCTTGCCGAGGGAAAATGAGTGACATATTTGCGGAGGAAAGTGATGACTAGACTGCGGATTTTATGCATTTATTGCAAGGAAGAATAGGTACTGTTTCAAATAGAGTGCAACCTTAATTGTTCGATCCTCCGATATCAAATAGAGAACTATATGGGAATTGGGAGAATTTTGAAAATATCGTTACACTATTTTCGACCTGTTGGAATAGATAAGCAGTGGAAATACATTTTTATTTTATAATGCGGATAATTCTTATTTCACGTAACGATCGATGTACACGCGATCCGAACGTTGCGCTTAAACAACGACAATCACTTATTTTAGAAATCTTTTACAATTCGAAACAGTGAAATGCTTCCGACGTCGCGGGGCAATCAATTACACCCCCCCCCCCCCCCCTCCGAGCGGTTTCTTTATATTTTATGGATATCTCGGCAATTCACTCCGCAGGATTTTCCCTTTCCCGATTGTTTTACATCGTCGGCGTTGTTGCTTTGAAATTCCGATCGGCAGTCGGACTGACAATGAATTAATCAAAGCCAACCGCGGCAGATTCTGTCGCGGATGTTGCCCGGGCATCCTCGTTGCGTTCCGCGATTACTTTCCATTCGGTTTGAATTATACATGTCGGGGTGTTGCAAGCGTGCACGGCAGCAGCAGCCCCTCTTCCACTCCGATCAGAGCCCACTCCATTGCATTCGAAACCGTAACGATCGCGGATCGGAAAAGCCGACCGGCGACACCGGTCAGTCCCCGCGTCACGGTTAATCAGAGGTGTTCTCCCGGTTAATTGGGCCAAGCCCCGCGGAAACTTTTTATTAAAATACGGCCGAGCGATGAATAGAGGATGGAAATTATGGCATCACCGGCAGGCGGCTATATTTCTATTACTTGGCACCGAGCACACGCTGCACTCCGCCCTCGGTCCTCTGTCTCCTTTTCTCCCGGGCCTGTCCCATCTCGCCCCGCCGTCTAATGAATGGCCGACTTCGCGTATAATTAACTATAATGCTCTTACCGATAACAGGCCATTAAGTGCTTCTTCATCTAGCCGCCGACTCTTGTCCAGGGCCGGCGTCGCCGCCTCCAGACAACCTCCACCCCGTGATCCGCCCTTTTCAAACTTACGGGGCTTTCTTTCGAGCGCCGGACGGCTTCGCTAAAATCTGATGGCGTTCTTCGGACCGGGGATGGTCCTGATTAGTCGGCGGATCTCCTCGGCAAATTTCCTGCATCGATTTAATGGGTTAGAAGCATAGCTACATGAGTGACGTTTTCGAAACCTTTCAATTGTGTCTTAAACTATACATGCGAAAAAGTTAAAGGACAGAAAAAATAAATTATGAATTTACTACGAATTAACTTATCCGTAAGTAATCTTAAAAAGTTCTAGTTATTACAATTATAAAGAAAATGGTGAGCGGTTAAAATTCTGATATTATTAACACTTCGTACTAGCAGCGTTCACGATGTGTATTCTGACGATACACGAATTCTATGTTGCAAATATTCAACGAACGCGTTAGCTCAAACTTGTTTGATATCGTCACTTGCAGCGTTTCCTCTTAAAGCTACAGAATTATCGAGCGACGTGACACGTTTCTAACTGGACCAGCTTCGAAATGAATCGGTGACCGTCGACATTGGCGAAAGCAGTGCACGGTGATCGACCATCGTCCGATTAGAAAAATCACGCCGCGTCCTCCACGTTTTTCATCCTCTTTTCGGCCGGCTCCTTTGTTCCCGGCTCCTGCCGACTCGCTCCTATTTTCTCTCTTTCCGGATTTATCTCCCCTAGTTGGGAGCTACTCTCGCACACAGGCCGACGTTAATTGCGCGGAGATTCAGCCCGATCTTGTCCCGTGCTCATTCGCGTCGGCCTTCCCCGCGCTATTCTTCCCTTTCAGGCCGCTCGCGTGAACCAGGCGAGCAAGCGAGCTCCCAGTTTCTTTTTTCCGGCGCCGTATCTGGGCTAAGGTCAGGGCTCCGACGGTACCCGACGCTCCCAGGACACGTGAGAGAGAGCCACACGGATATGCGCCGGTATCACGAGAACGACTCGGGGGGGGGATCGGGAGCCTCGTAAAACCGAGCGCGCGCTGACGTTCGCAGGCCCCGGGTATGTGGGTTAAACTTCAGAAGACGTGAATTCAGCGTTATGTATTCGTTATAGAACGCCGACACACGGGCCACCGTTTAAGGCGTACACGCCCCCCTCGCAGTCGAGCCCGTGAATCGCGCGGTTTAACGTCCGTCGATTTATTCGCACCGTCGACTCGCGAAACGTCGTTAACGATACGTGTTCCCCTCGCGATCCCCACCCCCCTAGCGCCGTCGCAGAATTTCCGCGTACCCGACGTGTCCCGATTCGAAAGTTTCGCTATTGTTTTCCCCAACCGCCCGCCGGAAATCTAATTGGTCCGATCGGCTTCGGGCAGCTGTCGGCGAAAGTCGTGGCCCAGCTGACGATTTCGCGAGCAAACGTCAGCCAGAACTGTACGTTTTAGTGAGCTATCGAGACAGGTGCCCGCAACTTTAACAACAATAGGCGGATTGAAATTGGTGCCATATCCTTCATTTTATCGCGGCGTACAACAAAATGCCATAGAAAAATTTCCTCGCGACTTTTCATTTTAAATATTGTGCCAACTCGATGCAATCAATATAACTTCTGATATAAAAATTTACAAGCGACGTGTTTCTCCAGAAAATGTTTTCCAAGGATCATTTGTAACAGAAAAATTATAATTTAGAAGTACGTCTTCAAGAGAGAATCCAGAAGAAAAATAGACTCCGGTGGTCTGTATTTTCCGCACGGTCTCGGAAGCTTCGAAACGGCGGCTAAACCGTCCCTAATTTCGGCCGCGTTGCAACATATATCACTGTTCCCAGGATCCTCTCTGCGGAAGCGGATCGATTCCGCGGGAAACGATCCACCGGGGCGGTTTATAATTCACGCGTTCCCGGACGAGCCGTCTCGGTTCGTTCATCAGCATAAAATATTCCCCGGACATCGAAGACGAACGAAGTTCTGAGATGAAAAAGGAAATCTCATTAAGCTGGCTCGCGTTGTTCGTATTCTTGGCTAACTTCCGCGCGGAACAGGGTTTTTCCCTTCCTCGCCGCTATCATGGTACTTTATCGCGATCGTTATATCCAGCGGCCGCGGCGCGGCGGTCCCCGCGAGGAGCCTCGAAGAAAATCCCAGGGTCTTTCGGAAGCGGGCCGCGCGGACGACCACACGGTTCCCTTCGCAATAAACTCGTTCCTGCGGGGTGTTTGCTCGCGAAAATATCGACGCGGGCCGTGGTCGGGCCGGGTCGTCTCGGCGAAATAAAACGCGTTGTCGAACGCGACGCTGTCATGGGACAAAACGACTCTCGAGCGTGCTTGTGTGGCCGCGCGCGCGTACATAGACGCGCCGAGACACTGCCAGAAAACGGGAATAATAAATAGAGCGGAATAATATTCGACGGATATATCGTGACGGGACGCAGTTATTCGGAAACGAAAACCAAACTCCCGGCGGACCGTGCGCGACGGCAACGGGCGTGGCGTCGCGTGTTTCCTTCCATCCTCCTCGGCTTTTCTTCCACGGGAACAGAGCAGAATTCCGTAGAAAAATTCGTTCTTCTACGACCTACCTGTCTTGCCGTTCGCCCGGAAGAAATTCAGCCTCGTCGTTTACTAACTTTAGTTTTATGTGCCGTGTAGTCGAACGCGGTGAGTTAACGTAGATCGACATTTTCGTTTTACAAGAAAAGATCGAAGAACTGCAACAAAAATACGTCTGAGATGGACGAACAAAAATGAATGCAAGTAAAATTTCATGGAGAAAAGACCAGCTGGATTAGAAACGTTAGCGCGAGAACAACTTCGAAACAACGAACTGTAATCAGACTACGCTTCGAATCGCACGTACAATTCTGGACGGTTGCGTTTTAAAGAGATTTGAAGAACAGTTACAGCAGGCGGAAGTTCGGAGAACGAAAGCATCTGGATTAGGAACGCTGGCAGAGTTTCCGTGTTTATACCGAACCCGGTGTTTGAAATGCGACGATGCGACGGTCGTTCGGTGTGGGGCGATAAATTTTCGGCGCGGAAGTAGGCAAAGTAAAAATTCCATAAATTTGATAAGGGTAACGGGGCGTCGTTAATCCTCCCAGACACCCAAGACTTCGATCGTACGGCGAAGAGCGAGCGGGTTTTATATTCTGCAGACGCCGGGATATTCGGTTCGGGGCGCGGCGAAACGCGAGCACGAGAGTTCTGCCAGTTTTTGGCGACGATCCCCGAAGCCTCGGGCGGGCCCGGCCCGGCCCGGCCTGATCCTCCGCTACTAGTTTCTGGCTGGGCACTTGCGCCACTCGACCCACTATTCGAAACTCGGGATCCTTTAACATGCCCGAACTCACAGAATTTTTAACAACGGGAGCAAACACCAGCCGTGGAACAGTCAGCGGAAATCGCAGGACCTCTCATTCTCTCTCTCTCTCTCTCTCTCTCTTGGCACGAGCAGCTATGGTTGCCTCTCGATATATCGTTCGAGCCTCGCGGCACCGCCGACACGGATTTTACGATTTTTCCTCGGGAAACTCTAATCTCGTTCGCTATAGTCGTCAACAATAAATTTGGCGCTTTTACAGGCGTTTAAACCTCCGCGCAAGTCTTGGGAAATGGCCTGAGATAGTTCGCGCTTCCGAGACCAGCTAAGGAATAATTTATTTTACGGGGATTTCTATGCAGTTTAAGTTCTCAGTCACTTTCATTCGGTCGATTTATTCGCACTCCGATAGATTGGATTTCCGATGGAATTGACATTGCCATAGTTTCCCGTGAGAACTTTTATATTAGAATCATAATACTATGTCAATTTCGTGCAGCTAATTCGTCCATCCTCCGATACATTCGTTGGGAAACAAAATTTAGAGAATTTATGGAACTTTCATGTCGAACGACAGTTTCGTTCAGTCGATATACATATAGCTATCCTGAAATAAATTCAATTCGCTGAAATACGCTTTTGATGCAAACGTTTCTGCCGCTTTCATTTCGAACATCTCCACACTAATCGATCCACTGGTTTTCACCATTATACACGCGGGATAATTAACGACGCATAAACATCGATCGGATAGCGTTTCGCATCACCGACGTCGAATGTAACTCGTTTAATGGCGCCGCGGATGAAACAAGAACCGGGCAGAAAAAACGCTGGAAGAAGACGACTATTACCGCGACCGGTTAATCCGTCTTCCGTTAACGGGTTAATCGAGCACTCGAATAAATTCCGCCCGAATAAACATCGGCCAGATAAATGGAGTTCTATTGTTCGACGAATTAATTCGGATCCGAGAGCAATCGCGTAGCAGCGGGCAACGCGTGTCGATGAGAGAGATCCGCCATTTTTCCAAATCCCGAAACATTCGGCGCGAGGCGTCGCGAGGGCCATGAATCATGCAAGAAAAATATACGGAAATCGAGATCTCCGAACATGGGAGTCGGACGCACCTGCATCCAACAAATTTCACGCCGTTTCTCTGTTGTTTTTCGGTTCACGAGAATCTCCCCTTGGCGTCGCATGTTAATCGATTTAGGTTACACAGGCACCTACCTCGGCAGAGAATCTCTTTCCGTTCTTGTTGCTCTCTGTCGCGAGATTTTTCTTTATCCGATGTTTAAAAATGACAGTAATAAGAAACACGGAAGAAATTAAAATTTTCCTGTTCTATCAGAGAAATTATGAAGAGGAAGTTGTGCTAATCACCTAATTTGTGAAAGAAATCGTAGCGCAAGATTTGAAAGGCAAGCCACATCGGCTGAGGATCTTCGTGCAAAGAAAAAACAATTGCAATAAATAGCGAGCGAGTGTCCGCGCAAGTAAGTATCTTTGGCCAAAGAAGAGGGTACAAAGAAAAGTTTGCGGAGGCAACATAGCAGCTTCTGGACGCATCGAAATTCTTGATAAATCAACGAAACTACCGGTCGAGTGTGCTTTTCGGCGGAGTGGGCCTCGGAGCGGGCGTAAAGAGGCCGCTTCGTTGAACCCGTGGAAGCGAAGACCTCTTCCGCTTCTCTCTCTCTCTCTCTCTCTCTCTCTCTTTTTCTTTCTCTTTCTTTCTCGTCTCGCCTCGTCTTTCATCCTCGGCTCAGCTCAGCACGGCCTCCCGCTCGTGATTGCAAAAGTTACGAGCGCCGTAGCTGGACGCGTTTTCCCTTGGAAACGCTAAATAATTCCGTTGGCCGAGGGGCTCGCAACTCACGGTTTATTTAATAATTCTTCATCCCAGGCGAGCTGCAATCCAAGTTCAAACGGCCTGTTTAGCGATTCGTCTCGGATCCCGTCAAACAGACCGCGCAAATCTCGAGGTGACAACTCGAGGACCTTCTCGATTAATCAGATATAACGACGACACTACTGCCAAACGTTCTCAGGACGATGCGCTTTCAATTTGATGCAATAAGGATTCTGCTAATTTATCTTGCAGGGAGACCCTTTGCGCACTGTGTCTGCTGCACAATATTTATTTCGTCGAACGGAGAATCGAGTCGTTGTCCGTATAAATAATTCCAGCTAAATTGAAAAATGTAGTTTTATTTGAGAGCAAACATTCTGAACTTCGTTTCGTAACAAGATATTCATATGTGTCTGTGAACTGATATATGGATCTCAAAATTGTATATTAATACGTAATTAATTCTATTAACACGTTGAATGCCACGGGGGTCACCGGTGACCGGCACTGAACTTGGCAGTGACGCCATGGGGGCCACCGGTGACCGGCGCGCTCAGATTGTTGAAAATATATATAATTTAAACAAATGACAATACTTATAATTTTTTTATTATTATCATCGTTGATGTAGTGGTGTGAGGAAATGAATGCCTTATAAAACATCTGCAAATTGTTTTATTTATACATGAAATATAGTTTTATTATGTGACATTATATGTATCGCATAATAGAAAATTCATCGTGGCGCCACGGACAATTCCTGTAAAATGGGCGTGGCATTCAACGTGTTAAGAACGATTAATCATTTCTTCTGTATAATTTTTCCCGGGATAAACCAATGAAATGATATGTTCGTACGATCATATTTTGGAAAATGTTGATCGTGATATAAACTCCGTCGCAAGTCCGTATTCTTGGATTTGCGACACGTTACTGTCTTCCACGGGAGGCGATTTATTTTACACAATTACCTCTCCGACATCACGGTCGCGATTTATGTCTCTCGAGGAAGATCGACCGACGTACAAACATTTGTCGAAATCAGACCGGAATCTAGACTCTGACACATAGTAAGACAGTGGGTTAAGCTCCTTTCAGCCGCCATCGACAGGGGCAAAGATAGACAGGGTACCGAGCAGTGTCTGAGTCGAAAAATGGTGGTCCGTTCGATAAAAGGGAATTCCAGAAGGGAGAGGTGAGAGAAAAAGAGGGAGAGAAAGAGAGAGGGAAAGACAGAGAGAGAGAGAGAGAGAGAGAGATCGCCGGTGAACGAGACGCAGTTCTCAGTATCCGAGAGCCAACTAAGAAGACTTTCCTTCAGTGCTTTACCAAAACTCCTCCGATAAAGTACACTCCGGAGAATGAGAAATTCGAAACAGTAGAAGGCATTACGCCGGGCCGTGCTTCGTTTCCAGATTAACGTTCAACTTCCAGCCAGACTCGGTTTCCGTTAGGAAGCAAAAATTCGGAGGGTGGAACGATGACGGTTCCCTCGTTAACGAGTTCCCTTGAGCATAGTCGGTGCCGTTTAAACGGAACTTCCGGTGCTCGATGACGCACTGAAATTTACGAGCCCGGGGTACCAGCCCACCGATGATCGACCCTGGCACTCGATTGCCGCCGTGGTTATCGACGGCCATATTTCTTCTCGTTCAATTCTCGCTCTTATACTAGATTATAGAATCTCCCGGACGATGCTTCTTCGTGCAAAAATTTCCAGACGAATATTTCTACTTAATTGTTCATTCTGCTGGTGTTTTCGTGGTTTCGTGTCTTATCCAATAATTCGTAAATAATTAATATTTATAATTAACGAATATACCGTACATTCTATTCCGTAATTTACATTTTGTACGTGTACACGGTGGAAGAAAATTAAAGCGTAGAACAATTTTCGATAAAAATTGGCTGACTTCGACAGACGATCACTCTGCGAGAAATCCACATAGGGTAATGAATTTTCTTTTAAATTAAAACTTGAAATCTTTTCTTTAAGCCCGCGTATCTGGATTTTAAGTTAGATGTACCCTTGCGCATTCCTATCGCTGTAACCCTTTAAATGCAAGACCATGTTCGCCATAGTGATCTCTGCCAGGCTTGACAAACTGCTCGGACTTTGTCTAATTTTTTCCGAGATGCCATGTATAGTCGTATGAAACTTAATTCTTCTTCGTCAATTTTGAAAAATATAAATGTGGCTGCGATTTCTTTCGCTAAGTTACGTCTCTTCGAAATGACCCATTTAGCTGAGTTGTCGGTCAAAGTTGACCAATATTTATTCTAGGTAACCAATATATTTTATTACCTGTTTATGAATAAATAGGCAAACAGAACAAATAAATAAATACAATAAACGATACAGTCGATGGTGTTACATCGTGCAGCAAACATCACCGCGCAGCCGATCTCGCGCACACGGAAGATCGAATATTAATCCTCCTCTGTACACGGACACCGAATAAATTCGAGATCGCCAGCTCATGGGGGAGCGTTGCCATAACGAGGGAACTATGTTCGCGTGCACGCCGGCTGGAAATTCCCTCGTACCCGTCCGCATGGTTTTCACGTCCGTGCATCTCCCTGTAGGCGTTTCTGTATTCGTATTAGGCGAACTTTCCGCGACTGTTACGCCGACGCGCATCGCCGGCACGATACTACCAGCTGTTTACGAATTCGCGAGGGGTTTCGGTCTGCTCGCATCATTCGCGTAGAATCGGCAGGGAGCAGAGGAGAGATAACGACACGGTATGGCTAGGAGCTTCGCGCCGCAACCTCATAATTCCGCGACGTTGGAACGCATCCGACGCGATTTCCAATTACGTCCGGACGCACTGCGGGACGGAGTGTGCTCGGTAGCGATGAAAAATATTTTCCGATTCGCATCGCGTACGTATTTGTGCCGAATTTTACGATCCCACGATCTTATTCAGTGCAAATGTTTTGTGGTAAACACGAACGTTCAATAGTATAATATAAATGATTTTCTAGACAGTTTCGTACGATACTCCTGCTTTTTACATATTACAGTTAAGGCTCTAGCTCACTTAACAGCGCCAGTTATATCACTGAATTTTGTTGAACATGTCTTAAAAATTAATAAAAATGATATATAAGTCAACAAAAATTATTACTATGAAATCGTAATGTTTGCAGTATCGTACTTAATAATTTTTATATTTTGTGGTGATCTCCTTTGAAATCGCGTAGTCGTGTTGATGATTAATAAATACTTTAAAAATTGTTGTAATTTTTAAGATACCTATGAAACTAGAGTTTTTACCGCTTTCGGGTGGCTCTTGCTCCACAGTGCTAGACTAGAGCTGGCAACGCAGCCCGCGTGTCTGGGAATTGTTCGGGAACGGCCGCCGACATTCCACGATCGCGATCGACCACCGACCTGGAAATCCAATCGAGACAGTGTCGATCGAATTGGAAACCGACGCTTGTCCAGATCCCTCGATTTTCCGCTGGCGGAGTGCGACGCGTAACGTTTCCGCCGCTGTTGCTGCTCGTCACGCACTGCCGGCGATCGCAAACGCGAACGCTATGTCCAGAGTGAAAACTCGCGATTTGTTCTACCGAATGGCATCGTTTAGAACAATTCCGCGAATCCTATTCGTATGGACACAGCGGAACCTCGATTGTGTAAACTAATCGCGGAGCGAAAATAAGAGAATTTTCACAGCACGATCGACACCGAATTTCGTTAAATATTTGAGATGTGATAGGAGCGTCCAGTAAATCTTTGAACAATTTTTTGTAATCAGACGATTTACTGTGGATTCAGAGATCGAAGTTTCCCCTTTCCAACGAGAAACTAGTTGTATGATTTTGTTGAAGCATTTTATTGATCATCGAATGGAAGTGGTTTTAGTTACTCTACAGTAGCATATAAAGCACGGGAACTCGTTCTTCACTTCTGTTGCAAAAGTCGGCTAAAAAAGGTTACACATCGTGGAGTTTTTGTAAACAGAAAACCTGTAATCTTGAAATCAGTGCTGGTTATAGAAACAGGAATATAATTTGAACGTTCTAGATGATCGTTATTTTTATTCGAACTCGATATCTCGCTTCCGAAAATTTTCAATTAATTGATAATAACATTCTTTTCGCGAGATTATCACTTTCTCGAGAACAGAAATGTAGGGCATTTTGACGCGGAGTGACAGAGGATGGTTAAATCTAGCGAGCAGGAAACGAGTTTCTATTTTCGAATCGAAAAATCGTCGAGATTAAAAATTCGATTGAAAGGGAAAAAAGACTGTGGAAGAGAGGTTCTGGCTCGAGGATGGCCTACAAAGAGCGAAACGGTTCGAGCGATCGGTGGACTGGCTCCCCTCTGATTCGTCGGCGACATAATTCGCGAGTAATTGAATGTAACGAGGTCGGTCGGGGCGCAATCGGCTAGACTCGTTCGTTGCGGGCCGATTGTCTCGTGGCTTTAGTCGGGCCTGCTTTCCAGCCCGCGATTCATCTGCATCCGAACGAACAAAGGGATGGAGGGCTCGGCTTGCTCGCGGAAAGAGAGACGGGCCCCGTGATCCGTGACCAAAGCTGTTGCTCGGTTATCCGGAAGCGACCTGGATAACTGCGAAGACGCTGGCCGCGTGGGCGTACGCCGCCTTACCGTTTCATGCATACCAGATGAGTCGGGTCATCTTCCTCCCCATTTGTTAGGCGACTACTATCGTGAGAGAGAAAGAGAGAAAGAGAGAGAAAGAAGGGGGGGGGGCAAAATAAACGAACGACGGGATCGGTCGGTCGAAAGTAACAGCCGATTCTCGCGGGCCACTTTCAGGACACGTTCTTTTAGGCTATTGCATTTATCAGAATATCGAGATTTGCATCGACCCCCTCTTATCAACCCTCTTGTCTCTCTTAAGTATGAAACATGTAATGTTCGATAAAAAAATTCGACTACTACATAGCACGATTCTGCGGTTTTATAAACTACTGTCTTGGCACTACGATCGCAACGCTATTACAAAATTTTCGAGAAAATTATAGCACAGAAAAATTTAGCAGAGAAATTGGCACATTTGATCCAAGATAACTCCGCGGAAAATCATCGTAGGACGATGATACTTCTTTTAAATTAAAGCTAGAAATTTCTACTTTATAAAATTGTTTCGCGATTTTAATCGTGTCACACTTTTGCCGTTATAATCATTTAAATGTGGAACCGTATTTGTCATATTAAAAATAACTAGGTTTGACGAAATACACAGAGTTTGTAAAATATTTTTTGGGGATGTTAAGATATTTTTGCAAAATTGCAATATAGTTCAAAGCGATCCATGCATTTTGGTATAAAATCGAGCTTGCAATGTTCAATACGACAAACATGGCTTCGCATTTAAAACGTTACAATGGCGAGGCTGCATCAAACGTAAAATCCAGAACCATGGTTTTAAAATAGAATTTTCAAACTTTAATTTTAAAAAAACGTTGCCATCCTGCGATGACTTTTCGCAGAATTATCATCGATTGATGTAACAAATTAAATTATTTTAATGCATCTGATGTAACAAATTAAATGTATTTTAATACGTCTGATGTAACAAATTAATATGCTAACTTGAAAGCAAATGTAATACCTGCATCATCTACGATGGGTGACATGGCAGTTAGAGTATTAATTTGTTCACTAAAAAGTTCTTAAACAATCCCCATTCCGCTTGACATTTTTGCGATCAGAAGAACCTCGATCGTTTTTCTACGCCCGTGATTGAAAGCTCGGAAGAAAATATGTTGCGTGTATTTTTCCAACCGCCATTCGTGTACAATACGTTGGGCAGCAAACAATATTTGGCCATTTATTCTAGAAACAATAAATCGTAGAAAAATGTTTGTGTACCCCGTGCGCGCGCGTAGATTGTGGTTGTGTCGTATTAATACTGTAGCGACCGAACACCGAGAATGATTGGTATACGTATCCCCATAGAAGCGATACACTCTAATCCTCGGCTCAGTATTACTAACGACCCAGAATCATTCTGACAAGTGATGACGGTGGTTTGGTATTAACAAAATCGAAATATTTTAGTGAACAAAATCGAGCCATGAAGCTGCGTAACGTTTTATCGATCAGTTTTGAAAATACATTAAATCCGCGTATAATAACACCGTGGTATGGTAACTTGCAATTCTCACGTGCTGTTGATGTGGTTTGGATGTTACGGCGCGGCATCGCTGTCAGTAAACGTCCGAACAGCGACACGTTATTTCACTTTTGCAAAAAAGTCAAGCTAGTCGATCATGAACTTCGACGAACAACGTATTTCGCGGTTTTCACGATGCAGTTTCAACGATATGGCATTCAACTGCATACATATACCGAACTTTATCGAGCCAGCTAATTTCCATTTTGTGCAATGACTATTCGCCAGCTCTTGGGTAAATGGAAAGTTCCCCTCTCCACGTTTATTCGCGCCACTTAGCCGACAAGTGGCGTAAATCCTGTTTGTTAGCGTTCCGAAAATTGGGCATTTGTGTAATACTTCGTGAAAAATTCGGAACAGATTGTAGCGAATGTGAAAGAATAGTAATTACGACAACGTTCTTTAACACTTTGTTTGCTACACTACCAATCTCAAAAATGTCTAATGATTAAAATAATATGTTTAATGAAATTGTGATTGAAATGTTAAGTTGTAAGTCCTTAACATAAAATGTGAACATAAATATACACAAATTTTAATGGTAAATAAAAGTGTGTCAACTGTAGTTAATACTACTTCTACTATTAATTCATTTTCTATCATTTTTGACTTAGATCATTTGTCAATGAAGAGGCTCATTTACAAAATGACACAGACGCGTAAAATTGTAGTGTTCTGAGTCATGTAACAATTTGTTCTTAACCATTGCTATTTATCCGTAACAGTAACATAGTCTGATTTATCCTACTGTTTAATCCCTTGACTATCTCGACATCTAGTGCCGGAGTCGTTTCTAATGTTCCACTGTGATTGAATGGCGTTTGAACGCAACTTAATGCAACAATAAACTTTTAATAATATAAAATACAATTCTATCGACATGTATGGTACCTAGATTGCGGATCTTGACGCAAAATAAGAAATGGCTGCATCTGTAACAAAAAACAGTAACAACATAGCATTTGCATTCTTTCGTTCAATAATGATTGAAGAGCACGAAGAATAGCATAGAACATTATATATAATATACGTTATATATAATTAATACATATTATATTTAATACATTACACATAACATTATATATAATAGAACAATATGTTAACAATTGAATCTTTCATATACCTCTTATTTTCATCAGTGTTACCACGCTGAGTTTCCATAATCGTATTTAGTATCATTAAAATTTGATACATCTCACGTTACATTTAGTCCAAAGATTTTATGCATTTATGAGAAAAATTGGTGGACCATGCTCGAAACAGTAGAAACATTTCAAAACATTACTTCGCAATTAATTAAAATCATCAAAGAAAGAAAGAATTGTTTCTGCTGTATAATAAATGTTCCTGCATCTTGCGATGAACGCAGACAATTTTCATATCACGTAAAAACCCGCAATCTAATTATAACTAAATCCGTTGCAAATCGAGCATCATTTCATCGCACCGATGCGCATGTAACTTTCGAAAGTGGTACGTTCCGAAAGGACGATGGTGAACGAGTGACCCGGCGCAGCGCAGCTGAACCGGGGAGCTCGGCACATTGAAGTTGGGACCGTTTGAAGTCCCGTTCTAGAATGCACTGTGACGTAGATGTCGTTTAGGAGACGTGTAAAGGAGATTGGACGTTGTATTGAGAGACGAAATGACGTGTGTGTTCCAGCAGCATCCGAACGCGACGAACAGTAGCGAGACGAGCGTGGGCGGCGTTTCGGGTGCATGCGGAAGCAGCGGGATACCGGTGGGCGCAGAGGTCGGGTGCAGCAGCAGAGGTGGCAGCAGCAGTGGTGCCGGTGGCACGGGAGGACAGGGCTGCGACCAGGGAGCCCCCGGTGGCCCCTCGTCTCACTCCAGGGAGAGCCACGCCAAGTTCAGGCACGGCCTGCTACAGCTTATGATCCACACGATCGATCCGCTCCACGACGGTCAGTCCCGCGCCGGTATACCAACTCCACACTCTATCACTCTCGCTTGCCGCTTTGCCTTAGCGCTAACAGCACGCTCTTAGATGTCCTAGTGACGTTAACCTGCTAACCGGCGATTCATCATCGGCGCCGAAATTAGGCGAACCCGCGGACCCTCGTCTTCTTCGATTACACGTTCGCTACCAGAAACACGATTCTCGTTTGGGAATACCGCGGACACCGTCGAATCTGCTTCTTGCACGCTACCAATTCAGTGAGCCAGAATCATAGTGACTTGTATCCAAATACGAGTGAAATCAGTTATATAGTTACTATAAATTTTAACGCTAAATTATCTTGACAATATATTCGGCGAGTAAACAATACTCGTGAGAAAAATATCACTTATCTCACTATGATTCCAGTCCACTCGATCGACACGGTCACTGTCCATTGAATTTATTATTTACAAGAATATCCGTTCGTTTCTTCAACCATCGGATACAATTTTTACAAGCGTACTATTTTATTTAGCAATCTCTCTGAAACATATTTTTGAATGTAATAGTCTTGACGCGCAGTCGATTTCGGAATCTGAATAAGTGATCGTGTCATCCTTGTACGAACAACGCGGTAGTAGATGCGCTAAAGTCGTAAGCAGACTCCAGATCTTTGTGGGTTTATAATGTACTCAGAAACGCGAGTAAAATTGTACTAAAGAGATTTCATAAAGATTTGCGGTCTAGTTACGATACACAGCATGACGTTCCGGGAACCAATGACTTTCCCGCATTGCGTTTTGGTATGCAATAGAATGCCGCAGTTATGGAGATCGGTAGACAAAAATTCTGGTAGCGAACGTATTCGCAGACAATTCTCACCGTGATCGTGTATGTTTAAAATTCTATTTAATTTGCCTTTGAAAATCGTAACGCTCTAATTTTGTACGTTTTAACGTTACGGCAGGCTCTTGTGTCAATACGGTAATAATTGACTGATATATAGAGAAATCTCTTATTACATAAGACGTAACGACAAGTAGAGAAATTTTTATATAACAATTGCAAAAAAGAGAAGAACAAAAAAGAATATCGAAATAAATTGAAATATCTTCGAACTTGCATTTAACATTTAACATTTATTGATAATATCAGATATATAATTTTTAAATTTGTTAAACACTGTCGGAAATGTTGATTAATGAGTAAACTGAGGACTTTATGCATTTGTGATACGATTAAATTTAATTTAAAACAGTAAAATATTCGAGAAATTTGACAAGATCGTTCAACATTTTTCAACTCGTTAAAATAGTTAGCGAACAAAATAAACACCTGTGTAACTTCTGTATTTTGTAATTAGCGAAGGCAATTTTTATTTTGCATAAAAGTCTATCAATGACACAAGAACCGATTGCAGCCGATCGGGCAATATTCGGTGTATCGAATGCATCAAAGTTTGAAGAAATAAAAGACCATCGAAGAAGAGGAGAACGATCGAAGAGGGTTTTGCCGGTTAGCAGGTTAATAATAGCGTAGCTTTCTATGGAACGTTCTACGTACACGATCGGCTCTCGATTTCCCGCGATTGTCTCGGGATCTCGTAGCAGCGCCCGGCGTCGCGACGCCGGTGTTCCGAAGGACGACGTGATTCGAGGATTCTACGATAGTACACGCCGGTGGATTCATGGATCGGTCGCGTTTCGAGGGCCCTCGAACCGACCGGGCGCATTCGATTCGAAGGAGAAAACGAGTCGGCGCTCTAGATCGTAGCCGCTAGATCGTAGCCTTTAGATAGCATTGTCTCAGATGTTCCGCGCGACCGACTCGTTTCCGGCGGCCTAAAGACCGTGCCGTAACCTAAATCTCGAAATTTCGAGCGGGAGCATCGCGACGGATCGACGTCGATGGGGCGAGATTCGATTCGGGGCAGAGAACGAGTCCGGATCGCTGTGAGACGGCAGTCGTACTTACTAGATGATAGCATTGTTTCGAATTTTCCGCGCGGCCGAGTCGTCGTTTCCGATGGCCGAAAGTCGGTGCTGAAACGTAAGTCTTGAAAGCTCGGCCAGTTTCATTGTTGCAGATCGATGAGGATGGACCGAGATTCGATTCGGGGAACAAAACGAGATTAGATCGCTGTTTCGGTTCCGTGCCATCCAATTAGGGCCATCCAGCAATTCCAACTGATCTTCGATATTTTTAATAAAATTGCAAGGCATAAGAGAACTTCGACAAAATATTCATTAAGTATTAATGTTACATGCCAACAATACTTTACATATTTCCATGTGTAATTTGGAACACAAGATTACAGTTCAAAAATTAAATTTTTGTGGGTGGTTCTAATTCGATGACACAAGATTGTAGATCGTAGCGATACCGTAGATTGCATTGTTTTGAATCCGGCGCGCGGTCATAGAGATGGATGAAAATCGGTTCGATTCGAAGCACGGATAGTCTCGGCGTTCTAGATCGCCGTTAGATGATAGACTCTAGATAGCATTGTTTTGAATTTATCTTTCCGAAGACTCGTTTCCGTTGACCCAAGCTCGGTGCAGCAGCGAAAATCTGACAGTTACACGCAGGAGTATCGTGACAGATGGACGTCGATGGACCGAGACACTTATCGCTGGCATGATCGTTGTCTTTCGTCTAGAGAATTATGGAGCAGCATGGATCGACAGGGTCCTAGTGACATCCGGCGCCGTCACCGAAAGTCCCAGACCGGAAGCAATCGATCGGCTCCCGATCCCGTGGATTTCCAAGACCGTCAATCACCGTCCCGTGTAACTCGCGAACCCCCGTTAACATTCTTGGCACGATGTCGCGTACGGTCGAGCCGTCGCTCTCGCTTCCGGTCGTCGTATCCGCAGCGAAGAGGAGCGCCTCCGCTCCCGTCCTCGTCCCGTCTCTCTCTCCCGCTTTCGGTCGAGATGCGCCGAACCGCCTCGACGAACCGCAAAACTTCCGAAAGCTCTATCGAATAAAGTGCTTTTAAATGTAGAGTCGCGGAACACTTATTACGGCCGACGGGGGGGCGAGGCGTGGCGGAGGGCGGAGGCGGGTACGGGGGCGGATACGGGGCGGGCTTGGCCTCTCTATCGACAGCCGGGTCAAGCCGGGAGACTCTTAACCCGGTGAAACATATCGGGAACGTTTTTCTCGGTCGCGGAACCTTGGGTCGTGGCTTGCCTGCTTGCACACCCAGTAGACTCGAACTATCCGCGTCTGATCATCTTATTGGACATACGTACGAGGCCTGAGGACTATTACCGCGCTACTCTAATCATTTTTCATTGTGAATCACCGTTCGGCTCTCTTTCCGAACACAATTCCCGGTTTTCTGGAATCCAGGATATTTTTATGGGCTTCACCATGTATTCCTTAGCTTATATAATCTTTACTACGAGTCCCAGAATCTATTACTGGTCCCAACAAGTTTTACAGACACTGAAGATGTTATCAAAAATGATTATCTTAGTAGAATATTGCTCTTACGAATCGTTGTTTAAAACAATCGTTCTCATAATTTTTCCATGGGATCCAGAATTTTTTTATGAGTTCTTTAAAGTATTTTTAAGCCCTATAATTTTTGTCTGGGGTCTCCGAATTTTTTTGAAGGCTCTACTATATTTTGCAGTCTAAGGTGTCCATCGTTATACTTTAGCTCCTCTGCCTCCTTGTTCAAAATAATTGACTCCACATTTTTTCGAATCCCGCAAACCTAAGTGATTCACAAGTTTTCTACGGATCCTTCAATGCCCTCTTCATCCCCAAAAATTGGTACACAGTTCCCGCAATTTGATGTTGTCGCATAAGCGGCTGCACGAGGAACGTAGAACAGTCCGTCGGTACTGGCTTCGTTAATATTCCCAGCTCGGTCGGCCGAGCACGATCTACTCGATCGAATTTAAAATTCCGATTGAAATCCGTCCGTCTCGCAACAGTTCCGAAGGCCTCGGATTATAACCCAATTAACCTACATATTAAGCGGCCCGAGAACGGGTCCGACGTACAACACGTATTCTCCAGACCGCGCGTTCCGCGTTCCCAGCAGCAACGTCTTGGTCGATCGCACTGAAAATTTCGGTGACGGGGCGGATGTTGTGCTCGTCCTCTCGCAGTGCTTTGGCGCTCGTTTTCTTTGCATGACCGATGTGTGTCTGTCTGTCTCTCTGTCTGTGGTTGTTCCTACGTGTGCGCGCGCGTTTGTGTTGCGTGTGCGTGCACGACCGTTGCGTCGGCCGAAGTAATTAAGCGTTGCGAGCACTCGACGATAACGAGCCAGAAGTTCAATGTCGTGCAGGTCGCGGCTGGCTGGCTGCGTTTTCGCCTCGCGCGCGCTTTCCTGTCGCTCGATGCGCGTAGAACCTAGACGTCAGTAGAATAGGTCAGCCTGCGGTCAGACCGGGGAACGCGTGTGGGTGGAGCAACTTCAGGGACCCCGCTGGAACTTCGCAGGGCTCCGGTTGACGTTTCTAGGACGACCTTGCGAACTTTTCGAAACCTTTTAAACAGTTTCCTGCTGATAAACTAATTGGACAGTTCAGAAGCCAATCAAGCGCGAGTCCACTTTTCTTTGAAAATGAATTACGCAGTGCAAACACGTCTTTATCGGAGAATCATTTGGACGTCATTCATCGGACGAAGGATTAAACGAAATTATTCAGAGAAAATTGTCCTTCGACAAATTTGTACAATGTAACAATTGTACTTTGCATTGTTATTTGTATCGCTATTATTTTCACAGCTAATTTACTTCGTTTGCATCAGTTTTAAGGTTAATGGACTTGCACTAATCGGCTTCCGAGCCATTCAATTCTTTGTTCACGTTGGACCTAATTGGACGAACGCAAGTGCATTAGAAAAGTAAAAGGTCGATTGAAATCTCTGGGGAGATAGAAGTGAAATTTCAGTGGAATAGATCGCGTCATATCCGAGCAAGCGTATTCGTTGGAGAATTAGGTTGGAGCTATTACGAAGGTCTTATTAGACTTTTAAAGAAGCGCGATTACGCGAACGTTTTGAAGAAGTTTGGAGGACTTTCTAAACAATTTCCTGCGAACGCGTGATCATTTTTTCAACATTGGACCCACTTAATTCTAGTTTCGGTATAGTTTGTGATAGAAAGGTGTTTTCGTAGAAACTCGATCGACTCGCCTGTATGTTCGGCAGTCGCAAAAATGTGTTACGTCGAAGGGAAAGTGTAAGTGAAATCTAGATATCAGTGGAGTAGGTCGCGTTAGGATCAGACGAGCATGAAGTTCGTTGAAGATCGCGGCTGGAAGCCCTTCGCAACTCTTATTAGACTTCTCAAAGATCCTGATCAATCTTGCTTCGCGTTATCGAGGACACGTGAGGATTATTGTAACAATATTTCCCAAGCAACGCTAATTGTTTTTAACACTGTACGCAGTTAGTTGACTGCGGATCGTTACGTGTTTACTACAAACTTGGCTATGTAAAATTTTAAACAGTGAAAAGATGAAAGTCTCGGAATACCAGTGCATCGTTTTCGAACTATTAAAATCATTAACGAATATTTTTTATTCAGATTCGCAGTCGAATGATTAGGTTTGATATCACCGAAAATAATTTTGCAATAGAAATGGTAAAAAAAATACGAGCAAAGTTTACGATTCAGTAGAATAGGTCGTGCCATGGTCTGGCAATCGTTACGGTTGAAAAATGAGGTTGAAACTGCTTTGAAACGCTTGCTAGATTTTGGAGGGCACTGGATAATGTTGCTAGAACGCTCTCGAGGACCTTTAAGGACTTTTTAAACAACTTTTTGCAAGCTGTGCTAATTCTTGGCGAAGATTGAGTGAAACGACGAGACGCTACGGGGGATCGATACGCGGAAAATTTAGAATACAGTGGAACGGGTCGAGCTATAGTCGGACCTGCGTGTTCATCGAACGAGACAGCCTTTTAAGATGTTTCAAGATCGTTTTTAAACCTACCAAGGGCTCGGAACAACTTCACTATAACCACCTCGTAACTGTTCGACCTTGCAACGATATTTCAACCATTCGAGTCCATCCATTTTACACAATATATTCTAAAAAATCTCGGGCGAAATTTTCTTTTACTTTCGCAGCTATGACCAGCTTGGAACTCGCGTTCCAAATATTTTATGAAACTCGGTAAAAACATTATTTTATTATTTCATTCACCTGTTTCTCTGGTTGTGTCCCTTTTAATATAATTCTTCGAACGCGTCCGCCTAACGAACAAAACCAGACCGCGATTTCATGCCGAGAAATCAAAAACTCGGCCGCGGTTAGAGGGTTGTTAAAGCGCCCTTACCACCGCAGTTTGTTATTGTCGAAGTTCTCAAGGTCGCCTTTAGCATCTGCCCCATAAACCTACATCTTTGACATCCATATTTTAGGGGACGATTTCGACGAACGTCATAAAGCATATCTCCGCTCGCAAAAATTCGGTGATTTCGAAAACTGACGCGACCCAAAAAAAGTTATAAAAAAACCAAGAGAAACGTTGATCTGCGGGGAAACGACAGAATCGGGCACGGCGATCGTAGATTTCAGATTGCAAACGTCATTTCGATTTTCCTTTTGCCACGAGCTGCCTCCAAGCTAGAGCTCCGTTCTCTATTCTCGCCATACAATCTAGGAAAATGGATTTTCGCACGAGGGGCCACGCGTTAGGCGATTCTCACGGCATAAAGATCGCCACGGATCTTCGCAGCCCTCTGGCGGCGAGCACCCTAGCCGCCGCTCTTCGATTCTATCCGCGTCTCTCCCCGTCTTTCTGGCCTTATCTCGATCAATTTTTTGATAGAGATCGAATCGATCGCGCAGAACTCGAACAATACTAGAGGCTCGCAAAGGCCGTCCCGCATCCGATTAATCGGCAGCGATACGTGCCCGACGGTGACTGCTAAATGAATGCGAGCACGCGGTTGTTTCCCCACTCTCCCCTCTCTCTCTCTCTCTCTCTCACACACACTTTTTCTCCCTTTACCAGCCCTCTTCACTCGCTGTCCGTCTCTCTCCCTCTCTCTCTCTTTTGCGGCTCGTTTGCCTCGCTGTCCTCTCCGTGTATTTATAGATCGAGCCGAGCGCGCGCGGCCTCATCCTAGAAAGAAAAAAAGCTCCCGGAACGTTATTTTTCATCGAGTGAACGCAAGGTCCGCAATGTTTGCCAGCGGATAATAACGGGAGAGATAGACAAAGAGAAAGAGCGGGAGAGAGACGAGTTTGATAAGCGATAACTTTTTCCTGCAGCAGCCGACCCATTATTATTCCGCCGATAGATCAAAATTACATTATGCGGATCGCGGTGGAACGATCTCCAGCAATTAGGGTAAAGTTGCCTAATACGAGGACCTCTCCTAATATGAGACGCCAGCCTGTTTCCATTGTACATGTTTCGAATATAGCGTCCACACTTCTTCGTTGCGTATTAACCTTTTAGATACTACGTGCCACTATAGTGGCTTTCGCGAATGGCTCGTGCTTTACTCAATTGTTTTATTATTTATTAAAGCAAACAATTAAAGTGAAAGTGTGTATATACAATATATTAAGAAAAGAATATATGTTATTAGTACTATATATAGATATCCGGAAAAAATATATATTAAGAGAAAATCGTAATTTAGTTACGAAAAACTTTATTTGTCCAAAATCCTAACGTATCTAAAAGGTTAATTCTAACTCTGTCGTTGTTTCGTCTGATTATTGTCGTCCAGATCTATTTAGTGTCGCGAGCAATTTTGAACGTAAAATACATCGCAAACATTTTCGAAGGAGTTCGATTACATTACAAATATCTTAAAAATGATAAGTGTACAATTCTTTTCATAGATGCACAATGAATTTCACGAAACTGAAAGAATAAATTTTATACGACCACTGTGTGAAAAAAGCAAAAGAAGATCAATTTCCTGAAACAACCAAATTGGGTCGCATAGCAGGAAACCATTTTTTAAATCTGCGAATTTGCATACTTTTCCTTTATTACGAACAAGTGGAATTCTTTTTTCTATATTTCTCATATTTTATTTAGATTCTGAAAGTGTGCTTAATTTAACCTTTTAATTCATGTCAAGTTCCGATGAAATTGTTTTTAATTGCAAGTTGCGATTGAAAAAGAAAATGGGGCCGCTATCAGATACCTTTACCTTACTGTTTCGCGAAGAGAAAAGTAGCTGCGCGATTTAACCTCTGCCCCCCACCGATTCACCTGCGCCGTGCCTCTCGAATGTCGCTCGATCCAATGCCGGAAGACCCTGAACGATAATATTACAGGCGGTCGATCGGCGCTGGAGATTTACGACGGTGACGTGCCCCATTCGCCGGAAACACGTTCGCCGGCCTCGAAGGGACACATTCTCTCTGCCTTCTCCCTCCGCTTCTACTTTCGGCGAAACTGCAGTTCCTCCACGTCTTGCGAAACTGAGCACACCCCCGCAGTCTTCTACGACAGCGTTCCCGCGAAAAATTTCGATCCGGCCATCGAAACCAGCGCCGTGCTGCGGAAATCGCTTTCCAAATGGCGCTATGTGCATGCACAGTGTACACAAGGGACACGTCGCGTCGCGACGCTCGCGGCGCTCGCCGCGCTCGCTTGCTCTCACGCGCTCGTGTTTACCTAGAATCGGCGTTGGACGTTCTTAGAATTTTTTTGAAGGTCCTCCAATGTCTTTCCCGGCTCCACAATTTCGTTCGAAGGTCCTACAATTTTATTTATAGAGCCCAGAATGTTTTTTTAACTATCGGGCACTGTATCCAAGATGTCTATCGATTTCTCGATCGAAACGATGAATTTAAAAATTTGTTTTGGAACTCGCCATTTTTCTGCAAGGGCTACGATTTTTTTTAGAAGTTCTCTGATGTTTTCTTAAGCTCTAGAATTTCTGTCTGAAGCCTGGAAATTCTTCTGCTGGCTCTATAATTTTTTAGAGATTTTTTAGATCCTCTTCGTAGAGACTTATATTTGGCAATAGATTTGATTTATTCTTCTGCGTCAATTGTTGCTATAATTTTTTTTGTTTATACCAAAATTCTTCCAGATATACAATATTTTTTTCTGTAGGCCTCACAATGTTTCCGCAAGTCTTACGATGTTTTCTTGGCACCGAGAACACTGCCAAAGTATGTCATTTCAAATTCTCACATCTTCTCTATAAATTCTAATACTTTCTCAGAGCAATTATTTTCGTAATCGTTTATTACAGGTCGTACAATGTTCTTCCAAGCACGAAACAATTTTTTATTCGTCTCACAATTTTTTATATGTCCTAGAATTTTTTATAGACGCCAACGTATTAAATATATATTGTACTGTAGCTTCTCTGCAACGTATCTTGTAACAATTAAAATTATATCGAAACAATGAAAAATCTTTGCAATCGTTCTCTATCGCGACTTCTTGAGGGCATAACGGCCTCGCAGAAGCGTGCTAGAACGCAAGGAAATCGCGTAGCAGCAATCAGACGCAAGCCTGCAAACGTCTCCGCGAATTTACGAGTGAATCGGATACAATTTGCAAGCAGCGTCGTTTCGAAAGCGATTTCCCGGCGCCGGTGTCTTCTTCTAAGCCGCTTCGGTTCCGCGGGAGCGCTCTTATTCCGCGGAACGAGCTCTCCCGCCGTGGCGCGGGTTTCACGTGCTCGTCTTACGGGCATGAAAACGTCGTCCTCGATCGCTATAAAATCCGTACACGCGCGAGAGTGGCCGAGCGATACATTTGCCAACCGAGACCCCGTTGAACGAAACACTGTGGAGATCGCGGGGTGGCGTGATCGATAGGAATCTTAATCCAGAAGGTAACCCGGTAATCTCGACGTTGAAATTGATTTCGGGGCCTATGCACGTACGGTGCACCGTTCTCGGTTATATAAATGGGTCAGGTCACGCGCGCGGCTTCCGAAGAAAAGGACGATCATTAATTAGACAACTGTTTCGCGCGCCACGGATGGCCCGGTTCGATTTTCCGCCAAAAGGAAAGCCGCTCTTTCCGGGACCGAATTTTATTTCCCAAGATCCCCCGCCGCGGTAACCTCTTGTTCCACGAAATACGACGTCTCCAATCGGATCCCTTCGCGTAATACACTATTATTTCGTCCTTTTTCCTCCGCTTCCCACGCTCCTCTCGGCCGTTTATTTATCCGATGCTCCTTCGGCCACTGTACCTTTGGTACTTTGCCCTCGAGCAAGGCTTCGAGGCCATTCGATATTTGCAATGGCGATGGCTATGTTCGTATCGACGTAACTGTATCCAATTGTTCAGCAAATTGATATTTATTTAACAGTTCGATAAAAGTGGACATTAAATGCGTTAATGGAGCTGTGATAATTATTAAGGTCGTTTACTTGAAAGTTATCTTGAAGAATCGTGAAAAGAATCTTGCCAAACGAAAAACAGAATTAATACTTTGTCTACGACAATTGTAATTGCTATCTGAGCCTTTCAGTTGTGAAGTAGCATACCCAAATTTGAATTTATAAAAGAGATATTTTCTGTTATGTTCACAGGAAATGATGTCTAGTAGTACAAGAGGCACGTTGTTATACTGAAAGGTTATAACGTGCTACGATATTATAAAAGAACGTATACTTTGTGTCCTGATTTATTTGGAAGCTGACTCAAATATTTTACACAATTTGCATAAACGAGAACGAAACGAAAAATGTCGCGCATTCAATTTGGACAAAAATGTATGCTCGATTACAAACAATTGTGAAATCAAAATATCGATAGACGCTTCGCGTGGCTGTGGCAAGAGGCCATCGCTTATGGTAAAAATATCAGATCTGACGGGGAAAATATCGGCTCGCCATAATGAAGTGGCAGTGCGCCGAGCGTTCTCCATGCGGTACCGACCATCTCTCGACCGAGTTTCCCCAAAAATCGGATCGATCCGCGCCGGCCTCGGATAGTCTTCCGCTCGCAACGGTCCACCCTTTTCCTTTTTCCGGTTGAATCCGTTCGCGAAAGCACTCCATTAATCTCGATCGCTCGGGAAACGTTCAATACGCGATTTCGGGAGAGAGAGAGAGAGACGTGTGTCGCGGCGTGTGTTTACGTCGCCGGTTCGCTCTGAAAAGAAGGAAACCCTTTTTTTTCTGTCGCTCGCGCGAGAGATCCCAGCCACCTATTTTTTTGTTCCCGAGATCTCGTTTCTCCGTCTCTCTAGTTCTCTCTTTGCTTTTCCCTCTCCATTTCTCTCACTCTCTCGATTTTCCACTGTCCCTCGATTTTCTGGTACACCGTCGACGGTGTCGTATTAGTGGAACGGAAAAAGAAGAGCGGGAGATAAAGAGCGCGCGCGTGATTGGGGGCCGTGGGAGGGTGGTGTGAGAGATCGAGAGAGAGAGAGAGAGAGGGGGGGGCGGGGGAGGGGCAGCCGTCTGTTCTGTGGGAACCGGAGTGGCTGGATGGTTGGCTTCGAATGAATTTGCGGGACGCGTTTTGAGCACATATCCCCGAGTAGCGGTGAGTGGCGAGTATGTATCGGGACCCTGACCTAGAAACCGCCTTGTTATCGATCGATAGTAACTAGCGAATCCACACTTGGGGGCTCGGGCTCGGGCTCTCTGCTCGCCTTCCTTTTCCATTCCTTTAACTCCGGGTGCCTCGAACGTCACCGGGACACACCACCTTGCCGTGCCACTCGAGATAATATTGAGGACGAGCCGGCCGAACCGTTCCTTCGGCCGCGAGCCCCGCTCTCTCCCCCACTCTCTCTCTCTCTCTCTCCCTCTCGCGCGCGACGGAAATGCGACAAACTTCCGGGGCTCCATGAATTTTAAAACGCTCCCCAAGCCGATCCGGGGACCGTCGCTTCCTTTATTAGCTGGCTCCTAACGTCCTTTCGAACTTTCCAGCCCGTGAACCCGGCTCTCGGATCCGATTGTCGGCCTCCCCGGGAAAATCGGGACCCGCGTACAATGCTGAAACGATTGCCCGGAAAACAGCCCGCGAAAATTCCGAACAGCGCCGCGAACGATAACCGGTCGACCTCCTGGCCAACGGTTTTTAATATCACCGAATTGTGTGCGCCTCTCTGCTCGGGACGCTTCGAGATGTTGCAGATCGATACTTTCGTTTCTATCGCGGACCACGGTCTGCGAAATTTCCGAGGCCTTTTCCCCGGATGCTATAAGAGATATTTGAAAGAATCCAAATGAGAATAGCTGGCGTTAGCGTGCTCTAGATTGTACATTTTTTCGGAAATATCAGGTCACTAGGGAAAAGCGGGAAAGGGGGCGATGCGTAACAGAGACCTACTTCCAGATCTTCAAATTTGACCGCGCAGTTCTTCGCCTTTGTACGTCTGTGTCTCGGTAACTGTTTAAGAATACCAAAATGGAACCGAAAGGAAACAAGAGATGTAAATGTGTTCTACTTGGCAAATTTTTTCGAAAATTTTCGGTCATTCGCTGTAACCAGAAAAAAGAACAATGTATAAACCTGCGTACAGATGTTCACATTTAAAGGCAGAGTTCTTCAAATACATCCACCTGTTTCTCGAAAACCATTTAAGATATTGAAATATACCCAAGAGAAAATAGTACACGGAGGTGTGCTCTACATGTCAGAATTTTTTCAAAATTTTCAGTCATTCGCTGAAAATAGGAAAAAGAAACGATGTATATGTCTATCCGTAAATCTTGAAATTCGCAGGTGAAGTCCTACAACTTTGTACGTCGAATCTCGAAAATTGTTTAAGACGTCAGAATGAAAGGACGAGCAAATGTTGGTCGTCGGTATGCTCTAAATCGTGTACATTTTCGAAAATTTTGGGTCACCGGATAAGAGACGCGCGTTTCCAGATCTTGGAAACAATAGATTGCCGAGATCGAAGGAGGTCTGAAAGAGGTCATAGGTGCCGTCCGCTCGCAAATATTTGATCGCCTGTTCTATGAACGGGGGAGTCGACGCTCTGTTAGCGGAATGGGAGTGTGCTCCGGGGATTTTATGTATTTCAGTTTGATATTTAGAATCGAACGGCCACGGGTGTGGCGAACCGAAAACTGTGCGGCAATAAATTGTCGCGATAAATATTGTCTATTTCGTTTAATATAATCTACGAGGAGCAGTCTGGATTTTCGTTCGAAGCATTCCCGAGCTTGGATCGCAATATTTTTAAGCCGGCTTTATGCCGACGATTTTATTTCGGTTTCAACGACCGACGCAAATTTCTCAGTGAAAGAGAAGTGAAACTAATTCGGGTCGGTAGTGAATCTTTGACGATACCGATTCGCATAACTTGCAATCGATGCGTTTCGGTATTTTTAAAAATCAAAAGCACAACTCAATTCTATGGGATTGAGCGCTTGAGTACTAAATCCTGTAAATAATAAATAATCGTATTAATTCGAAAGCGATACGAGATTAATGTTCGCCAGTTTGTAATAAATAATTGGGTTAGGAGCTAGTTTGTGGTAATTTATAGAGGGACATTGTCGAGCAGTCCTGTCATCGGTCGCATCGACTCAGAAACGAGCGACAGGAAGCTCGCGAAAGGAGAAGGAAACGCTTGTTCCCGATGCCGTGTTTGTGCGTCACACGTCGTCGAATTGTCCGAATCGAACGCGTTATTTATAATGAACGGGGATGCACCAGTTCGCTAGGTTTTTTAATAACCTGCAGAGAATACGAGGCAGACGAGTGGCATTGTGGCGGAAGGCCAATCGAAATCCCCGGTGACGTTCGCTGTACATATAGACGACCAGAGCGCGGCGAAGGAAGGGGCTCTGCGCGCGCGAGAGAGTGAGAGAAAGAGAGAAAGAGAGAGAGAGAGGGAGAGGGAGGGGATGATTTTATCGAAAATCCTCGTCCCGGTCCCGTGAGTTACAGTCACGATTACTCGGCGCTCCACTGGGGATGATATTAACAAATTGAACCACGCTGCTTTAATTTCCTAGTCTTTGCACTCGAGAGCTCGTCCGGTCGAGCTGGTTAACGGCCCGTCATACTTTTACTTAATTCTCGGCACCTAGTTCGCGAGCCTCGTTCTATTTACAGATGAACAGTCGAAGTTTGTCCCAAATGTCACTGCCTCCGCTCGATCCCACCGACTCTTCTTTGTTGCACGGGTACACTTGGACGGCCGAATGCATTTTATTTTCTCATCGAACCGCAACCGTCCCGGTCAGCCCGCGACCCTGCTTCGCCTCCCTCGTAACCAAGACAGTCCGTTCCCAAAATTTTAAGTATTACCGCTGCATTTTTCAACGTAATCTCCATTAAGGGGCGAGCACTCATCTCGATTAGGAGCGAGCTTCCTATGACTCTGTTTGCAGAACTTTTGGAAATTACTATCCACTAACTCCCTCTTTGATCATCCGCGATTTACGTAAATTATTAGGACGCGATGAAAATTCTCGCGACAGATTTGCACGATATCTGCAAGATATTTCCGCGGGAAGCAAATTTATGGAAACGTGTAACTCGTTGTAATTGGTCGTCCCGGTTTACCCGACTCAATCGGCGAAATTCACCAGATTTGAACTGTTCTTGCACATCCGCTCGCGTTCCATCCGTCTTCGACGTCTACTTAAAGCGTTTTATACACCTGCTCTTGTTTCATTACCTTCTTTATGTCGGGCAGCATTACCGTTTCAGTACTATCGCGAACCGCTTCCTACCATACGTCAAAAGGCAACCAACGGCTGAATTATTTTCCTTCCGCAGGCATCATAAGAATAAGTATTGCACGAACCATTCCGCCACGTTTCCAAACAATCGTTCGTTTGCTTGGCGTTTCGCTTTGCCGTCCAAATCCTCGCGATCTCGTTCATCTCTCCGAGAGCCCGCGGAGATCCAGGTTTAATCGTATTTATTCTTGCGATTACGTACTTGATTCGCTGTTACATTATTACGGAGGATGTTTCTCAATCTGCTCTATTTCTGCCGACGCGTTGCGTCCTTCTATTACGTGTGCTGTTGTTTCGAGGGTTAGTCAACAATTCTAGTCTTTGACGATGACGATGATATATACGTATACATTACTGATAGCTTTTTACAGCTATTACCCGACGCTGTATTATTACGAGACGCCCTCCGTTTCTATAATTGGCTGCCCTGTTTCTGGTTCCACGGACCAGAGTATCTCTCCTATCTTCCGATTATTTATATCCACTTGCTTTTACGCGCTTAGAAACGGCAACTAGAAGTTCCAAGCAACATTTGCATCTTCCAGCAACGCTTTAAAGTTAATAGTTACATCCGTGTCTCGCATTAAAGTTAACACTGTTGAGGTCGACGGAAATAGCTGGAACAAAAGTGAACATTTCTAACGAACTGAACAATAATAACGATAGCAAGAAAGCACTCTGGGGTAAGGAGAAGAAGGAATAAACATTCTTAACGCGTTTGATAGCAACGTCGCGACCTGTGCGACGATGACAATTTTGTTTCACACATAAAAAAGATCAAATTAATTCTGGGGATAAAATTCTCCGGAATTGCAACACGTCGCATGATATTTAGAGAAATTATCGCTCCTCTTTTACGATATTTTTATCAGATTTTTAAAGAGGATACAATGCATTTTGAATGATAATAATAATAGTAATAGCAATAATAATAATAATAAATACAATATAAGTACAATAAATGTAAACGTAATATTTATATAAACGACAAATGCAGTAAACATAAGTACGTGCACTAGTGACGCTGGTTGCGAACATGTTAATGACAACAAAGCGTACCGAATAAACGCGAGGATTTTTAAAATCGTCAAAAAGCACTCGATAAAACGATCGAACGTTTCTCGTTGAAGCAAAATGATTATATCCAACGCCAAAAATACTGGACCGGGTTGACACGAACATAACGAATCTGCCAATCGAACGATTCGATAATCCAACAATAATTTCCCTGGAAGACACGGAACCATCGACGGAAGAAATTTCGGGGCCGGAGAATGGAGTATAATCGGTCCGAATTAAACAGCGCCGAGGTGCTAAGTCCTTGCCCGTTAATCGCATAATTTTGCCGTGCGTCAAGGGATGATACGCGGGAAATCGTGGATCGCGGATAAAGCGATTTCCATTCGGAATGACTCGGAGCGATAATAAGCGTATCGGGATCGGATTCGTTGCAGCTTGTCCTCTTTTCGTTGGCAAGCAAACGCGTGGACATCGAGCCGGTGTGATTGTGAGATCCCTGTACTCACAAAACAGCGCCTGGTGGACGCGCCTCGGGCCAGGGCTGCTGCATTAAACGAAAGGGAGGCGCTCGAAAAAAACAGCGCAACACCGAGCACACCGCCGAGCACGGTCGGGATCGATATCGTTCAGCCGTTTTCGGATTGCCGTCGGATTCCCGTGAGGGGTCTCGCGTGTAAACGATTAGACGCGGCTGCCAGCTAATTCTAATGCAAAAGCCGGGGGCCGTGATTGATTGCTCGCGCCTCGGCGAAGGTCGCGGGCGAAACGCGGCGATATTCTCGCTCGGCCGACGTTTCGCATTTCGCGTCTCGCGTTTCCCAGCCCTTCGCGAGCCCGAAACCCGTTTTCGACACCGGAACCCCAGGGAATTCTGGCCGACCTAGAATCGTTTCGATCGGCCGACATCCCCGCGATTTCACGCGGGTTTTTCCAACGTCCCCGTTAAATACCGCCCCCCTCCTCCGAGCTATCATTGCTTTATACCCGTGTCTCGTTTCCACGGTTGCTTTTCGCTAATCCTTTACAAGCTCGAAACTGGTTTAATCAATTTTTTCCCATCCTTTCTGTCTCTCCGCTCGCTCTTGTGTATTCATTCCTTTGATGCTTAAGGGATGAAAGCCTTTTAAAGAGGCTAATGGAAAGATTAAAGCAATATTGTGAAGCTAATTCAGTACCGTTTACGGACGTTTGGCATTTTTCCTTCGGGAGTCGTTCCGATCGCCGCTGAAAAGAACCGACCTTCCATGCGATGTCTGTCTGAAAACGGCTCGGTGCGCATTCATTCGACCCTGTCGCCATAATCGCGATAGATCTTTCGACTTATTTGTCGATACTGAATCGTTCCTTGTCGAACGTATTTTCTCGCGCGGCTCGTTCTTCAGACTGTCCTGTAAAATAAATTTGCCAACAAGAATAACAGATACAAGGGTGCTGCGAAAAAATGATTAGGTTGAAGTGATTTGAATGATATTGCTGAATTGACGATTATTCAAATCGTAAGAATTTTTTATACTTACGAGTTATTTATTCGATATATGTATTACTTATTTAACATTCTTTCAAAGTCAGAACAAATTTCTTATTGTTACTTTTATAAAATAATGTAAAACAATTGCTTTTACTATTTCGTACATGTTCAGCTTACATGTGAGAGCGCTAGCGTGTAAAAGTTAACAGTACCAATTAATTATTCTCGAGAACGAAAGACTGCAGAATTTTTTAAAACATGAAAATTTTGGTGCAAGCACTTTATGGCACGCCGGAGCGTCGATTGGACAAGTCCCCGCTGTGAACTTTCATTCGCGCTTTCATCGGCACTCGTTCTAACCGTGTTAGGCTTCCTCGCGAGCGAGACAAGTGGCGGAGAAACGGGGTAACACGAAAAATGGAATGAATTTCCTCTGTTTAGCCAGATGAAATTGTCGCCGAGCCGACACACACACACGCGTGCACACAACCGTACGAGAGCCAACAGTCTGCCTCTCTGGCACGACCAACCGCATTCTACAAACACAAAAATATTTGCTCCATTAACGAGGCGGTGTTTATGGTCGTCGACGAAGGACGCGTGTCGATCTATATCTCTGTTCTTAACGATTGCCCCGCCCGGTGTTCTTTCCCCATGCGCTCGTCTGCACAGGGTGTCCCGACAGTCACGAGTCGTCGCTAGGATTTTCAGCCACGCTGTAAGTAGTGTTGTCAAACAATGGTCAGACATGCCAGCCGAGACCTATTCACCCGTGCAATTATCCAATTAATATTTAACACGTCGACTGTCACGCGAACCTATTACCCCCAACGGTAGTAATTAGATTGCGGGTATTTAGCGTTGCGTTTATTCATTTTTAATTGCAGCAAATCTCCCTTGAAGATGTTAATGTCGGTTTTTATACCCTACTACTTTTCTTTAATTCTTCGTCATTTTTTTTATGTTAATATCTGCTCAAAGATCTTCACGTATTTTTTAACACCAATATTAATTTCTCATAGGTCATATAATAGCATATAATAGCATATAGGGTGTTTGCATTTCTCTTCTCACATTACTTTTTGTAAATCCTAACTCTTTTTCGTTCACTTCAAAATATTCTATTGCATTCAATCCTCTTTCGAAGATCTAAAAATTATTTTTCTATAACCTAACATTGTCTTCCAAGATCTTGTATTTATTAAATCATGCCACCTTTTCAAAGTCTCTAAAGTGAATTCTTTCGACTGGATACATTCCACAACGTTTACTTTTATTCCAACTCTTATTTATCATCCTCAAAATTTCGTGTCCAATTTGAAACATTTTTGCACGCTTCCTAGAATGTTTTCTTTTATTCCAACCCTTATACGTAATCACAAAAATTTCTTCTCCATACGCTAAAATTTTTTTGTACGTTCCGCAATGTTTTTTTCACTTTTACACTCACTTATGATTCTCAAAATTTCACCTCCAGTTCCAAACGTTTTTGCACGCGTCCTATAACGTTCTCTTTTCTTTGAGATCTTATTCGGGATGCTCTGAAAACACGTCCCTCAAAACCCTAACCTTTCGGCGCGAGATCTACGTGGTCTTCTTTTATCCGGGCGTTCGCGTACAGCTCTCGAAAATCCCTGAAATTTCGAGCGAGGACTCCCGGAACGTGCCCTTTTATTCTGACCCGTATTCCTGATCCACGAAATTTGTTCGTCGGTCCTAGAGACAGTCTCGAGTGGCCGTTGTGTAAAACGAGCCCGGGGTTCTTGAGACCGATCCCGTTCTACCCTCGGATCGCGATGTGTTTTATCCGTCGGCCGAAATATCGCGGTCTCTATTTGCACCTGGACGACAACTACGATTTCGAGCGGGCCGCACTTTGATCGCTCGCGAAACCGGAGCACGCCAGCCGTGAATAAACACAGGCTGATCGGGCTTTGTAGGTTAATAGGCGACCGCAGGAATAAGCCGGCATTCGTAACGGAAGCGATCACCGAATCGGGCACAGATTCCTGCTCGACACACTCGATCGATCGTCAATATTTTCTATTCCCGAGCTCTACTCGAGAGCAGGGGGGGGGGGAAGGAGGTCGGAGGACGGTGGATCCCACAGATTTTGTCGGTTCACCTGTGCTCCTATTGGAAATCGACTATGGCTAAATCACTCGTCACGCCTGATCCAATTACATTTATCGCTCGCCGTTGGTCTCCGTCGGGCAGAGGATGCTTCCCTTTCAACGGAATCTCCGTAACTTTCCACTTAGCTGGTAATTTACTAAGGCATCGAGGAGTTGACTTTTTCCGCGGCCCTTCTTTAAACGCTCGGCCCAACCAGCGATCCCAATTAATCAGATGCTACTCTCGCCATTGTTTCCCTTCCCTCGTTCGCTCCCGGCTCTCCTCGAGGTTTTCCTTCCCGAACAAATTCATTTGCACGTGGTTCAACAGCGATGCTTCAGATATCCATATCGCTTCTTCAAGAACTTCTTTCAACATATCCTTAGCCCTCAGAGAAATTTTATAACTGTTTAGATTTGTATGAAATAACCCTGGACAATGGGAACATACTTAAAACTTCGCAGTCGAGCAATGATATCTATTATTGCGAATATTTGCGGGAAAATACGAGATAATAATCTCAAACTGTAGTTACCGAGTCATACTAACCGTGTGATTATTATTATTATTAATTTCTCGACAATTAAATGAAAGAAATTGTTGTTACACAGTGGAAAGGCCATTTACGCTGTCTTTAAAAATATGACTTAAAAAATTGAAGAAAAAAGCTGCAAATGGTCATACGATATCGTTAATTATATAGCCGTGAATCTAATCGGATGGTTAAGAAACCACAGAATGGAAACTTCGTATAAAATTGGAACAATGCGGGGCACTCGTTTGGCATTAGCATCGATAGAAGGACCTTCCTAGTGACAGGGAGAAGAAGATCGACAGATAGAACGCAGAATCGTAGCGAAGGGGGAAAGTGTTGAAAATATAACCGAAGCTTAACAGCTTAAAACACGGTGGCCCGTTTCCCGTGTCTCTATTCTGTTCTTCGGAAGCTTCTCTTGTTCCTGGGAGCGACTACTCCAGCATTTGCAGGTACCCTCCCTTATGCTGTTCCATCCCGCCCGAGGCGGCTTAGGGGTCGATACTTTCATCGCGGTCCGACTTCTCGCCGCGGGCTCTTCGCCTTTCTTTTTTCCGCCTCGTTTCCACCTTCGGGAACGAAGGCCACTCGCCACGGCCTTTTCTCTTTGACCTAACGCGCTGCCAGAACGCGGCGAGGGCCGCGATTGGTCGAAGCTAATCGTCGAATTACGTCTTCCTTTCTCCGCCTCTTCTTTACATGTGAGCCTTCCTCTCCGCCAACCAGGCCCGGGCTCCTGCCGTGTCGTTCCGTGTCGGGCCGTGTCGGGTTACCCGCAATACTTCATGCGTCCGCTACAACTCGTTCCCACCGAAGATCGTCTATATTCGGCGACCTGTCATCGACCGGCGCCGCGAGAATATTATCCTCTTGAGTCAATAGTGCGGCCGCCATTCATGCTGATTTGCTATGCATAGCGACGACTTTTGAATGTCTTCGCTGAAAAACCACCCGAGCCGTCCCATCGATTTTTAGAAGATCCTTGTATCAAGTTAAATGGCTACACCAAGATCTTATCTGCCGAGGCAAATACTGCGATCACCGTTTGTACAGATTTTCCATCGACGGCGGCGATTTTTAAATGGCTGCGCTGACAACCATCGAAATAATTCCACTGATTTTTCGAGAAAGTTATTCGACCGAGTTAAGTGGCTAGTATGAGATGTTATATATTGTTTTACTGAGCGGCAATTCCTGCCGTTATTCTCTGCGCAATGACGATTTTAAAACCTCTGTGTTCGCCGAAAAGTTTCAAATTAGTTCGATTGACTTTTAGAAAATTACTAGTGCAATAATGTTATTCGGTAGAGTCAATATCAGACGACGATACATGCTCGTTTCCCAGCAAATTGTCTTCCTGATCCTCGAGCATCTGCATTCGCTAAGAAATTTCAACCAATTTCCACTGATTTAAAAAAAAAAGAATCGCACCAAGTTCAAGATCACGTTTCCGCATTTAATCGTGCCGAAGCAATTTTGATTCCTACGCTGAATTCGCTGTGAAAATAAATGTATTAAGGTCATGTTTCCGAGTTCGATTGCGCGGTATACATATATAGTGCCGAGTTCGCCGTGAATATACATAGTCTTGTGTACTCTGCTTTGAAAACAGGTTACTTTATTCGTGGACATCGTTGAAATATACTCGACGAACCGTGCGTCCATGGAGGATTAAAGCGTCGGGTTAAAGCGTAAGAGGGATCGATTTTTCCGAAGCCACCACAATGCAGTTCTTATGGGGGTGGTCGGTTCGCATGGGGGGAGGGAGAACAAGTGCCGGCAATTTCGCAGCGATCAACGGGAGGATCTCGCAGTGATCCTGGCGGCAAATATTTGCGGTAGTTGTCGGCGAACGCGGCCGGACACTCTAAATAATTTAAGGGAGCGCGTTAAGTGAACAAAGTGGTTTTTTTTCGCGTTCTCGCCCGTGCTGTGGCGGGCGAGCTAATCGATAAACAGGACTAATGATGCGCGTACATAGTGCACCGTTTGCAACTGGATGGGACGTGTGGAACCCGATCCCCTGCCTAACGCTGCCTGTCATGATCAGACTGCGAATGTTAAGCATTTATGATGGAAATGGGTGCGTGAAACTGGAAACAGTCAGGATACTAAAAGCAATTAAGAACATTGGTGTACTAATCTCGATGAGAATATAGATATTAACAGTAAATAATATCGTATACATAATTGTTCTAACTCCATACTAAAACATTTAAAAAAGAACGTGATTTAGAGATATTCTACTATTTCATAGCAAATAGCATTATAAGAATTAATGCAATATTGACATACTTTTGAATCTATAAGATAAAACAGCATTAATGTTTAGTGAAAATAATATCATATTATTTTCGATAACCAAATTAGTATTGGGAAAATACCTCTTTAAATTACATTATTTGAACGTATCACAGTATTCGATCAAAGCGGTTGTATGTACATACATCGAACAACCCTGTATTTGCTAAATAAACCATCTGGTTTAAAGCATCGATAAATAAATAAAAAACGCTTATTAAAATAATTCGGAAAAGAAAGAAAATTACACTCAGCTGATTTGGCTAGCAATCGATGCAGAACATTTTTATTTCGCAGAAAGATCGATGGTACGACCGTGATGCGAATCCCGTTAATTAAAATTTGTCTGTCCCGCCACTCTGCGATTGAAAAGAAAGTAGGACAGATTGTTATCTGCAGATTCTTACGCTCGATTAACCTAGGAGCCTCCGCAGCTGCGTGGGACACCGAACACCAGCTATTCAAAAAACATTGTTTAATTTACGAACGGATCTCTACGGTTTATTTATTGTCTTTGTGTAAGCGTGAATTTGCCGCTCTCCTTCCCTCGAAAATCCTGCATCGTTGAACGTCGATATACTAAATTGGAAATAATTTTGTTTGCCGATCGAGTGTCATCCGGTTGAACGCACGTAGCATAAATCCGGCGAATACAAATTAATTCGATACGACCGGCTCCTATAAATCGCGGCGCAACACAAAGCGAATTTCTCGCTGAATTAAATACCGTCTTTAAGCCCCGCTTATATTCGTAAAATACAGATCGACCAATTACCGGCGACCGATGCGCAAAGATTAATTAAGCATTCTACCGCGGAGTAATTTGCCGCGCCTTCGAATCGGCGACCACCCGACTCCCACGATCAAAGCCCGCCGGCTATGCTACTTCCACCGCGTACCGCGAACGACGACGTTGGATACACTATTAGGTTACATTTACGGTGTATTAAAAGCCGGCGGCGAGAATTCCGGGGAGAGGGTGTCGGTGAGAAAAAAAAGAAAACGAGGAGAAAACAGGACGGGGGCAACGAGATAAATAGGAAATGAGATAGCCCCCGGCTAGACGGATACTTTCCGTATCGCTGCAGCGACTTTCAGTATTCTTCTCGGCATTCTACGCCGTCTGGGTTCGCCTCTTTGACCTACTATCGCGCGAATAAGTGCGGGATCGGTGGAGAAGTTGCGACGAGTCCGCGGGTCTCGAACGAATTCCGGGTGTCTTACAGCTGCCCCCGCGAGCGCGAGACGCGGCCGAATGCGAGCCGGAATTGCTCCGCGCTATGACAGTTGCAAGGTTGAGTTTCACGGGCTTGAATTACGGACTGCTGGCCGAAAGATGTACCGCAGGCACCAGAGAACCCTTGGAATCCAGTTCCGAGCAACTCCGCGAAATATTTGGGGACTCCGCGTTCCGACGGAACGAGAACTTTGCCACACCACTCATAGTCCACTTATATCAACCATTCTTTTCTCATTTTTCTCCTGTCCCGCTGAATTTGTTTAATCGACTATACAGATTTTCGGACAGAAATATAACTGTACTCGTTTTTGTCTCGAATGCATAAAATGCGGAGTCAGCCATAGAATGAGGAGGAATAATTTTTTACAAGGGGAAACAAATTTGTATATTTTTATTTTCTGTATTGGCGGGGGTTGTGGAGTAATAGATATTTGAAATAGAACACGAATATTTTTATCTTCTCATAATATACAGAATTTGACAAATAAACTACTATTTCGAAACAAAATTCATTTGCCGAATTCTATATTGCATAATTACATACTCAATTTACTATTTCCCCAGCCCTGTAAAACGTAGACAGCAGAACAATTATTTCAAGTTAAAAAAAACATCACCCTACTCTAGAAATTGTGTTCAAAGCCATAACCACGAGTCTGACTCACTACACATCCAAAGATCGTTAACACTTTACCGACCGGTAGCCTATAAATCGACTTTTTCCTCTGATTAATAGCCTGCGAATCGGTTGTTACGGCAATCACTTATTTATTATTTAATAATAAGGTATTATTATATAATCTTGTAAATATTAGATATCTTTCGCGACAAATAAAATAAATTAAATAAATACTTTTTAATGGTAATATTATGAAAATATAACAATGTTTAAGTTAAATTGATCGGTCGAGAGAAGACCACAAAGATGTTGAAGGACAATAGTCAAAGTCATGTCAAGATGATGGGTACTTATCAGTAGACTGCGGCTTTTATGTTTTTATGGCAAAAATGAAAAGCTGAAATATAAAATTCCGAAGATGTGTAATAAATTTAATAATATTGCTACTATCTTCAGCTTATTCAAATTAATAAAGCAAACAATTTATGTTCATTTAATTTCTGTTGCTCACAATCCTTTCATAAAATCTTTATTTCGCACAAAGATCCACGGTCTAGTTATTCCATTAAACTCAACGAGGGCGATTAGTTGAGAATATCGAAAACTCTGAACACGGATAATTTTTCAAAGGCCCAAGATTAGGTTGGAATACGTTCCGAGATGATAATGAAACGGCAGTTTTGGGCTGATTTACGTACCAGCACGGTTCTATCCGGTATTAATTAAGGCCACCTTGGACCCGGGAAAATCGCCAACGAGAAATTAGTTCCCGGCGAAGAATGGGGGCGTTACCTGCGGATAGACGCTGCTGGATTCTTAAAGTACGCGATTCTTGCGGAAATGGGGCGCGTAAATAGGAGCCGAGGGTCTCCCGTGGGAACCTGCGGGAATAAGTACTTGGATGGTCCTGGATCCGCTCGACTTATACTTCCTGGATGATTGCGAGGGCTTAGTGACAATTATGGAGTGATTTTTTAGCGGCTGCACGCCGCGCTGAATCGACGCGCAATTATTTCTTCCGTGTCGGCGCCGCGCGATTGCACATTCAGGTGAAATTGTGTAAAACGAAGTATATGCGCTGTCGTTAGTGCTTGCACGTTGCGCTGTTACTATAATCGGCTTCGATTCACTTCGAAGGATTCGTTAAATTTGTTTTCACAGTCGACGCGATACATAATCGGCGCGGACTAACAGGATCGTGCTCGTTCGAACGTTAATCGGCTCGTCGTAATTTTCTTAAACACGATCAGCACGATGATCTCTTTGCACGCGCCGCGCCGTTCGACTCTTCTAGTCCAATTAGTCGACGATCGCGACGGCTGAAGTCGTTACGAGCGATAAACGGCTCGGGGAATCTTCCATTCTTCTCGTAGAAATCGCTCGACGGCACTTCCTTGGCCGTTTAGCCTCCCGTTACGGACTCGTTTGATCGTTCATTAATTTCACTGCCACCGGATACAGTGATCATCGACGAAAGTAGCATCCGTATTATTTCAATCAATACAATCAACCGTCTGTGAAAGCGTTTATTAACTCGGGGAACATGCGAATGCAGTTCTGCCAGCTATTTATATCTATCGTAAGTTCCGCAAGGATCATTGACTGCCGCGAACCCTTTGGTACGTTCTCCAGGGAAGGGTGGCAGTCATCGATGTTAGATGAGCAGACACTGCTCCTCAATGACTCGCGTCAGTGCTAAGACCGTGTCCCAAGCAGATGCTAAGCCTTGCTACAGGCCTTGGAGACGTGTCTCCTCTATAACAAGCACTGTCTAGAGACTCTGGACGCCTTTACAGTTGTGTATAGGGATTAATGGATGACACTAATCTAACCCGAAGGTTAATTACTCATACGCGAATATCCAGCGAATACATTTGCTTAGTCCCGGCTAAACCGGTCACCGAAATAAAATGGTCAATTTGATCGCATCTCGACCGTTCTTGGTTTTATATCGTTTATATTTCGGTATTACCGACTTCAGAGTCTTGCCAACTCAATTACATTGTAATTTAATTACCTCGCAGTTTAGTTGCATCATAATTCAACTACATTGTATTTTAATTACATTGTATTTCAATTGCGTTATAATTCAAGTACATCGTATTTCAATTATATTACAATTGAACTACATTGTTTTTCAGTTACATTGTAATGCAACTACAATGTATTTCAATTACACGATTCCAACTTTTTAGTGAAAGCAATTGTCATTCACGTTAATCAGGAATCTAATTGACAGACGATGTGATCGTAAAATAATGTAATTGAATTCCTTTGCAATTTGATTCAATGGTGATGTAATTGAATCACCTTGTAATTATAATTCCTCGAGCAAATCAATTGTAATTCTGCGACGACTCCGGCCGACTCGCCAGAATGAAAATTCGTGAATAGGAAATAATTGAAGGGCCGCTGCTTTTAGTGGCCGCGTTAAACTAAATCGGTGGGAAGGGGTGGAAAAACGGGCGGTTTAGAAGGCGCGAGGTATTTTCACGCCGTTAGCATCGCGAGATCGACGGGTTCGCAAAATAGACCGGAAAATGGTCTGTGTTACGTAACGCAAGGTTGTTCGAGGCAATCGTGCGAAGTGGAACGTGGCAATGGGCGCGCGCGAGGGAGGCTTTGAATGACCCTTGCTCATAATTATTTCGTAGTTTCAGCTTCAGCCAGATCTTTAAGTGCACGCTTAAATGGAACGACGATGCATCCGCGACGGTCTTGCGCGTTCGCTCCACGCTATGTACTGCCTGTGAAACTTCTCTCGCCTGCTTTGCTGCACGCTCGTCGCAAGGACGCGGATCCTTGGCTCGCCGTCTCCTCGGATCGGAGACGATCGGGCGCACACTTTGCTTCGCGCAGACTTTGCTGCTTTATTGGCCGTTTCTTTTTCTTTTCTTTTTTTTTCATTGGACGGTCGTGGGCGTTCACCGGGTATACTCCGTTAACGTCGTTGTCCTTCGATCGACTTCTTCGAACTTCTCGGCGGACCGTGTGGACTCTCGCGAAGCGAGACCGTTGTTCGAGACTGGCTCCGAGGAAATGAGACTATAACTAATTCCCAGGTTCTCCGTAACTCAACCTCCGCGCACTGAAACCGGTTTAAACAGCCGTGCTCCTGCGAAATAGAGACTTCAATTTGAATCTGCATTTAATATTCCGCTGTGATCAACGTTTCGCTTAACGACGCAGTCTTATCTGTCAAGTTTCGTAGAACGATGAGAGAACTGTTAAAAGCGTTTACGAATATCGATGCATCATTTGCAAGTTTTTTCTGTAAATTATTACACCGAAAAGGTTCGCTCCCCACCGCGGTCTAATGCGACAAAGATGTCCAACCCCTGGCACAAAGTAAACGAACACCTTTTCAAACGCAATAACTTTTTTAAAATTGACCTAAATTGTTCGAGCTGTTTGGTTGTCGCAAATTTTCGTTGGAACTTTAGATACAAAATTTCGAAAGCAAGTTTTCGTGATCATTTTAAATAATAACGAAATTCAAAGAAAGTGTTTAGTTATTGCACAAAAAACTAGTCCCTTTAACATTTAAACAGAATTCCAGTCATTCGGTCCAGATTGAAAAAGGTCATTGGGTTCCAAAAGTTGATCGAACACTTCTTGCCAGGTTTTATGTGAATAAATTTCCGTCGAGCTTCGATCGCCATCGAAGAGGCTGGACGCGCCGAAAGATTCGCAGTCTGGCGATAAGCCGGGAATAACGCTATAAAAATACCGTTCTTATAACAATAGTCTCCCTCTCTTGCGGGAGACAAGTAGGTGATACGATCTATTCCGAGGGGCAGGTATAAATAAACCGTTTGTAAAAATACAGTCCTCGGAATCGGCGATCGAGCCGCGATCGTTCGGACGATGCGTTGTCGATGCCCACGACTGTCACGGGATGGGAAAGCCGATCGGGATACGTAGTCCGGTTAGAATGAAGGAAAAGCGTGCCTCGGTCCGCGAACAGGCTAACCAGCCCCATTAACCTTTCTGCTCTGCTACTGTTCAGGCAAAGTGGACGAGAAAGCGACGCAACTACACGCGATAGCCTCGCTGAAGGTGCTGTTGGACGCGACCAGGCCGCATAACGGCGCGGCGACGTCGACGGCGGCACAGTACTCCGGCGCTGCGTCGAAAGAGACCACTCTGCAGTTGCAGCAGGGCTCCCAGGGCACCACCACGACCACCACCACGACGACAACCACTGCCGGCACCACCGCCGGCATCCAGGAACTTCCCAACGGCGGTATAGCCGCCGGCCTCGACGCCGGCCTCGAATCGGTAATTGTCGGATTCGACGGATGCCTGAAACTCTCCGCGAACCCCCCTATGGACTCGCTCGATTATTGCGGTGCCATCGGCGCCGGGTGGTTTCCGGTCCCCGTGTCCCATCGCGGAAATTCCTCGTTTTGAATTTTCTCTCGACTCGCCGCCGTTACGGACAGCCTCCGTTCTAAGATCCAAAACTATTTGCCTTTCGCGTTATGTTGAGAACGACGCGAGGCTGCCGACCGTCCATGTTGGTTCATTCGTGGAATATTCAGATTCCTGTTGCATCCGCAACAGATATCCTTGCGACCTCGTTACGCAAGACTTTAGGAAAAACTCACCTTTTGCAAGGAAATTGGAGGATTTTCAAGACGGTATTGAAACGCCTAAATGTCCTAGCTAGTACCTCGTTTTCACAAATCTAAGAACGATAAAGTAATGAGTAGACTACACTGCTCTCCTTAGTTAGATTGTCCTAATTATATGCAACACGATTAATAATTGTATAATTATATTTGAAACTATATGAAGTGTAAAGAATATTCTAGCTTTGCTTGAAGGACAAAAGGCAAGCGACGTTCGAAATATTTTCAAGTATCCCAAAAATAGATAAGATAATTGAATTAAGGATGATAATACAGGTACCTCTGTGATGCAATTTTAAAGAAACGGGTACAATAGTATTTTATATTTTTCAATAATAACGTCCATCGATGACGCCTAGCCAGGATTTAATTAAGCGGTAGCATCGTGGATATCGTTTAATATTTTTCGTTGGAAGAATCCGGGCTTCGTGTTCTTCCGAGGCACTCGGCGACTGGCTGACCTTTTCCTCTGGCGAGTGCAAGCACTGCAGTGTCGGTGGCCGTTTCCGGCGGCCAGGCGTGTGCCTGTCCGAGGAAGTTCATCGGTGGTACCGCAGTTCCCTTTAAGGCAGCCCCGTTTTGGGGCGATAAGTGGGGCTCCCTCTTCTTGTTGTTAAATCTCTCAAGGCCTCTAATCAGCCGCCCCGAACAAAGCTACCGCTGCTAGCTAGGGAGTTAGCAACTTCCAACTACGAAAGATCCAAGAGCTACCCCGGGGAGAGGATCGAAAGTGAACCAACTTGGATTTAATGAAATTTTTTGGTGCCTTGGACAGCGCCTTGGACAGTTCCCTCGAGAAAATAAACGACTGCGGCACTGGTCCGTATGCTTCCATTAAAAATCGACGGACATACGATGCTCGGATCTGTCCAGTTTTTCTTGCTCGCTAAATTTTCTACATTGAATGATTTTTAGCTGGCGGATGAATTCTCGATAAGGGACGACGGAGAGAATATTGAATAAGGTCAATAAGGAAACTTCAAAGAAGAGAAGCAGTTTCTTGTCGATAAAATCGCTATTTTTAAAGCGTTCTGAATAAACATTAAGCGTTCATTAGAACCATACAATATTTCTCAGTGTCTTCAGATTCTTCAGGAATCGATGGATATTTATGAAACGACGCGAGTACGACGAGCATCGACACAAAAGAAATGCCACGGAATGCTTCGAGACGAACGTTTCAGAGAGAGAGAGAGAGAGAGTGGACTCGAAGTACAACGTGGACTCTTGGTTGTTGGAACAAACACACGCTTTCTTGGGAGCCTCTCAAGTGGCCAGTGTAAGGGATCCGCTTCGTAGGTAAAAACCACCGAAATTGCTTCTCGCAGCTTTCAGGGGCGCGAGAACCGGGTCTCTGCCACGCCAATCTCGATTCTGCTTCCTATCAGATTACCAGGCTGCCCGAGGTGCTACCGCCTAACAGCTGGTGTCCGATAAACCCTAGCCCGCCGAGTCCTAGCTTCCCGAAGTGCCTGGAAGCGGTTTCTGTTTATACATCTGCTTCTGTTTTCACGGCGGCGCCTTCTTTGCCGGCTTCGTTAAAGTATCTCCAGTTTATGGGGTCACGCTAAGCTCTTTTCCGATGACAACCCTATCGCCCTCTCGGCATTTCGTTCTTACTCGAACCCATCCCTGGCTCGTAATTTCTCGATCATACCTGCCCGGAAAAACCTTCTAAAATTTCTTCAGCTTCGTCGAGATCTCCGAGTTTAATCAACAGAGTTCTAGAATTAAAGGAAGCTCTACATGTTCCCTCGATTAAACCAACCGTCTGACCTTTTGTTACAAGATCTAATGCAATCTTTCTGCGACCAGTTTCCATGCAGATATTGCGCACTAAAAAACAACTACGTTAACACTAGCACCACCGAGCTCTAAACACGGTTAAAGTATATTATTTTATAACAACGACAAGATTGGATTTGCTTAAACTTCGTATGATTTTTATTATAGTATATACTTGATTAAAGATATCTAAATATTTGTCACAGAGACATTTTTGTAATGTTAAGAACTGTAAGAGAAAATATTTTCAGTCATTTTGTCCGGTTTGGTAGTTCCAGTGTTAAATTGTCCAAGCCTGTTGAACTCTTTCGAAATGACAGCCCTGCACTAACTCATCCTCGAATCATGGTTTCTCGATGTTCAAACCCGGATAATGCTTACAACAGGGCTGTTTAAAATAAAATTTCTCCCCTTTCTCGCCGAAGACGGAGGCTCCAATTTTAATCAACAGACAGCCCCAGAATAAAAGGAAGCTTGATCCCCAACCTGGACGTCCGGCGTACCCAGTCGGGCTTTTCTTCGGCCGATTTCCACGCGGCTCCCGGAGCCTAAACAACGGCTTCGTTAAAAGTAACTCGGAATCGTCGGCGCAGAAAACTTGCTAAGCCGCGCTCCGGCCTGAAAGCCTGCCGCGGAGGTAAATCCCGAGCGGGATTCAGCCTGAAAGCCCTAAGTATTTCAATATCGACAGTGTCGGTGAGTGGCTCGCGGGCGTAGTTAGCCCAGCAGCCAATGGTAGCCTCGTCCGCGCGCGGTCTGGAAGGATCCGGAACGCGTCGCCGTGAATTTCCGCGCGATTCCCGAAAAGCCTGGACCGTCGTCGTCGTCGTCGAGGGAACAATGGGGGGAGGCGGAGGGAAGGAGACGCGAATCGAATTCCGGCGTGATCTCGTTCGCCGATCCTAGTTTAGGGCGAAGGAGGACAAGCTTTTTCGAGCACGATCCTCCGGGATCGCAATTTGAATTCGCTTCCTGTCACGAAGCCAGTGCCGCTCCTTCTCTCTCGCTTCCTCGGAAAATAACAGCTCGTCCGTCCCCCCTCGCCGTATTCCCCGGCTCAATTATCGCCTATCGATCGCGACCAATCAACCTTATATCGTGCTTACTCTGTTTCTTTCCCGATGCCGAACGGACACCGCCACGCCGAGTGTATTCTGCTCGGCGCGGCTGGCCCGTAATTCCGACCCCGAATCTCGACGCGTTGAAATAATGAAAGTCTTCTCGAGATTATCGTGGCCCGACGATATGAGGCACTGGCGGCTGCAGACATCGGGGAATGGGGAACTGATGATCATTGGATCCCGATGCCGGAACCCCGAGTTTTACTCGTCGATCACTCGCAGGGACACTTTCATCAGGATCTTCGTCTCGGAGTGGCTTCCTCTTCTGCGCAACTCGCTCGCGGATTTTTGCTGGTCAACGCTGAGCAGGATGGACAGATACTTGTAATTGGATTGAAGATCTCACGCATTTGTCGAGAATATGATTTGGTCAGATGCTAAACAAGTGGAAATATTTGAGAAATTTAAAAATACTTTTGCATTATTTTCATCTCGTTAAAATGATTATAAAACAGTATAAATGTAATTATTATTTTATTATTATTAGCGAGATATTTAATACGGCTTTAATAATACGTATCTAAAATCATAATAATATTCACTACTGATTTTACAACATTTTACAAATAATTCTCTTAATTAAGGGAACACTTGTAACCATGGGTGTATATGATTCGCAAAGGCCATCTTAGCTCTTCGATCAGACCAAAGCTGCACAATTTAGTAAAGCCACGCGCCATAATAGCCACAATCGAAGGCTGTCCGACTGCACTAAAATAACTGTTGCTAAAACAGGGACTCCCGTTCGTGAAGTGAACTTAGCAAAAAGACCATCGCCGCGAGATTAGATACAGCCGAGTGTCATTCTATCTTTCACGGTTCAAAAGCTCCAGTAAAATGTCACTAAATTCTTCGATCCACGGCGCAGCGCGCCATTGTTCCCGGCATCAGCGGATTTCCGGCGGCAGGAAGACGTCGGGGAATCGTTCGATCGCGGAGCAAAGAAAATTCTATTGGATTCCGGCGTCGGTGGGCGTGCGTGGCGACTGGCGACTGGCAACTATTATCCTTGGGCCCCGGATCGATAGATTTTTCATCGAAAACACGGGGAGCCCAGCCGGTCTCTGTAAATGGTTCTTGCCGGGCTGTCCCCGAGGGATCGAGTCCGGGACTCGTCGGGGTCGACCGGTTGTCGCTCAACGTGAAAATGTAACGAGCCATATCGCAGTTTCCCGGCATGCGGGACGTGTCCTATCTGAAATTCCGTCCGTCTGCCCGCGAACAGAGATAGATATTTGATGATTCCTCTGGACGTTCCGCGCGCCGATACGAGAAACCGGCCGAGCAACTCCTTATTTTACGGATCGTCGAGTACTGACAGATGATCTTTCGTCCATTTTTCTCACGATCCTCCCTTTCAGCGCGTCGAGTACCGCGACGATCGCAGATGAGCGACACTAATTAATAACTAGGTTGACGTTCGTTTCATGACATTCATTTTTATTCTAATACATTAGCAAATGAATGTAGCATTCACTTTGATACATTTTAAATTGCTGGCTTCGGTTTTATTGATTAAATTGTGCAATCAAATTTTGTGCAAATTTTTCCCGTCGATCTACGACAGCGAACACGTTACCGAATAGATCGTTTACTCACTGGATGCTACAATGCTGAAGATACTCCCCGCATCGTGTCCTTTGTGCGGCTTACAATTCTCGGGACAATGTAATCGGTAAATTAAATCGTAAACTCGGTTCGCCCGTGCCCTGCAGATTTCTATGCGCATCCAGTATCCGTAGATTCGAGAAATACAGAAGCGCAAGTACCATTGTGATAATCAAAAATCGTATTCGAGTTAAAAAACATTTTTGAGCACGGGTTCCACGTGTGCGTGTAAAACAATTCGTTATACAAAAACTAAGTAAGTGTTCTGTTTTACAAACATTGCTTCAATTGGAATGTCCGTAATTCTATTGTGCATTGTTTCCTTTTAATTCTTTCCGGAGTAAACGAATCAAATTCTGCTATCGTTCTGGATCGTATCAAGTGACCACCAAAATTGTGATTTAAAGATGAACAGACTGATAACACTAATGTCTCCAAACCGAATGAAACTAGAGAACTAACTAGTTTTCCAGAGTACATATTGCGCTCGCGTCGATCACAGAAACCAGGAGATCTTTTGGGGACCAACGCAGCGATCGCCGAGCAAACATCCCTTGTCCATTCGACGAGACAAGCCGCATTGTACTCAACAATGGCAGGACGTTCGGAAATTGGGTCGTTTTCCAGCGGCGAAGATGTCGGGGTTGGAAACAAGGCAATCGGGAAGAGTGGCTTCATTCCTCTTCCCTAAAGAACTTTCGCTTTTCAATCGTCGCAGCTTTCTCCCTAATATCTCCTCTCGCCGATAATCCCTGAATCGGTTAAACATAATTATTTCGAAAGCGGTCCACCTCGCCGATTTCAACAACCTTGGGGCATGATCTCTCAAAGTCATCGTTTTGATCGACTTGTTCCAACTATTGTCTCCCATCGATCTGAGCGATGCGATCTCGAAATATCGCGAAAGTCGCAGTTATCGAACGAATCGCAGGAATCCGACGATTTTCAGGAATCCCGACCGATAAGGCACGGCCCTGGATCGTCGTCGACGGCATCGAGAGGAACGACGGACGTTCGCGTGACGTCGGACGGGTCCTCGGAAGCGGCGGAATTAGCCTCGGCATTTTTCCGAGCCGATATTAGCCGGCGTCGCTGCTTAAAACGCGGCCGCCGCGCGGATCGCGAGGGATTCTCGAACCTCGCTTTGTCCTAAATGAGTGAGAAGGCCTTTTCATTTTGAATGCGCCGCGAATCTGGGTCAATTCTGGCTACACCCGGCGTGCACCGCGCGCATTCACTATTTCAATCCCGCCTCCAACGCCGCCACGCCGCCTCGGATAATCGAAGCAAAGTCGCCAGCCGATACGCTTCCCCGGTTCCGCGTTCGAAAACACGCTTCCTACTTCTGCGTACCCCAGCACCAAGGTCACGTGCTCTTGATCCGCGATCTTGATCTTCGCGTCCTTCGTCCGTTCGTCACGCTCGAGCTGATGCCAATATATCGCCCTTGTTATTCCTGCAGCGACTCGTGTCGAAGAATGCCTAGCAATCTGGAACGAGCACTCTGGTTTCTTCTTGTTCGACCAAGTTCTCGCACGCCTGGAACAAGCAGAAAATCCTGGAAAGATTTGCCGATATATTCCCGACTGCGCCTCTATTTTACTTTAGTTCATTTCAGTTTATTTTATTTTTTTGCTTTATTTTATCTAACTCGTTTTATAATATGGCGTGTGAGGTACGAGGAGATGCACCACTTGTAATCCGTGAAGAATACGGTTCATTGTTATTATTATTACCTTCAGCCGCTCGATATTAAACTGTAAAGTTACAATGCATAAAGAAATTCGGAAAACTGAAAAATTCAAAGTTCGATGAAATAGTTACTGCTCCTGGTTTGGCACAATTTGCGCGCATTTAGGATGCGCAGAAAAATCTGCAAATATTTGCCGAAGTGCAGGGAGGCACCTAGTTTGGGACTATAAAACTGAAAATTTCAGATGAAAATGAAAAAGCATTGCCTTTACGATCGTTTTCCGATACTGCATTGATGATTGAGTACTCTGTGCCCATTGACCCTCCTAAACGACGTAAAATGAGCCTTAAGAAATGAATTTGCATTCGTAAGAACATACAGAGCCTTTCAGAAGGAAGCACTCTCTTCGATTTGAAACCTACATTTCACGTAGACAGTGTGCAACCACGATTATTGTATCAAGAATGGCGGTGCGTCGACGGAAATCGTCGCAGCAGTAGAAAAGTCGACGCATGATCAGACGCACGGTCGGACGAGTTTCGTTAAAGCGTCTAAAAGTGTCTAGTCGGTCGTTTCGAGGAGATACCATCGGCGCATTTGTCCGACATTGCTCGTCGGACTTGTGTTGGCAGCAATTACGCCTGCGGCGCGACTTCCAGCTGGAAAATCCGAACACCTGACGCGGGCCATTGTGCCGCGGTTAGCCGAGGATGAATAAGGACTCGCTTTGTGCCTTTGCGCGGCTCGTGGTTTTTCGAGGCGTGTCTTTGCCGAGGCCGGCCCGTGCCTGTATCCTACTTGGCAACAATACGCGGCCGACGCCGAGTGTGTCGCGGATGATAAAACCAGTCCGCGGTTAATCCCATTCGGCCGTACTCTTGCTCGGACGGATTCTACCGGGCGCCTGGAAACCACCGAGAAAAGCAGTCATTAGTAATTTCATCGCGAAACTAACGAACATACCTGATTCCAGGGAGAGGAGGATGAACCTCCGGAGGCGTTGGACATGGGCTGGCCCAGCAGTCCCAGGAAGAGGCTAACCTACATCTTGGTCGCGCCCATTTTATTCCCTCTGTGGCTCACCCTGCCCGACACGAGGACACCCAGAGGTAAGACGAACTCTCTTCGACGATTCTCAATCGGGACCCTTTTAGTGCCGGACGACGATATATCGTACGCAACGCTTGCGAAAAGCGCCAGCGGCGATATAACATTGCGCATCCAATGGCGCCTTACAATTTATATTGCGAGAGAACCGTGTCGCAAAATAAATTGATACAACTATTATTATATGTATAAATTAGTTATAAAACTTCTCTATCTCTTCTATAATACGTTGCTTCTTCGATTACATAAAGATCATTCTTAGTTTGATATTTATAAATCCTCCATAAATTCTTTATAAATTCTCTTAGTAAATTCGTCTAATTCGTCCGGTTATGTTCGCCCAGACACCCGTTCTCGCCTGGCACTGAAAGGGTTAAATTGGCTCGCCTCGTCCATTGCTGATACTTTTTTGCTCTCTTCCGATGCAAAGGTTGTTCGTAACTTGTGAAAAACGCGTAAAACGTGGCATCTGAGATTTGATATTTAATATGCATTTTCTATGGATTATTTTATTATGTAGTAGTTTGAGGGCGGTATAAATTCTAACTCTATGTGGAGGATATTAATTTATTATTTCATTTCACTAGTAATAACTAGATTGCGGATTTATAATCAGACATCTCACAGACATTTTAATAAGTTACACATAGTATAAAAATATCCTCAAATTCTGCTGACGCGTTTACAGTTTTGCATTTGACCTGGCCATTCCTGTCAAAAATACATAAAAATCCGCAGTCTAATAATTACATAGAAGTTCGCTAAAAATATATTTCTTCTATTAACAATTTTAATATGTTGAGAGTAATATATTTACATTGTTTCTTAGTTGATTTTTGTCACAAATGCATAAATTCTAGATCCCAGTCACTATGGAATTAAAGATTCTAATATTTAACGTTTTATACTTGCTAGATAAAAGATATCGTTCCTAAATATATTAAATAAAACTGATGAAATATCACCACAGTAATAATGAAAATATGTACGAATTATTCTAAGATAAGAAAACAATTTCAACCTGTAATATCCACAACTGAAATCCAACCCCGGATGCAAAATAAGCAAATCGAACTGTTCCAAGGCGAGTATTCGAATCAACTGTCTGACAACGTCTTCTCTAAGGACAGAATAATTAATCCGGTTACGCTCGGATCTCTCTGTGCTTGTTGAACGCATACACGCGATTTCAAGGGACTGCGGCGACGGCATTTACAAGAATCCACAACCGAAACGATCCGAATATGGGAGCGTAATCTTTGCAGACGGAACGGTGGTCGGTCGAGCCACCGCCGGCTCGGTAAATTACGGTGAAAATCGGTGTTGGCGTGCGGAAGGTAAAAGCGCACGGTCCACGGACGGTCCATGTCCTTTGTTCGCGCGTTTCCAACCCCCCCTATCCTGTCAAGTAATCGTCCGCAAAGGACGTCGAACGCCGCGCGCCGCCACCGCGTCGTTCCTGTGAACACCGTTCCGCGAATCGCGATCAAATTTTCCGTAAATAGTCGGTGAACCTTCGTGAACCGTCCCTCCTTCCGTAATCGACGACCAGTTATCGGGTTTGGTTATTTCTGAACGAGTCTTGCAATATTTAACGCGAACGCTGCATGGAATAGATCGTGCAGGCATTATCAGATTCAAAAAATTTCTCCACGCTTCTCACTTCTAGTTAACTTCTGCTTCTTCAATCAAAACTACCTGGAAAAGAGGACATTTGTAGCATCAATTTTTACTCTTGTTATTCCTTCATCAGTTTGTCTTTAATTTAGCGGTCATATTTTTCTTTAATTTATTTTCTGTCGATGACTGGTCCCCGAGAAACGGGCACGTTTGTTGCACCAATTTACTTTTATTTTATTCTTATAATAGTTCGCGACAACAGCTCTACGAAGTAAATAATTGTTGACATTTTCTGGAACACATTGTTCTAGTTTCCTTTAACCTTTTACTATACTTTACGAATCTGACACGTGACGGAGATTTATAGTAATAACCTGTTAATTACGAATGCTATTTCGTTCTTCTTAGTCTAAATCAAATTCTGAAATCTCTTCATCATCGACATTTAAACATTTAAGTAAATATTGATGCAGAATAAATATAAATTATCTTTCCTCCTCTTAGAAATTATTACAATCCAAAAACTTGTAATCATTACGACTATAAAGAAAATAGAGTGAATAGCATGGGTGAAGAAATATGACGTCCTAAATTCTGTGCAATGTTAAAAATACTGAGAGCTTTGAAGAAATTAATAATTGTACTTTACGTTCGGCTACGATTACGTAATAGAAAGGTACGCCGCGGTTAAAAGGGGTGGTTGTTCTAATAGAATGCGAACGCATTACCACGCCGGATACCAGAAATGGATGGTGTCCCAGAAAAACTCTGGTCGCGTTAATCACGAAACAACCCTTGTAAGATGGGCCGGGGGGTGGTGCACACGGTGTCTATTATTCAAAACCGATTCCCGGTTGCCATCAATCACATTACGAGCTGCATTATCTCGGCCTATTAACGGGCCTGTATTTCAACCGGACACAATGCCTGCCGACGAAAGATGATATTGACACGCTAATTTCGAATCGACGACTGATTGTTGCCGGCTGGCGCAGCGAGGCATTCACAGCTTGCCCGTCGCTTTTCATTGTTACAGAAAATTGCGACGCGGCCTCACTCTATCGCCCCCTCTCCCTCTCGCCCTTGCTCTGTACCCTTCCCCCTGTCTCTCTTCCCTCTCTCTCCCTTTTTCTCTCTCTCTCTCGCTCTCTCTCTCTCTCTCTCTCTCTCTCTCTCTCTCTCTCTCTCTCTCGATTTCAATACGCGGCAACAGCAAAAATTCGTTTCCCCGCGGAAAATCGAACGGATGAATCGCATACCGGAACAGCCGAGCCCCGTTTAGTTAGAGCCATTAAGCAAACTTCGTTACGTTCCGCCAGTGAGAATCGTTTCGCGTCACGGTATCATCCCCCTAACATCCTCCATGCTTGCCATCGCTCGCCGAAATACCTACGACCATAACACTTCTACGTTCCCAGCGAAATAACGTGTTTGAACGATTCTCTAAAGAGAGCGCATGCCAACGGTTTCTAAACATTGATTTTGGCCATCTTTCTACAGCATGGTATTCATTGAATGTAATTCGGAAGTATGACGGACAAATAGGACAACTGAAAATATTGGCCCAAATTCGAGCGACTGTTTTATTTTATAACGTTCCGCCGAACCTGGCTTAAGCGCTGGTTGCAGTCATGCGAGTCGATGATTCTATTGAATTTTGGATCCAATGAAAACTTGTATAGACGTTTTTGTTCGTTTTTCGTTTCATGGCTTACGTTATGGTCAAATTGAAATGCAGTAGTCACTCCCTTAAACGAACATTCATTTTTACAATATTCTGCTATGCAAACGTTCTATTATCGAACCATTGTGTTATTTAGATGCATTGGTGTCTAGTAGAGAACTTGAATAAAGTTTTAGATATTAGAACATTTCAGTATATTAAAACATATAAACTTTTGAATAAGAGAGAATACTCTATTGTATTACATAAATATTTCAATAACGTTTAAATATCTTCTTCTCTGCTTTCCTTCCTTTTTTTCCTTATTTGTATTATACTTATGCGATTGCTGTACAAGATCTCTCTATTTGTTATTATTTCTTGTGTAACAGATTTCTATTTTATTATTATTATTATTATTATTGTTATTAATATATATTATTATATATGTATATATTATATATATTTAATTGAACCAAATACACGACTGCTCTACGTATAAATATCATTAACGCCCATAGGGAACATTCATACGGTACAGCTATTCCCAAATTTCGCCCGAATATCGAGTCTGCCAGGAAACGTATCACGAAATGCCTCGCGCAGTTCTCGGCAAACGAGAAAATACCTACCCCGAAGAATTTTTACGGCGAATTCATTTTTCTCCGGCGCGATCGCGGGAGCGGCTGGCATAGAGGAAGCAAATGATTAATTGGACTTCCAATGTACCGTCAGGATGATAATTGACGGGCGTTTCTCGTGCTCCGACGAACTCTGCCTATTCCTGGGGGGGTGCGCGACGGACAACTTTCTTTCTCGGCCAGCCGGAAGGGAGAGAGTTAAAGCCGACGTTCCAGAGAGGAATTTCGCGGAACCATTTCCCGCATAGATCCCGGCGGTTTCGCGAGTCGGCTAGGTCGCCGATCATTCTCCCTTCACGATCATCCCTTCGTTTTTCTTTCGGCTTTCTCCTTTTTTTTTTTTTTGTTTCACCGCCGACTCCGCTCTTCCCGAAACCGTCCCCTTTGATCGTATTCCCAGCCCCGGAAATCGCTCTTGAAATAACGACCCGCGTCGCGATCGAACGGAAGGCCTGCCGCTTTGTCTGCGAAACCGTGGACCTCGATATCGGTCGGATAGCACAGTTCAGATCCTTATCGAGCCGCTCGATACACGTATAATCGCGGATATTCGACCTTTCGAATTAGATTATCCGCGGTAACTTGGGCGTGGTGGCCCTCCGTGCTATAGGGTGTCCGCGAAGTATTCGAAAATTTATGACCCCGAGGCGCGATCGGATTCGATAGACAGCCCGATAATCGGTAGATTTGCTAAAAAGTAAATTTCATTTCTCCTTTATTTTCTGCTTGCTACTGTTCTGCGCCTATTGTAATATCTCGCCAATTTCGTAGAAAGCATCGTTTCGTGTTTAAAAAATATCTTCAACACTGTCGGTGTGATGATTTTAAAAACGATTAAAATGATTTAAAAAATGAATATTTTCCTTATGGGAAGCAAAATTGGAGAATATTCCTATATATTTTTCATAACGATCCTCGCGCTTGTTGCGTTTAAGGATATGATTAAAGTTGCTTTTCGGGAGATACGAGGATTTCTTCATGAAACGAACGGATCCGAAGAGATGGAAAGATTTAAAAGACGTTTTACCGGAGAATCGTAATCAGTCGCACGGAAGAAGCTTAAAGGGTTCTCTAGTAGCGATTAAAGCGCATCAATCGTTCGCGGACACCCCGTATACTTGATCCGTTCTTGGCAGCTCTCGAAGGGGAGATAACACGCAGACAAGAGGGAAGGGATAAGGGACAAAGAAAGAGAGGGCCTCGGAAAAGAAAAATGTTAGGGGCGGGTTTCCCGTTCAATCTTCGAGAGAACTCGAGCTCCGTTCTTCGTGAACGCTGTTATTCCGCCGGATAGGACAACTATCGTGCAAATCTTGGAAATTTGAATGCATTGAATTTCGGATCTCGGTCCTTCCGCGCGCGGGTCCTCTTCGCGGGAAACGCGAAAAAAAAATGAACAATTCCGGGAGGGTAACGCTGGGGGGGATCGAATTCAAAGGAAATCCCGAGGTCTCGGAAATCCGGCCACGTCCCGCCCGATGCGGTCCGGTTCCGAGGAAGGAGACGCGTTTACGATGAGGGAACGCTGAGAGATTCGATCCATTTGTCTTGCAGGGAAGAAGCTGTTCCCGGTGACGTTCATCGGGTCGATCTTCTGGATAGCGGCGTACTCGTACTTGATGGTGTGGTGGGCGAACGTGGCCGGCGACACGGTCGAAATACCGCCGGAAGTGATGGGCCTGACTTTCCTGGCAGCTGGCACCAGCATCCCGGATCTGATCACCAGCGTGATCGTCGCCAGGAAAGGTTTCGGCGACATGGCGGTGTCCAGCTCCGTCGGCAGTAACATCTTCGACGTGACCGTCGGGTAAGATCATCAGAATTCTTGCATTTCTTTATCCTAGATCTCCTGTCCTTCCAGTCAGTCGTAACTGGACCAACCTTGGAATACGACTGATCGCATCAGACTATTTTAAAAGGTGAAATCTCTACTTTCCTTTCCCCGAGTCGTCTCATTTTTAAAATCATGGTATTGTCTCGTGCAAGAGCATCACCCCGAAAATGAGACCAAAAGTACCACCGAGTAATAGGTGGTAAACTATGAATGTGAAAACTATTAAAAAAATCGCACAACGTTTTAGCTAAGCTTATTTAAAAAGGTGAAATCTTTACTTTCATTCCTCTAAATTATTTCATTTTTAAAATCTTGGTATTATCTCGTTCGAGAGAATCTATGGAAGATGAGAATCAAAGTGTCACCGAGTAATAGGTGGAAAACTATGAATGTTAAAACTATTGTACCATAGCGAGAAAAAATCGTAGATCAATCTAGCCGTGCTCATTTTAAAGCATGGCACTTTACCGATCCACCGATGCACCGTTCGGAATTTCTTCGTGTGACACAGAAAATCGTGGTGGCACGGGCGAGGGACATTAACGAGCGCGTTAATGATACCGCATGGAACAGCACATGTGCATCTAGATTTTGGACCGGGAAAAAAAGGCGAGAACGACGGGGCATGGGGGGGAGGGGGGGGGGGGGGGAAACGCGGGATGGCGGACAGTGGGGGATGATTGCGAAAGTGTCTAGAGGCTACGAGTGCCGCGGTGTCCCTGGGCGGGGCGAAAATGCGTAAAGCGGGACACGTGGGGTCCGCGACGCGCGTCGCGTCAATCGGAGGACTTTTTCCACGCAATAAAAGCAAAGAGTGGTCCGTCACTCGCGCACCCCCGCTTCGCCGCCGGCCACCCCCGCGGCTGAGATAATTTATCGATATTTGTTTTCTCCGCAGTCGAATGTAGGTCGCGTATGGATTTACGCGGCTCCGGTTATAAGCGGCCATCGCGCCGCGTTATCGAGGGCATCGGTTATGGCGATTTTCACGCGAGACACACAATCCACCCCCCTCGTTCGCCTCCCGGCACTCTACGCCGCCGCCCACGGCGCGCACGAGCTTGCACCGACCTAGCAGCTAATACCCGCGAAATAAGATACGTTTGGAAAAAGCAGCTTTCCGCCGGGAAACGAGATCGATTCCGTCCCTCGCGCCACTAGAGCCGCCTTTTTGTTTCGGACGCTTCTGTCGAAGACGAGAGATAAATGGGGTCCGACCTGGGAGGAGCCGGGGGGGGGGGGGGGGGTAACTCAGGAGTCTCGTGGTTGGTTCGAGAAACAGGGTGGATCCGGCTGGAAGTCAGCCGAAGCCGTAAAACGGCTCCGGTTCTTCTGTCCGCTTTTCGTCCGAATATATACAAGTGACTGTGCAATTTGTAGTTCCGCCTAGTAAACGTTCTTTCATCGTCCGAGTTAATTTAAAGCCGGTGCTTGAAAAATTGCGGATAAAAATCGAGCGCACGTTCCGACGTAACCCCTGTTCCATAATTTATGTAACATTTACTCTAAAAGATTTCAAATCGACACGTTCAAGAGTTTTCTTTTCAAAAATGCCAGGATTTGAAGAGCGTCCCGCTAAGAAGTACCCTTTGAGAAGATTTTCACTTTTATTTAATCCTCGAACTTCAATTCAGCTTCTAATGTATGTGGAGAACGACTAAATAAAATAGAGGACGGAATGACTATTTACAGGTTTATTTCCGCTTGCGTCGGATAGAGAAAAGAAAATCGTGTCGCCCGCAAAGGCAGAGCCGAGTCCAAGGGACAGCTTTAAGGGCGGCCCTTAATATTGGCGGGCTCGGTCGAAGTCAAAGGGAACCGTGACTCGGAAAGAAGGTCACCGACTGGCAAGGGTAGCGGGCTCGTTGCTGCCTAATGAAAATCTAAAGCAAAGGCAAATAGACGACGACGGTGTGTGTACCTACCTGGATGGAATCTCGTCGCGGACCGCGGCGCGTACACGCTCCGAGACTTTTCCTTTCTCGCGTGTCGGATAACACGCGAGCTCCCCTCGAAGGTTTCCGATCGATTTTAACCCCCAGGAGAAAGGGGGTGTCTTCGTCGGACGGAAATTGCTCGACGTCGGGAACGATTACTCCTTGAAAGGGACTAAAGAAACGATCTAACCGCCGATAGATTCGAAATAGCGCGCTATTGGAAATATCGGAAACTTGTGCCGCGACCGCAATCAATACCTCTGGATTACATTAAGCGATTGCTCGATAAATCCTGTTTAGTTAACCGAGCCAAAAAGAATCATAAATTTCTCCCTATTAAATTGAAATATTAATTAACTCCTCCTTCATACGAGCATCCAATTTCCAAGTGTGCTTCGTTTAAAATCAACCAGATATACAAGTGGCTAATCTCAATTGAAGCATGCTTAGATATAAGATGCTCGTTTAAAGGAGAAGCTAATTGATAATTTCAAGAGGAAGTTATGATTCTTGGGTCAGTTAACTACACGAGACATCTTTGACGAATTCGCGAAGCCGTCTAGAAAACGACTGCTGAAATAGAGCAACGCGTACACTTTCTCATCGCGTAATGTTTAAAGAGAACTATTTGAAAAATTCCCTCAGAAAAATTCCGAAATATTAAGAGATCTCCGGGGCTATTAGCCAGGCGCGACCGCCTAAATCGGACAGCTTTTTTCGGCGCCGCTGGCTCAAAGAACGATCCACAGGGAAACTCGAGACGCGCGAACATACACCGGGTGTCTCGTAACTCACCTGCAAATATACGCGCCGCTTGACCTGGTTCTCGAGTTCGAGCGAGTTTTATGGAACCAGCGATTTAAATGTATCTCCTGAATGCGCGACAGAACAAGTAGCGGGAATCCGGTCTCCCGGAAGAATCGAGGCAGCGCAGAAGCTCGTTCTGTAGCACGGAGATCCGGCCAAACAGGGCGTAGCTTCTCGCGAATTTATTTAATCAACCGGCGAAGTCGGTCGCCGTGCGGATTTCGTGGAGCACGGGGCACTCTGCATTTCGCGTTCGACGGGGAGAGGGAGGGGGGGCTAAGTTTTGTGAGAATGCTCGAGTGAGTTAGGGGAACAACGCCGAGGATGCTTCGATCGGCTGGGATTCGCAGGTTTTGACCAACTGTGGGATTAATTCGGCAATAATATTGAACGATGCTAACTTCACCGGTATTCCGTTGCTGTACTACTTTGCCCCTTGACAATTGCGCTCGCAAAATGCTTTGCGATAACAATTTAGTTCTGATTTAGTAGCACGTATCTCTAATTCTGTGTAACAATGATATCGGAAAGGATAAGATAGGAGAACTGGAATCATTCATAAGTAGATATCAAAATTAATATTGCTATTGATGAATCTGTGGCTGTGAAGAAAAACATCGCAAATCGCAATTTCAAAATACTCGAATTAACGCGTTAATTGAACTGTAGTATAGTGAATTTACGTATTTATCACATACAAGCATGGAAAAACAAATTTTACAGATTCAACGAAATTATGCAATTTGAAACACTACTTGACAATTTTATCGAATACGTATAAATTTAATAATGCAAAAATTTGTTTGAAAACAGTGCCACAATCTTTACGGTTCCCTCAGACTCGCCACCCGAGTGCAAAGGGTTAATTCGGTGCATCAGCGGTGGCGCAAGACGAGATAGGTCAGATTGAGTTGCAAGCGGAGACCGAAACGGACACACGGGCGATGCGTAAAAACGTTGATCAATTTTCTGACGGATGCAGTTCCGGCAGGTAGCCGGGATTAAAGAGGATTCGATAGAAAAGAGCTGAACCTTTCGAGATTTCCAATGATTTTCGGCAGCTCCTCGACCCGAATAGAGGCTGACCGACCTGAACTCGTGGAAGTCGCGAGATGCGAGGGCCACCCGAATCAATCACTGGCCCGTCGCCAGTTATTGTACGAGTGTGCGAGACAGACCAGGGGGAGGGGGCGACTGGAAGGGGGTATTTGAGCCGCCATGGAACCTATAAATTGGAATTTCACCGACGATCGGGCGAAGCCGGCAGGAGATGCGCGCGGAATTGGTCGTTGCGCCGGCCCATTCAACTATTCCCGCTATTCCCTCGTAATGGCGTCCGCCTTCCTGTGTTATTATATCATCGCCGCGCGAAATACCGGAAATACCGTGCCAGACGCGACTCGTTTATCCATGGCGATCGATCCCGTAGCCAAGAAACGTCCCCGCGAATCCGCTCCGCGCCGGTCCGCTCCGTGCTGTCGCCTCGAAATATTCGCGAATCCCTAAGGTCACGACCCCTCGCATCGACGTCCATGCGTCCTCCGGAGCGGCGCGGAACGTTCACGAGACCGTGGAGTCCCGCGAGAAGGGCCCCCCGAGTGCTGCGCCGACGTTCTAACGAGCCCCTGACAGATTGCAACTCTCGTGCACACGAGCACGCCGCTAGCTTCTTTCAGGGCCGAGCGGCTAATGGTTGATATTAACCCTTCGCACTTGAACGATGCAGCACACCGCCGTGCGCCGTCCTCGAGATTTACATACGCTCGCCATTTCAATCCGCCGAATATGGAAACACAAGATTTGAATATTCGAGCAATTAATCTGAACCGAAAAGGTCTCAAAGGGTACAGATATTGGGATTTTTTTTGCTAGAGATTATACCTGGATCTACTTGAAATTGGAACGTCGTATAAACCTTGTGCACTTTTCACTAAATTGAGCACACGAAATCGCAATTATAAGTGCGATCGACAGATTTATAAAGTCTATCAAGGAAGGAAACACTATCAATCGCAGTTTACACAATCTTATCGCAAGCATATAACTTCTTTGATTCAGATATGATTACTGACTCCGGTATTTATGCATTCACAGTGACCACGAGTGAATAAAACTGAATAAAAAATATTAAAAGAAACTACAAATGTTATTGTACCAAATTCAATTGGCGCAAAAAATTTATACTTTGCATAAAGATCCAAAATCTAATAATTACGATTGTGAATTAAAAGAAGCAGAGGAACGGCAAAGAAGCTGACGCCCAGCGCCCCCGAATTGAATCGTTAACGTCCTGCGGCGATAGCCCTTGCTCCCTAAACGGCGATACTGCAATCGATCAACGGCTTATTAAAAAGTCAGCGTCACACTCTGCGGACTCGGTCGGATACGTATCTGGGTATCTCGGGGAATCTGGGACACGGCGAAGTTCGGCAGCGGCGCGGCGGTGTCCGAAACGTCCGGAAACCCCTAAAGAAAAATGTAGCCCGGCCGCGGGAAGCCCGCAGAGGCTGCGAAGCTGGTCATCGCCAGTAATTAGGCTAATTGACTTAATTAATTTAATCGGCTTCCTATTCCGTGTGGCGTCTCGATAAATCTTGGAGCCGGAACGGAATCGCGCCGGGGAAACGGGGACAGCGATAAACTGCGTCGGGGAACGTGGACCAACGCCCCTTAACTCTTTCGCTCCGAACGACGGATATATCCGACATCCACGTGGATACTCGCAGAGCCGAACGACGGATATATCCGACATCCACGTGGATACTCGCAGAGCCGAACGACGGATATATCCGACATCCACGTGGATACTCGCAGAGCCGAACGGCGGATATATCCGACATCCACGTGGATACTCGCAGAGCCGAACGACGGATATATCCGTCATCCACATAGAAACTTGCAGAGCCGAACGGCGGATATATCCGTCGAGTGGATGCCGCGTATATGCGGCGCTCGGCGCGAAAGGGTTAAAGACGTAAGTGCGAACATCGAAGACTGCCGACGCGCATCATGCGCACTGCGCGGCGCGTTGCCTCGTTCAGCGGCGCTACTCCCGCGGAACGGACTGCCGTAGCGAAAGGGTTAAAAACGCGAAAAAACTGGGAGACGCCGCGGGTAACGGTAGCGCCTGACGGATTATTGCGTTCGCGAATGGACTGTGACTCGGTGGCGACGCGCGACGAATTCGTGGCTAATGAGAGACGCGACACTCGATATCGTAAAACGGGCGCGAGGGCGAAGCGCGAGATGGGAACAGGGAACGGCGGCGATGATATTATTATAGTGATCGTTAAGGTCTTTATTACGGTGTATTCGGTGTATACGAGGCGCAACGAGCCGCGCTAATCCACCAGTGAAAAGAAAATCGCGCGAACGACTCGGCTGGCGATTAAGCGAACGTTCCCAAGCAACGCGGCTGTCAGTATTGTATTCCAGACCTTCATGATCATTTCATCTTTGTGGATCGCGTTAAAATCCTTGCGGCAAAGGTGGAGGCTTTATCGACGGCATCAGTGCATGCAAATCTGCTGACGAATCACTAGCTGGGTACATTATTTCGTTGTTATATCAAGATTACGTCAAAGGTTCAAATTGAGTCTGAACTTTTTGTCTGCCATAATAGCAAACACCTTTGTATTCCACTAGATTATTTTTAAAATGAATAAGGCAATTGCGTTATTGTGAGGTGACCAATTGTCGTGCCTTTCATTTCTTTCCCGGTATAATTAACTTTACATGCGTCAAATGAGTCGTGTCAAGTGAGTGGTGATAGAAAGGAAACAATTATTAACTAACTAGGCCTCTTGCAATTAAAAGTGTTTATTGCATGTAATAATAGTCCACCAACTGCATTTTAAATACTAGAACTAATTCTGGAAGGTCTAAGGAGTCTGAAGGTGAACATTTTGGGAAATATCAGGTCGGGTCATAAATAACTTCCCCGTGCTGCTAAGTAGAATCTATTGTTCGTGTCTACCCACTATGAGTTACCGGGGAAAACAAGTTCTCGGTTTCGCTAAATACATAAGGTTTAAAAATGAATAAAACAAAACAAAATAAATGTCTGGCAAGAAGATGGGAAATATTTATAATTGACTCGGAGACGCGTACGGCGCAGTGCAAAGTCAAACAATCGAGCAGCATGTTAATTCGCGCAACGATGATCGCGGTTTCGCGAGGAGGAAAACGCCCTGCCGGTAAAATACCGTAGACTCGTTCTCTCTGTCCCATGTTTGCAGAAACGAGCGTGCTCGCGGCCGCGAGTTCTGCCAGTTTGTTCGTCGAATCGGGATCACCTCGGGCCGATCTCCAGCCGAGAACGCACACAGTGCCGCGCATGCACACGAACGGGCGCTCTCGCAGCCGCATACGCACGCACGATTTCCTGGAGCTTGGCCGGGTTTCGGCAATCGACTCGATCGAAGATCGATTCGGTTCCACGCATCCGTTGTCCGGCTGCCAGCTGGCAGCCTGCCCGGGAAGAAAACCGCTGGAACGCTCGCTTCTGCTGGCCCCCGGAACCCTCTTCCTCTTCCTCTTCCTCTTCCACTTCCACTTCCACTTCCACTTCCACTTCCACTTCCTCTTCCTCTGCCCCAGCCCACGCCTTGTCTCGCCGCGACTTCTCGCGGCCCTGCGGCTGTCAGCCGCGGCGAAAAAACCGCATACATATCTAGCCGTAAGACGTGATTGCGCCCCGAACATTGCGATTAGAATGTGTCCGAACGGAAAATAATGCGCGGCGAACGACAGTGGGAACGCAACCCCGTCGAACACGATTTATCGGTTCCGGTTCGCCAACCTCGTCCCAGTTCCCGATGAGTCACGGGAAAATCCAAGGATTCGTCCACTCTGATTGCGGGAGATGAAAGATGGATGGGATGGGGCGATCCTGCGTTTCTCAGCCAAAAATTTACTCGTTTTACTGGGATCTGAGTTCTTGTCGCCTTCGCAAGTTGTGCAATCGTGAAACAATAAGCGTTCGCGTTGTCAGCGTACGGCTCTATGCACGCGATTCACTTTTCTTGATCATAACCACTTTTCACTCGCAACCACAGACCAGGTCAAATGAAGGTGTACAAAAAAATCGATAGTAATGGATCTTTCATTATTTATTTGATTATTAGATAAACGAGTAGACACATGCAAAATAGCGAAATAATTTTTGAACAATTTAAAGATATTGCAGCACTGTCAGCTCATTTATATTAGTAAGGAAAGGGATAAATATCTATGTACAGTTCCTATATCTTGTGACTAATGAAGGCTATATTTTAAATTTTATATTAAATAATTATCATGAACTTACTAAAATGATTGCAGGTGTTACGCAGACAATTTCCAAGAGTATTCAGAAGAAGTTTGTAAGCAAGCGTAATTCGGACTAAAATCGTGATAACTTTTCTGTCGACAGGCTTCCGGTGCCCTGGCTGCTGTACGGCCTGATATACGGGAAACCGGTGGAGGTGAACTCGGTGGGCATGGTGTGCAGCATAGCGATCCTGTTCTGCATGCTGTTGTTCGTGATCATGAGCATCGCGTGCTTCAAGTGGCGGATGAACAAGGGCCTCGGGTTCACGATGTTCCTCCTGTACTTCGTGTTTGTGGCGGTCTCGTTGATGTTCGAGTACGAGTTCCTGGTCTGTCCGGTCTAGGACCGAGCTCGGAGAGGAGGAGCACGCGATCGGCAGCAAGCCAGGTGTCCAGAAAGATGGACCGCGGATCGACGCACACATACGGGTCTCGTAATCTCGTGATAGGCATCGTTCCGTCGTCGCGGCGACCACGGTGACCGCGTCTCCTCCTCGAATCGATCGGGCGAGGAACGGGCGACGGACCACAGCCTTTCCCGGGATACAACTCTCGAAAACTGTTGACACAGAAAACCCCCCCACCCCACCGAACCCCCGATTCCCAGGTATCCCAGCTGAGAATCCCCTAGAAAATCGAAACGGGTGATTCTAACCCATATATAGGGCCGGTGACCGACGGCGATCTCACGCCTAGTGTCGGCTTCGGCGCGACTAAACGAAGCGTGCGTTTGTTTTTACGTTTGTTTGTTGCGTTCTGCGTTCGACACTAGCTCGGCAAGTATATTAACTACTACGTGTACATATTGTATAAACCTTGAAATACCTGAAACAAAATACTCATCTCCTTAAGAACCGTGAAACCGCGGTGCGCCGTTGTCCGGCGAACGACGGGAACGGGCGCCGGTTTTTGTTTAGCCGCAGCGAGCGGGTCTGGCCGATCGTGCCAACGATCGCGCGACCGTATAACAGACAACCGCGACTTTCTAGAATCCGGGAGAAGGGTGAGGGGGCAGAAAGCAAAACCCCCTACTTCGCCGCGCGTCCCACAACCCCCTTTTTAACTCCTCTACTGTTCTCACTGTTCTCGTTGTATTCTATAATTCGATTTCTTCATCTTCTTCTACTTCTTCTTCTTCTTCTTCTTCTTCTTCTTCTACTTCTACTTCTTCTACGATTTCCTCTACGATACTTATCCTAGTTATCCTAGCGTCTTGGACGATCCGATCGTCAACGCCTCTCGTTAGCCTCCGGCGAACCTCGACGGTTTATTCTAGATCCGAACGACGATCGACGCGTACCTCTCGCACGATGTTCCGCGGACGACCTAACGGGAGGCCGACCAAATCCGTCGATGTTCTCCGCTTCGATCACACCAAAGGCGGCGTCGCGTCGGTTGAACTGCCAAATTGTCTCGATCAAGTGGACAATGAACTCTCGCTGAACCGTGTAAACGATGGTCCCGGCATCGCCAAGCCGCAAGCCAGTTCCACGGCGTAACCGATCGATGATCGAACTGGCCCCGCGCCGGCCGCGCCGCGATCGAACCTCTCTATTGGCACGAACCCATCGTACCGGCACGATAGACGCTCTCGTTAGACGATGGATGGGCCCGACCGCTCGCTGATTTCTCTCTCTAAGACAACAGTCTCTTCTCGCCTGTAAATCGTAGGGTCTAGACACTTATTCGGTCTCGGGTCGGCTGCGATGATCGGCATGCCAAATCCTCAGCGATTCAAGGGTCCGCGATGCTTCGAACAATTTCTCCGACCTCGTCGTACATACCACTCCAAACGATTACGATGATCAACGAGGTTTCGAACCCACCCACAAAATTCTTAACACTAAATGTACCGAGCATGAAATGTGACTGACGTGTATTGTCTCAAAATGAATGACACGACTACGTTGCGATAGAATTTTCACCATTTTTATTATAACGTATGTTTGAATTAAGAAATCTGTTCGATCGTTTCCTATAAAAGAGTTTTTCCGATGTCAGCAACCACAGAACAAGAAATTTGAAACCGGGTCAATATTACTAACATGGTAAGTTCGGTGTTAAATAATTGAAACCCGTGGAAAATGGCAAGTCTACGTCATTGGCATCGACTGCGTCAAACGGGTACGTGTTTCCTGGTAAAATCAAACTCCGTCGCGCCGTTTTACGTAACCATCGTAAGCGAAGATCCTTTTACCTCCACCGTTATCGAACGGCGGCCTCTCTTGTCCACGTACATTCTTATCTTTTATTCAAAAAGAAAATATAACAAGCTGCTCGCTGATTCGATCCACCACTCGCGATCATATAATTGCATCGTGAAAACACGCTGTGGATTATGTGCTTTCGTAACGTTCGCGGAAATGCAACGTGCAACGAAAGGAACTACTACAATTTTAACATCCCTTGAAACGGAAACACTCCCTGTTAAAACGATACAATACCGCAGTCAGATTCTCGATAACGTCATTACTTTTATGCGTAATAATTGGTAATTAAGAGGAAAGCGAATCGTTCGGGGTGTTCAAAGCGGTCCAAGATCCATTGTTTCGGCTAGAATCGTCCGCGGTGTTCGTGAGAAGTCTGTTTTTGCCTTGATAATGCGTTGTTTCGCGAACGAGAACGCGGACCTCGAACGCGAGCGGATATCTAGACCGACTCGATGATCGCTGCATCCATCTGGAGAAATCGATCTATGTCAGTCGTCGGATCGGATCCGAGCCGCGCCGCATCGGACTATGTTCGCGCGAACAGATCGAAACGCGCGCTTCCGGTCCGAGCCGCGCTCGTTTTTAAACCTCAATTACTGTACTACTCAGCAAAAACCTAGTCTACGTAAGCGGCATGCGAGCTGATCGAACATTCCTAAAGCGCGTAGAGATCCCGAGGAGACGCATGCCCGCGTAAGATGGCCGCGCGAACAGCTCGGCGACCATTAAAATCGAGCACCGCGACGCTTGCTCTGCACCTATTGATGGTAATCGCGTTTACGCCGAGCAGAATCACGCGGCTCTCTCCGCGGATAGACTTAAACGCGATCTGTCTAGCGACTGGGTCATCGGTCTCCGAAATTTGCCAATTTTTCTCAAAAATTCGCGAAGAAAGCACGATCTATGTATGTACTTGCAGGCGACGATTCAACCGGAACGTTGTTTGGACGTGTTTAAGGAATGGTTTATTAAATCGAGTCATAAATAAGTTCCGTTTTGTTATCTGACATTTACTTTGCTCTTTTATTTATCTATTTTTTTTTATTTTTTATTTATTTAGATGCCTTGTCAATTTGGTGAACGCAAAACCTTGTTAATCCCGGTGACTTATACATACAAAACAAATGTTTCGGTGATGAATATGAACAATATATTCTATCCAGCTGCATCGGAAGTTATTTATGACTTGATCTAATAATACAACGATGCATTGGGTTCATAGGTTCGGTGTTATTTAAATCCTTGTTTTATGCAGCAAGATAAACACTTTATTGAAAGCGAAGACGAATAATTCCTCACGGAAGCGTTTGAATAGTGTTAACAAAATGGCCGATAAATCTGTCTCTATCGAAACATCTTAATATACTTAAATCAGGTGCGTTCCAACAAAACAACGACAAGAGAAACATTGACCAAGTCGCTGCGAACAGAACGCGTCTTCGAACTAACGAAGCACGGCCATGTGGGCACCGTGAAGCGATAGATAAAGCCGTCAGAGAAATGTTCGCGCGAATAAAAGACCTCAGCTTCACGGTCCCGCTAGTTGCCGTCACTCACCGAGCTATTTTTTCGCTAACATTCTTTCGAGTTCTCGATGTCACGCTATGACACGCTATGGTGATACCGTTTAGACAATGTTGGATTATTCTTACGACTATGATTATTACCGTTATTATGATTACCACTGCGACGACCGTCATCGCCATCCTTGCGACCATTGTTCACCATTACCATCCTCGTTATCGTTCATTAACATCATAGTCATCATCATCATCGTCATCGTTGTCGTCGTCATTGTCATTATCATCGTTGTTGTTACATGTACACGCGAAGAGAAACAGAGAGTGCGGTAGAGAGAACGGGAAACATGTACAGACTTAAATGGTGTGAAAGTGCGAGTGAGAGGGAAAGAACGAGAGAGAAAGAACGAGAGAGAGAGAGAAAGAGAGAGATAATCGGATGAAGATTTTTAATTAACCGTTAAACAGATTCTGTATTATATGAAATGTTTCAAAGTACGTTTTAAACGCGTAGAATTAACGATAGTTGTAACGTGATATCGATTAAGTTTAAGGACACGGTTCGAAAATTTTTTGCGGTAAGTGACTGTTCGGAACGATGCAAAGAGAATGAAAGAAAATAATAAAGTCAGAGGAAGGAAGAAAATGAGAGAGAGGGGGAGGAGGGAGACGCGTTACGTATCGGGAACCGCCCTGAACGCCTAACAGCGGCCTAGCTTTTTACTAAAGAAGAAACAGAAAACAGCCAAAAAAATGGGAACTGTGGGGAACGCGAGGTAAGTCGACGCTGGAAACGGGATCGGCAAGGAACAACACCAGCAGGTGTTGAACGAAGCGTGAGGCGGAACAACAGAGAGAGAGAGAGAGATAGAGAGAAGAAGGGAGAGATTGAGAGAGCTGAACTGATTCGGCGGCGACATTCGCTTCACGACGTACTTTTATACATCCTCGGCAACGAAGGAACATCCGGCTCGCGATTCAGCTGCTAACGCGCTTCAGCTCTCTTTGGCCAGCCACGATCTCATCCCTACCTGCTGTCGCTGGCTCGTGCAAGAAACGACAAGTTCGCTGAGCAAGAACGATTGCACGAGAGACCACTCGGAGCAAGCGTAAGCAGAGATTGCCCCGTGGCTCGCTGTCCCGGCTCGTTGGAGCAACGAAACCACGCCCTCTCGAAGCAGGCCACGCCTACTGTCCCCAGTTGGAGAGGAAGATCGGACGATCTTCTATCGTGAGATTGAACGTCTCTTCTTACTCTGACGTTGTCTGCCTCGAAAGGGTAATTCAGAGTGCTCTCGAGGGTAGAGAAAGAGAGCCCGTTGTCCATGCCTGACCTAGGAGAACCGAAGGGGAAGGAGAAATCGTCGCGTCTGTCAGCCTTATTATCTACCGATTCGTTCTAATGATTCAGCTCGTCGATCTAGTTCAGGCATAGGCACGAATTGCTCTGCGGACAACCATCGCGGCCGCTGCGCAGGAAGAGGAAGAGAGCACAACACGGGCAGTCTTCAATTGCAAGATAGACAGTTCCTGGCTTTCACAACGTTGTTCGTCCTGAACGTTGCTCCGGGAGCAATTCGAGACGCTCGTAGCACACGCCTGATCTATTCTCGTCGATGACCCCGCCCATTCGTTAACGAGACTGTTCTTCAGGGCCGGCTGTTCTTCTTCACGTTCGCTCGACGCAGAGCGACCGAGAGCCCGAACAGTCGAAGGAACCGGTCGTAGTTGGATGTGATCGATCGTAAATGGACACGGATCGGTCCCGAACAGGTGCAAGCGTGCAGGCGGAACAGAAAGCGTGCGGACACGCGTAACGAACCAAAGGGGATGGGAGGAAAGCATTTAGCGAGAAGTAGCCGATAGGATGTAGCGTTTCTTAATAGTTCTTGTAAATGATAAAAACCGCGAAGCAAGTAGCGAAAGATGCACAATACGATCTTCCCGAGGTATCGATCACCGATCAACAAATTACGTTCGAACGAGAGGAGACAAGAGAATGCGAAACGTCGGCGCCATTTCTTGCGGTCCGTAGCGGTTTTTAGCACACCACGCCGCGCCGTGGAAACGAAAGAGAGAACGTCAGCGTGTGTGCGTTTGTATGCGAGGGCGCGCGCTCGCGATGCAGATTTCGCAGAGAAAAGTATTACGCGTTCAACGAGATCGATCTGCCATCCTAGTCGACTTCCACGACCGATAATTATGCAATTATTTTATATCTTAATTTCAAGCGGTTCAAGAATTGTCGAAGCGAAATTCTATCCCATATGAAATTCTATTCCGTAACACGTCGAGTTACGAAACTATCTTTTTTATACAAAAATCGCTGATCAACTAATTTTAAAAATCAAAAATCGTGGTAGTCGACGAGGTGCAGCTTAATTTCCACAATCTCCTGGCCCAGATCGCCAGTTTGATCTCAGACAGTGTTCGCAGAACGTTGGGAGCGGGGTCGCGCAGAAGAAACGGAGATCCAGCCTGCGTTTAGCGGATTTAGGGTCGCGAATCAAGGCGAACAACCGTTCGAGCCTCGAAATTGCCTCTCGGCCGTGTGGTCCCCGCTCGATATATCGCTGCAAATCGCGCCGGAGCGGAGCGGAGCCGGGAAAGAGGTCGACCAGAGTCGGCGCGCCGCGGCGGAGCCATAGAAACTCTAACGAGATACGAACGAAGAGACCAACAATAGATTTTGTTACGTTGTTCTCGTTGGAAGGCGACGCACGGAAATGATAAGCGCCACGCCGGCCGCGGATGAACGAGGAATCGCGTGATAAGGCGAAGGTCGGCCGAGAGGAGGTTCGACGCTCGACGGTCCTATCGCGCTCATAATTTCTACTTTATAATACTTTAGGATATACATCGCCGTGAGGGTGAACGGGGACACATCGAGTTACGATTCTGTTCGCGACGTTGCCCGAAAAATGTAGACGTGGCCAGCGCCTCGAGAATCATTTTTATATAATCGCGTGGGCGTTGGATCGTTTCGGCGCGACCCGGTTCCGAAACTTTCTCGGGACTTGCCACGTGTCGGGAACCATATGAGCACGGTTCGTACGACTGCGGGGAAACGATGCGCGAATAGGGTGCCTTGATTTCCGAATTTCCTGCGCTCAATTTTTGCTCCATTTTGAGTAAAAATCTTTTTCAAAATACCTCTGTTTCTCTGAGTTCTATCGCAATGTTCGAAAAGAGGATGAATTTTCTATTATCGTCGGGCTAATATTTGTTCATTCGCGTGTGCACGTTAACTGTTATCGATTCACAGAGTGATTACAAAGTTTCGGTCGATTGTGTACGTACAATACGTAAATTCTTGTCGGTCAGGAGCTTTCGCATTTCCAATGGGCCGAGCAAAACGCTCCGTCATTGTTTCGTGACCACCGGACTACGAATCTTTATGCAAATTCCAGGGTTCCTGGCTTATTTTACGATAAACGGAAACGTTCACCTTGTTTAAAATCGTGTCAATGTTCGTGGACCGTTTCCACGTTTTTAGCTACAAAAACATCCTGTTACCGAACTAAAAAATCGTTGCGTGCCGCGTAACAGTCCCCAGTCCGGTGGTCCAACGTTATTTTCTAGATGGTCGAGCGACGGTACCACGAATGAAAAGAATTGTAGCATCGTGAACGCGCGCGCGCGAGTATGCGTGTAGAATTGCAGGAGCGCGTGTGAGTGCGTGTAAATGTGTGTACGAGGAAGAGAGAGCGAGAGAGAGAGAAAGAGAGAGAGATAGAGGGAAAAGAAACAGAAGGTACGCAGCGACGAGAAACGAAATTCCGCTTAAAGGCTTAAACATATTCTCTTGGCAAACGAGAAGGCGCGAACGCACATATCAAAGACAAAGAGACATTGACTATTATAGAGGTAACTGATCACTTTAGCGGTATTATTAGCGTTACGTAATTCGTAAGATATTTAGGTGAAAGAAAAAGAAAACAGAGAGAATACAAACGCGTTTCAGAGTTTCTATATATATATATGATTAAAGATTATTATATATATATACATATATTACTGTTGTCGGATCTCGATCGGAACCCGACGATCTCGATCCGATCGCGTGCAGATCGTTGTTGGGGACGCGCGCGCGCGCGCTCGCGCGCACACACACTGGACGCGCACACACCACTGTATTACAATATAAGGACGTGTGTGCGCGCGTGCGACAAAACAAATGCACGCGTGATAGACAAAACTGGGGCCGGGCAAATTATCGATCTTCGGCGTATGCCATTGTTTCTTGTGATTAGTTACATGTAATAAACAGACACGAAACAAACAGAAAAACACCCACCCACACACACACACACACACATGCGCACACGAAATATAAATACATGAAGTAGCATGGACATAGACACAGCGCGGGCGCGCTTGCGCGTACGAACGCACATATTGTATATATTATATATATTTATACGTATATAATATAATATGTACATACGTGCGGTCTCGTTTGTTCCGGTTCTTTTTTTCACGTGCGTTTTTTTTTTTATACTGACGTTCAATTACAATCGATTCCCAAAGGGAGTTCCGAGTAATTCTGCTGGACGTGAGTATGGTGACGTGGGAGTGTAGCATAGATTACTTTCGATGTATGTACAAAGAAATACGACAGACGGTCGATACACGCAGCAGAAACACACACACACGCGAACACGGGACACGTACACACGCGGACAACACATACATATATACATATATTTTATGATTGTCGTTGTTGAATTCGTCGCATTACCATAGGGTTTTACCCCCGTCCATCGCCACAAGTAGTAGACGTATACCGGAGATACGATGTAGTTGATGAGATCCGGATTTTATGAGGTACATACACAGAGGGAGAGACGAGAAAACGATACCTAGGTTTACTCAGATACCTTAGCGAGAACGGACACGGAGGATGGGAAACAAATAAAATGAGAGAGAGAGAGAGAGAGTGGGGGGAGAGGGAGAGAAAGAGAGAGAGAGAGATAGAAAGGGAGGAGCGGAGAAGAAGGATATTATAAATAATACAACTATTATATATACGTATACATACATATATTATATACGATATATTATATTATATCGTATGTGATATATTGTATCATATATACATTTATGTTATGTATATGTATATATATGCATATACATACTTATATACATTGCAGCAGCGCATACAAATATATAAAGGTTCTAACGTTGTATACGTTCTGGATGAGAGCAAGTCCGAGGATGATTTTATTACGATAAAATGCTTTCTTTCGCTCGTGCGTACGAAAACACGCGCCGTTGTCGGTCCCGTTACAACCCTTTCTCTGCCCTTTAGTATTTCATCGCTCCGTTCGTCGTCTGCTCCGTCATTCTACATAGTTTCGTTGTCTTTCGTCCGAATAAGTTACAGAATCTTGTGCTGGGAAATTGATAACGGTACAGAGAGAAATCTTGTGGATTCGATGGGAATACGATATGGCGACGAAGACGCAAAGCAGCCTGGTAAATTAGCGACACCAGGGCCAGCTGCGCGAAGCAGCCTCTTTCGAAATTAGTTCCTCTTTTAGACCAGTTCTGGAAATTTTGAAATGCTCAAAACGGCCCTGGAACCTAGTTCAGATCTGAAGGAAGGCTTCCCGTTCGCGGTCCCAGAGGATGCACGCCTGTCCACTGCATCGTTATGCCCAAGTATATTCACTGTCATCTCAGTTTTTAATGTTTCCGTGAATTAGAGATTATCGCAATTCGTAGTTGTTTATTTTCCTAAAACGTTATTGGTATATTTGAAACACTGGTGTTACTGATTTTCTGATCTACTGTTTTTCAGAGTGGCATAGCAAGTGGAATAGGTATAGAATTGCTCAGCCTCGATTGTGGAATTTGCTTCACAGAGGAAAACAGAAATTCCGTATTTCGACCAACCCTTCGGGTGGACTCTACGGATAAGTGAATCGTTAATAATTTGTTCATTGTATGGTGGTATCACTGTGCAAACAGTAGATTAAGGTAATCCGCTATCATCGCGCTACAGTTTAATGCTGCGAGGCAAGATTGATTTTCGTTTATCATTTCGATGTGAATCCATGTTGAATATATTATAATGTTTGCAACTGTAACTCTCGACCAGTGTCGCGCCGCCTGTAGAAATGGATTTATTTGCAAGTTTTAGTTGTTTCGAATCGAGGAAACCAAAAATCACGCGACTGGTGAAGGGTTGAAGTCCAAGTGGAGGATCGAAATAACTAATTTCGTCGACTGCGAACGTTTCTGCGTATTCGATTCAGGGAAGCTAATTATTTTCCGAATAAATTTTGGTTGACGGGAAGTGCGTGGAAGAACAACGGCAGCGAGAGGGTTGAACTCGGTCGCGCGACTGCCGATTCTGTTTCTCGCGGACATTTAGGGTACATGCGATTAGACGAGAGGAGAAAGGAAGAACCCGCGTAGCACCGTACATTATTAACTAATACATAAACGATACATAAATGATAAAATATTTATGAATTTTACTACGGATTGCAGCGTGCACGTGCAATTTGCTCGAGATACAACGAGAGGTCTCGACAAGCGATTTGACGATTTTTGTGATACCCGTCGAAATATGTAAACGGCAAATCGATCTTCTCGATGGACGACCGACCACGCTTTTTCGTTTGTCTCGATATACATACAGAAAAGAGAGAGAGAGAGAGAGAGAGGGAGAGAAAGTGAGGGAAAAACAATATATCACGATTAGTAAGGCGGAAAAACCAAGTAAAAGAGCAAAAAAAGTAGAAATAACAAGAGAAAACCTTTCATACGGAAAAAACACCGGTGGGACGAAAAACAGAAAACGAGCATGTAAAGAGGAGGAGAAGTAAAAGTAAGTACCTTCGCGCGAACAATGGCGGTCATATTACATGCTGCAGCACCAACGACCACGCGTTTACAACTCACGCCTCACGCAGGACGACGAGTTTTCGGGCTTAAATAATCCTTAGAGCGAGAACAAGCTGAAACGAACGCGAGCGCGCGCGAGCAAGCGAAGCATTACACGCGAGGGTTTAAGCGCAAAACAAAAAATAGTTGAACAAGCAAGCAAACAAGCAAGCAAACCAAAAACAAAAAAAATAAACATAATAAAATACAGATAAAGAAAGCGTAATGTAGTGGACGAGAAAAACGTCACGCGACAAGCAAACCCAAAAAAAGGAAAAAAACAGAAAAAGCGGAAAACGTAACAGGCTGATGTGTTTAAAAAAAGTGAACAAACGTTCGCCGCGACGGAATCGACGTCGAAGAAGTCCGGTGGTCCCCGTACCGGCGGGTGAATTAACGGGAGATCGAAATTCGATTCGAAAATCGTGTCGACCGACGCCGTCGCGGTCCACGTCCGCGTGCAATAATACAGAATATATAAACAATATTAATATCATTATATACAACATTTTTACGACATATACGAAATACGACATAGAGAAAATGCAGGTGAGAACAAGTTTAGGATAACATTACTTGTTGTTGTCTACCATAGCGTTGTAGTTATATACAATTACAGAATAGAATATTAATTATAGGCAAGCTGAAGCGTGTGTGCGAGAGAGAGAGAGAGAGAGAGAGAGAGAGAGAGAGAGAGACGGCGAGATAGTGAAAAAGAGTGAGAAAAAGAGAGAGAGGGACAGGGAGAGAGAGAGAGAGAGAGAGAGAAGAAACAAAGAGGGTGCAAGGGACACAGTGTGAGTGACGATGAACGAATGCGAGTGAGAATGCGTATACAAACAAGAGAGAGAGAGAATGAAGGAGGGAGAGGGAAAGAGGGAGAGAAAGAAAAAAATCAGCGCAATTGTCGAGCGTATATGTTACTATTATAGCGATTATATATATTCACATATATATGTACTGTACATATACCTATGTGTATATATATACATAACCGAGGAAAGGCGGAAATCAATGATTAGCAGTATATACAGAAGTCTATACATATAAACTTTATTAAAAAAACGTGTGTGCCTATGTGCGCACGTGCGTACGCGCGCGTACGTGCGGACACACTTCGACAGTCCCGAATTCGCCCGGCTCCGACCCGAACATCCGAAACGACCCCTAACGACCCGTAACGACCCGAAACGACCTGCCCTGTTCTGCAGAGACCCCGATGTTCCTCTCTCTTCTGGCCCTTGAACCTTAGAACCTTGTCCTCGTCTTCTTGCTTGCGCCTCCATATTCCTCCCTCTCTTTATCTCTCCCTCCCTCCCTCTCTCTCTCTCTCTCTCCCTCATGCTCTCTTTTAAGCTATCTCTCTCACTCTCAAGTTCTATAAAGCTTACCTTGTCCCTCCTTCTCTCTCTCTCTCTCTCTCTCTCGCAGTCCCTCTCCATCTCCCTCTCCCTCTCCTCGTATATTCTTCACACGCACTTGCGCACATATCCATGACGCATTACCGTAGCCGTGTTGTGTAGGGAATGTCTTTAACGAATAAGAATACGATTTCTCATGTTACATGTTATACGAAGAAAAACTTGCAGCAAAAGCGACACACAAAAAAAATAAAATAACGATAAAGATAAAAACTACTAATGGTATTATAAACGAAGCAAAAAAAAAACTAACGAGACAAGTCTCTTCTCCGGTCAGTTGCAGGATCGCTCGAACGTCGTCGAATCAATAAATTCCCGTTGTGCAACCGAACAGAAACAAAACGAAACGAAACAAAAAAAAATAATAAAAAACGAACAGAAAAATGGAAACGGAACGGAGAGCGGAGGGTAGTTTTGGGGGGAGTATAAAACGAAAACCTATTGTAGAGAGAGAGAGGAAGAGAGAGAGAGAGAGAGAGAGAGAGAGAATGAGAGACACGATGGAGGAAAGAAGGGAATGGCGTGACACGCGAGGTGACAGACGAAGGGAGAAGGTTTTGTTAAACGAACGCGTATCGTCGATGGAAGAGAGCACGAGCATGCTGCACGCCGGATATTCGGTGGCAACAAATAGACTTCTTGCGTTCTAAGGTCCATTTTCGTGTTCATAGTTGCGCGATGGAGCACTCAAGGATTTCGACGGTCTCGTTTCTGGCTCCTCCCATCGACCATACGCTCGCTCTGTACATTACAAGTTGTTCGTGTTACTTGTTGGCGGACCATGGACCTTCACGCGATCGCCGTGCTATCAAAATCGTTGCGCCAACCTTAGAAAGACAGCAGGAAGCTCCTCGGTATCATGGATCGTGGGTTATTAATTACCGGAAGCCTATTAATCCTCGCACGTTCCTCGGAAGTAGCTGCCGGGAAGATCCTGGAATTCAAATTCATACAATTTTTGCATCGTTTGGAAAGTTACCATAGAACAGAATCCGTGAAAAATTCAAATAATTAACGGAATTCAAGAGAAAAATATCTAGCGAACATTCAGACGGAACTTCTTGAGGAACATTTAAGTCATTGTTACCAACCCTCTCACGATCGTAAAGTGAACATTCGCCGAGTTTCTGTCTCCGATTACTGTAAAATCTTTGGTTCCTTCACAATTGCGTTCTACTTTATGCATTCGAAATGCGAAATTGCAAAGAAAATTCCATCGGTCAAATTCAGACGCGAAACGAAAACGGATGAAAACGGGGAGCGTTTGAAAGCCGCTGAAACATGTGAAACTTCGAGGAAATATTCTTCGTCTTTCTACGGTTCATAAATTCCTCGTTGAGAATAGAATAAATTTGCACAAGCATCGATTCGCGTGAACGACCCAGGTCCACCGGTTATTCTTACGGCTACTAGCATTATGATTATTGTTATTATTATTGCTACCGGTATGTGTGTACATGTATACATGTATAGCAGGGTGTATGTATGTACATATAGACACGTATGTTTGGCAGCAGCGGCGTTCCTTTATTCGTGGCTCGATCCTTTTTCCCTCGTTTCACCCCGCCCCACACGTTTGCTGTGCCAGAAATTCAGAACATCGCCAGACCGGGCTCTCCGCGTGGGCAAAGGAAGGATCAACCCCTGAAAAAGCGCGACAAACATTCGGTCGAACGGATCGCGCTGACGCGCTCGATCGTTCATCATCCCCTGTCGCGATCGCGCGACACGTCTCTGTACCTTCGGAACCGTGGTGGCAAGCAACTCCGGGCACCGTCGATTTGTTTTTCGATTTGCGATACTAACGGAGAACTATTTTTCGCTGGCCTGTCAACCGACTGGGAACTTCAATCTCCAAAACACACACGCGATACGAAATAAAAGATAACGCCGATCGACCGCAGTTTAATCCGCAGTAAATATCGAAACCGTTCACTCGCGATGATCGACGATAAATTAGAGAAGTTGATCGCTTACGAATTTACGCGAGTCTTTTGGAAACTATACGCTTTAACCCTTCGCGTTGTGATAAAGATTTGGACGAATTACTTGGGCACACGGAACTGTAAACAACAAGGAATCGTTTCGATGAAAGAAATCTTTTGACAAGGGGTTCGAGCCGCCATTGATGTTTCGACAACGACTTCTATCGCACCGTGATAGATTGCAACCAGAATTTCGCGTTGCAATAGTTCCTTAGCGCGTGAGTAGCTTCCGGTTGCATAGAATTAGCGGCGGATACTTTCTGATCAATTGGATCGCGATGCGAGGTGTATAGAACGCGATGCTTTTGGTTGAAGCATGTTCGCCGAACCGGTTTCTATTCGTCCGCTTTTAATGGCTTTCGAAGTATCCCGTCAGCGAACAAAATTACTCTCCGGTTGCCTCTGAAATTAATTAAATCGCCGAGTACCGCTTTAACGATCAAGCTACCGGATGATCCCCGAGATTGATTTCGCGAGGAACAGGATCGAAGCGTCAGCGCGCTGCTCAGTGGGTGGAAAGATAGGCGAGGGGATGCGCTATCTAGGAACAATACATCGGATATACGGGTCAACGATGCCCAGTGTTTCTTTTTTACGTCGTTGTCTTTCTTTCTTTCCTTCTTTTTCTCTTGCTCTTTAACAGTTAACTTTGACCGAGAGAGTCCTCACGGCACGGCGTAGATCAGAAAAAAAAAGTCGGGCGGTGGGTTTATCGATCATTAAGAAGCAGAAGACACATATATATGCATTATTCCGTACCAAGTACGGCTAGAGGCTACCGAGTAATTTAATATAGAATTATAAAACAGTCAACTGTATCGCGATTAAACGGAGCACGAACGAAGAAAGGCCTGCATCGACCATGTTTCCTCTCCACACTTTTAAACCCCCCTATCCTCCCCTCCCCCCTCCAGCCCCGTCGAGAATCCACCTTTTTCCCCCCGTTATTCTAATAATTCCTGCCTCCCTCTAAACCCTCAACAAGAAACAAGACAACATATTGTAATCTATTGTAGATTGTTGTAGATAAATTATACGGTTTGACCGTACATTGTTACTTTTTGTCGACAATATAAAATACACAGATATATAAGTAAGCCTCTCTATTGTTTCCATTCATCCTCGTTCGTGTCGGCATTCGGCAAATTTTATTTTAAATAAAATATGACAACCTCCATTTTCTTCTGCTTCGTTATTTTTATTTTTAAAACTGCAATCAATTGCAACTTGGTCTTTGCGTTTTATTGAAAAAATATTTCCCAAACATTTTCGTCAGAAAATAAATAAGTAGCTGTGGGTGTCAACAACTTCATCCGTCAAATTATTTTTAATCACTGTTCGACACAATATAAAAAATTGGTACACTAATAGTAACATAATGAATATGCGTATCGAACGCTCAAAAAATAATTATATACAGCTAGGAGAAGAAAATAGTTCATTTCAGAGCGGAGTAATCGTTGGCATACTCGGTGATCCCACCACATCTATTATGTCTGCCTTGACTTCCGGCTCGGTTTTTGGTAACAGCGCTGGTGGTATTGTCAGAGTCTAAAGTGTTAAAATTTTAAACATTAAATCCTGAAGTATTGTAAATTGTTGAATTAGAAACGTTTTTGGGCATCGAATTGTTACCTTCCCAGGTGCAAGGGCCTCGTACTGATGCCTCAATGACTGCAATTCGTAATCGCAAGTCGACAGAGCGCTTCTAAGCTCGTAATGTAAAACTATGTCGCTTCTGAGCTCGTTGAATTGCTGACAGATTTGTTCCGTAGGCGGCGGATTCAATTCTAATCTCAATTCATTAAGCATTTGTTCGATACCCTTCATTTTCTTTTGACCTAAGCTACTTGGCAACTTTATTCTCTGGGAACGGAGCGAAACGCCGCTGTTCTTAAAATCTGGGAACTTGATGCCGGCCGATTCGACAGTCTGGAAATAAAAATACACATTGTATTATTCGCGTAAACCATTTTAGTATTAGCGCATAACAATGAATTACGTACGTGAGATGTATCAGTCTTGTTTGGTCTATTTCTAGAGGAAGCCCCACTCTTTTTTGTAGGTTTTCTTTCATTCTTTCTAGGATCAGCTTGATGATCAGCAGCAGTTATTAATTTTTGTAAATCCTGGGTTTTCCGATCCCTTTCTTTCTTTCTCTGTTCAATCTTTCTCAATTCAGCTAATAACATTTGCTCCTCCTCCACTTGCTCTGGTGTTCTCTCGAATAATTTCTTCAACTGTTCTTTCCTACGCTTTTCATGCTCTGCATCAAATATATAGACCTTATCAGTATGGGATTTTGCTTTTGTTAGAGCAGCACACACCTGGTAATACCTAAATAGTATTGAAAAATATAGATTATATAGTCAATCATTGCAAATATAGATTACAATCTAGCATAATAAACAAACATAGATAAAAATATATAGAACTTTCACTTACCTCTCTTTTAAATCCTCTACAGATCTAGCAGGAAACTTGGTACGATCCCATCGGTCTTTTATTATTATGAACCTCAGATCGAATCTTCTGCATAGATCAAATAGGTGATCTGTTTCTGCTCTGGTCCATCCATTTGTTACTAAATGTTGAACATATTCTGCATTAGTATAGGTAGGAATAGGAATCTTCTTATTGAATTTGGCAAAGGGATATTCCTTTCCAGCATCGGCTACTCGTCTCCAATGATGAAAGACTGCTCCGTCTGTCCTCGCAGGATTAGTAAAAGGAGTCCACTTCCATGGTCTGACTTTTTTCATTCCAAGCTTAGCACGGACCTGCTTGTATCCTTTTGCTGTGTCCGTTGGAAACAACGGTGGTACGTCATTGTTATCTTTGCACAACAATGCAAACACCTCACGGTGCATACCCTCGGGCCGTTTAGGGACTTTATACTCATATTTCTTTCGATTCTTTTTCTCCGCTCCTATAATCGACTCCTTTGTAAGCTCACTGGTCGTGGGCACTTCAATGTCCAATATATCACGTACGTCTGCCATTCTGATTCTAACCTAACAAACGTTCTTGAGGTTATGAGTGTGGTACAGAGTACTTAACAAATTCATTCCCAATTCCCTAAATTTGGGACATTATGAGCACCCAGTTGTTACATACACTCCGAGAACTCCACTTTATTTAAACAATAACTGAATTCTCATCTATACATTGCTGAAACTTACAATTTTATGTAAAACGTAGCTCGTATGATGTAGCAACAGACCTTTGCTTGTAACAATTGCGTATATATATATGTACGATTTGATATCTACAAGATATCTAGTTAATTGTTATTGACTTAGTCAGTGACTACTTCTTGCCAAGTCTGATGAATCTATAATTATTCGTTGTAGTCATTTTATAAAACACTTAATTTATTGTAAATTAAAGAACGTACAATCTTAACAGATCACGTCACGTAGCGATCGAATTCGAAAAGAGAAAAAATTGAATATCTCGAGAACTAATAGTTCAAAATTAGTGACACCAGTCTTAAAATGTTTATAATAATTCGGTACACCCACTACATGCTATAAACTATTACAGTTTTGACTGTATATGTAATTACGATTTTCTGTAAAATACATATATAACTCCTTATTCTTTTACGATTGTGGCGCCTCTTGTAGTGTAGTGGTAAAGCTCAGTTTGATGTTCGTTCAGCGCCAACTGGTGTAGTGGCAAAACGTTCAAACTGTTAGCCAAATTACTGACAATTGATATTGGCTAACAGTTTGAGCGTTTCGCCGCTACCCCAACTGGCGTTGTACGGACATTCAGCTGAGCTTCTCTTTCTCTCCACTAGAAACACCACCGTAGCGCACATGTGTACAGTGCAGGATCACTAAAAACATTAATTATGGCAAAATTAAAACATAGAAATCTAAACCAAGAGTGCAGAATTATTTTGGAGAATCTGCGGCATCAATATTATACAAAAAAATAAGTGAAAACATTATGAAACATAATTAATAGCTCGTTGAAGTTTGGTTATCTATTACCTTAACTAATTATATTTTGCGTTTTTGCCGTATTTTTACCATACATGGGCTTTTGAAAGATCATGAACGATAGTCCGTGGAAGAATTATTTTCCAAATGGTATTTAAACATGAAAAGAAAGTGGATAAATAAATGAGTAATATTTTCTAAACTGAGAATAATACCGATTGCTCAGGTATCTCCACCTGGGGTTGCTGTACAAGAGACCCGAATCGAAGCCAGAGTTCACTATTAGCTCTCGTTACATTGGTTACTTTTTAATGTAATGGAAGATTATTTTTGCACGAGGAAATTGGGCAAAGACCTATTTTGAACTCTAGAATTTCTCTCGCTTCAGCTTTCAATCCTTTGTACGAATCGGAACGATCTGAAATTTACAGCTGCCTTATCAGAAACACATTAATGTGAATATACAAACTTAGATCGAAATTTTATTTGGTCTTTCTTCCGGAGGTTAATTGAAGATCTCCGGACGAAAAGCTGGAGTCACATGCACGGTTACCGATGATAATTGAATTTCAGAATACTTTGCCAATTGAGTTCATCCTTCATCTCCACAGTTTAACACATTACCTATCCGATTATTTCGTAAGAACTACTTGTAGCAATGTTAACTCTTCGAAGATGAGGATTGTTAAAGTATTAAGAACATGTTCATCACGGATCTAGATCATGGACATAATTTAATCTTATCTTTGCAGCTTCAGGAAAAAGGTGTACCTGCATTATGAACTAAGAACTCGTCTTCGGTAACATCTAACTTACCTATAGAACGAGTCTCTAATGCTTGAAAAAAAGCACCGAGGTCTGATATTGTATGTATTGTATTTCTGCTATCTGTGAGTTTTTGTAAGAACTACTATTAAATGATAATAGTAATAATAATTATTATTATTATTATCATTATTAAATATAATTTAATAATACTTAAACAATTTATTCCAGAACAAGGAGACCAGGTGCAGCGTATCATCGTGACTCGCCTACTAATGTAATCATCAATCGGCAAGACCGACCTATCCTGCACTTCCAAGTTCCTAATATCGGCTCGACAGACACCCTTGGGCCGAGACGTCCAAAACATCCCTCGCCGCATTTAGGGGTCAACAACACCTCACGGCTATCAGCACCTAAATTCGCGTGGATTCGTTGGAGAGTCCAGAAGAAGGGTGGTTAACATTCCCGAAGAATTTGATAAATCGCGTGAAAGTCCATGGGGTGGAGAAGCAGGAGGAGGAGGATCGGTAGCCATCGTGCGGCGGGGCTGTTCGGCGAGCGTCGTGCCGGCCACGTGGATCAATACCGAAGAGGGTGAAGGCAGGCAGCCGCCTCCGCCGTCCGCGAGTAGCAGTATGTTCGCGCCGCGGGTACGCGCCGCACGCTCTACGCCCGAGCGTAATTCTCGAGTCCAGTTCGCCAACAGGAATTCGAACGGTACCGTTCTCGTTCGCGCGTTCGCCCCGGCCTCGTCCTCTTTGGCTCCGAATCTGCCGGGTTCACTCCCGGTTCGACAGGACTCACCCTCCCCCGATCGCGAAAGGATGACAACTGCTCGCAACACACAGCGAAACTTCGAGGTCTCTCTCGCGCGTTCAACTTTCTCGGTGTTTGACCCCCGTTTGCCTCCTACCTCGAACCCTTTCTCCGTCTGACACCTGTCAGGATTTCCGAGGAGAGGAACGCACACCCGATCCTTCATCCCGGCCTTTTCCTCCTCATCTGTTGCTCCCCGGTTATGCTAATTCCTAGGGAACTCGGTGAACTCGCCGTCTTAGCAACAGCGACTCTGTTTACGGTCTGTCTGCTCGGCGCTGTTCTCTCCGCCTCTTCATTGTCTCCTTCGATTAAGGAGAACCGAAGATAATCGAGTTGGCGGGTCTGGCTCTGGAGACGTTGTTCTTGGAATTAAAGAGGTTGCTGCAACAACGGGGTTGCTCCACTTTCTGATAATCTCAGTAAATTAACAAGGAACGGTTGGATAGTTACCCTCGAGCGTGCTACCTGTAAACTTACGGTCACTCGTGTCTCATAGTTTCAAAATAAAAACGCTCGATTCTAAAGAAAATCTAAATTCTAAATTCCAAGAACAAGGTAATAAAGGAGCACACTCAATAACAGATCGTAAACAGAAGGCTAGAAGCGAAGAAAACAAGGGGTGGATCAGAGTTTAAAATCCCAGAGCCGTGTTTTCGCTTCATACTTTGATCGCAATCGGTGAGAATGGTTAACGTAGCTATCGGTCGAAATTCCAGGCTTCGAAACAAAGTTATTATAATAATAATAACAACTTTGTTTTGTCAACTGGATGATCCTTTGCTGCAATGAACAAGAGTAATAATATGGTAATAGTCACGCAAGGACATATGAAAACAAAAGAATACAAAGACAAGCTTGAATATAAATAATTAGAGAGAAAAGTTTCTCTTTTCGGTGCTGCAAGAGTAAGAATCCTAGCCAGTCCCAGCCCCGTTGCCAGGTCTCGCATGCATTTCAACCCTCCCGTTTCTTGTTGGTCTGCTTGTAGCCGAGGATTCTGTGTTCGTGGGGAAGGTGAATGGACGTTCGCGCGGCTTAGAACGGACGTTCGAGGGTCCCGGTGTCCAGTGATCAAGATCAGTGTACCGATCCAGCGACGATGCAGCCCGCCTGATCGAGAATCGCTACCCCAAACTCCGAGAACCATAGAAAGAACGCGGTTGCGGGGCGTTCGAGTTTGCCTCTCTGTGAATCACAGGGTGAGTATCTTGCCGTTTCTTCATCGCGTCGTTTCTTCACCTCGTCCCGATACTCGTGGATCGGCGGTTAAAGCTCGAGATTCCGACAAGCGCTATTTATACGACGGTGAAATAGGATGCCGAGCGTCATCCTTTGACTATTGAGACTTTGAAATCCTAGCGGAATGCGGATTCGATGAAAAGCGAGGATGCCAACGATTCGCGTAGCCATGAAAATGCAAGTCGAGTCGTTTTATCCTCAATCGTCGAAATTCAACTTGCAAAATGCCACAGGTAGAATTTAGTTCTACCGAGCTTCTGATTTCTGCGCGATCATCTTGTTGGCTTTATGGGCGTACCAAGATCTGCCGGTTGCGATACTTCAAACTGGAATTGTTCACGGAGAAACGACAACACTGAAAGTTCACCGTAACAGAAAATTGAAGGTATACGAGTCTCGAGTCGCAGACCCTTGGACGCGTTGAGAAAGAGAAATAGAGCACTTGGGAACGCTTGTTAACGCGTTTGCAGTTCCGTGTCTCGTATGTGGGTCATGGGGGTCTCAAATTGAAAGTTAATAAGCTACCCGTGCGACGACTACTAGCTGGAGCAGAATTAATTCAGAAACTTGTTCGAAAGGGATAGAATAACACGTGTGTAGTCGCTGTTCTTCTTCTTGTTTGACCGTGTTAACAGTGACTACTTAAAAAATGTCAATGCTGAAGCGGAAAACGGAACACTTGGGAATGCGCTTGTTAACCCGTTAGTACTTTATATGAGTCACGGTGATTTTTAATTGAAAATTAATAAGTTACGCGAACGAGGATAACGCATAGAATTTAATTAACCTGGAAAGTTACATGCAACTGAACAACACATTGTATCCACGGCTATTCTACGCTCTCCTATATACGATGTTGCTAAGTGCTGATATCTAAATGACAATTTTAACTTTAGAACTAACGAGTTCCAAACGCGACTAACGTACATATATTGTTATGAAACAATGATAAGATTTATTTAAACTTCGTACAATTTATATAGTACACATATTATACATATAGTAGTATACATATTATATTATAGTACATGCTGCAGTAAAGAAGCGTATCTAAACATTCCTCCTAGAACTTTTTTTATATCATTAAATTAATATAATTTATAATTGTTAGCATTATTTCATATAACTAAATATTTTTATACAAACGAAACGATCGGTTTCATTGTTTATCAGTTCTAGTGTTAAAAAGGAATAACTCGCGGAGCACAATTTACGGATCAGTACGATTGTATTTTCCGAACTCGGAGATTTTGCGTATTTTCCTCCGCTCCGTACAACTTGCGCATCATTTCTCTCGAACAGTTGCTCCTGGGAGCAATTCTGAACGATCCCGGATGCAAGAACATTCGTGATCTACATCCCGCCATGCATCTCCAAAGAAAATAGATAATTGTTCGCTACCGAACACCCCCAGAGTACCGAATTCTCTGCGCGATTTTAGCATCGTTTACCTGAACGATTGCTCCCAAGGGCGGTCGAAAATACTCGCGCCCGCGTGGGCAAAGGCGCCGCGCCGGTTGCCGACGTCCGTCATAAATTCTCCACGCAACATGTGCGCGACAATATTTAAAGTTCTGATCGGTTACACAACGTGGATCGGATGGCAGCGGCGCGGATTCTACGCAACGCGGTCGAACTCCGAGCCAAGAATCGAAGAGGTCAAGGAACGAGCCTTCCGTCTTCTTGCGAAAGAAATCGGAGCATCGATCGCCGCCGCGCGTTCTAAGCCGAACGAGCAAATAGCCGCGATTAATTCGTGATCCGCAAACATTTGCGCGCCGAAATTGATATCCGTTTACACGTTCCCTTCCTGGAACCACCGTTTATCTGGCCGACGACGGTCTGGCAGACAGCGAGTCGACGCGCGTTCGCTTGGAGGACGGCCATGAGCGGTCGCGTGTCGCAATTCGCGACTAAAAATCTTAGATCCATCGATGAAAACACCGCGTAATCATCATCGGATACTGGATAATGAGTGGAAACTGCCCGAAACCGGTGGCAACCGGCTTCTCGTCGGTTGGCGTCGCGTAAGCGAAACGCGCGGACGAGAGTGACGCTCCTCGTCACGCCGATTAATGCTCGCGCCGACGATCTCGCCAAGGTGTGCGACCTCTTTCCATTATCGAGGTAGGACGGCGATCGTTCTCTGAAGCAGCGTGATTCGCGATTCACGGAGCGAGACACGCGACTATGACAAACCGCCGCGCCGGCGATCATTTGGTCTTGTTAATTCGAGTGTTCTCGTGGACGCGCGCTCGTTCGTTCCATCGAGCCACCCTTAACCTGTTAACTCTGCCACCCGCCTTTCGTTCAAGACCACGCGAGCTAATAGACCGCGATGCTTCACGCGTCCATGAAATTCAAAGTGCAGTAATTTCTCTCACATTGTCCCTCGGTTTTCAAACGAAAAGTGGACAACTTGGGAAGAGGGGATACAATTATTAGCGTCTTGAGAATCTGGTTCGCAAGACCTGTTTTTTGTTTGCAATTGCTAATATCAAACGCGATTTAACAAACGACTGGGTTGTGTAGTTATTAAAGATTGAGATATAAAGGAAGTATTTATATGAATTTTAATATCGAATATTGATTGATGACTTCGAAGAAATGATACGATTGCCCTGTGCTTTGTGTTATCGAGTCGACCGTAATCACTAGACTGCGTGAATGCGTTAACAGACGAATCACACTTATCCTCGTCTGTTTGGAATTTAGAATAAACAATTTTTATTTCGTACAAAGATCCGCAGTCCAGTAATCGCGCAAAGCTTTTAGGTAACACGTGCGTGCAGAAGATCAACGACGGGAATGACCACGATCGGCCACGCTCATGAATCAGTCGCGCACGCTAAATAGCTGATTAACCGCAGCTAAACAACGTCGAAGCATCGTCACTCGCGAACGCAACAATCGTCGGCCTGTTTCCCTCCACGTAACTGCATTTGCACAATGTTTATATTGTGAGGTAACGAGTCCCCGGCAATAAATGCGACCGATCAGCCAGCTATCGTGCACTCGAGATAGAGCGTCACGTGTAACGCTGGATCTGTCAGCGAGATAATACGAATCCATCGATCATCGTTAACGCAACCGTGATTATCACAGAACGACGCGGTGCCAGTCGGCCGCCCCCCTGAATTGCGTTCTCCGAAATTTCCGCTTGGAAGATCCCGCGCGAGAACGGAAAACTTTCGGAGCGATTCGACGCCGATTGGCAAAGATCCAGGCCGAAATTCGGCGATCTTGGGAAACTAGCTGCGAAGGAAGAAGGAAGAAGGAAGACTACCGCGGTATCCGAAGACTATCTGCCCGGTTATCGGCTCGTCGGCCGGTTGGACGCGCCGCGCACGAGGCATCGTCGTCCAGCGCTTGCGGAACGCACCGTGAACCGGCGCGGCGGCCAGCGCTGATCAACTGGCACCGATCACGGTCCGTGACCAGCAACACCAGATAGACCTTCGGATCGCAAACACGCCAGTGTCAGCCGGTGGTAAACAGTCGATCGGCGATCATCGCGCTGCTTAGACGTTCGCCAACCCGCGTGTAAAACTCGCGAGCAACGCGACGCGAGCGAGTCGGTTACTCTGGGTAACAGCGTTTGCGCGAGTGTCCCTCAGCTCCGCGACACTCCGAGAACTGCGACCTTCCTTTTTTCGAGGACAGTCTACGGGATAACCATGTGCACCGTCTGACAGCTGTCGAGGAAAACCGTACACTTGCAGCGAGATTCACGGACCAGCCAGACCGGACGTTGGAGGACGGCGACATGGCCAGCAAGTACGTTCCACCGTTTTTTTCGGATCTTCAAGGTCTTTTGTTATTGTATCGGCGGCATTGGTGAACATTGATTGATACCGATCTCGCGGCGTTTTATCGGTTTTACGAGCTTCTGGTGAGCCCTCGATCCAATGTTGATCTATTTTCACCGGGATTACAGTGGAGCAATCGACGACTCCGGCATTGATCTCTTAGAGAGACACGTGTAGGTGGCACGGAAAAGTTGAATATGTTCAAAAAGTTGAATATAAAAGCAGAATTTTGTGCAGAATTTTCTGAGGAATAGCGACGACCAGGGAAACTATACAAGAGCTTGATTCTAATATTTTAACAATCTAATGTTAACGCTAGACCTACCAAGCATTAAAAGCAGCTAATTTTCATAGCTCTGTAAAAAATGGTACGACTGAAACTATTTAAACCATCCGCAATTTTCATCGCAATGAATACTTGAATTTAGAAATTTGTTCAGTCATTTCCTAGGAAAGACTATTTATAATGTCAGCAATTTTTAGGTACAAAATGTGAAAACATTTTGATCGTCTCGGTAGATTTAGCGTTCAACTATATGTTTTACTTAGCGAGAGGGTAATTTAAGCGTGTCCGAAATTCTCACGAGACAAAAGCTGAAAGAAATATGCGAACGACATCAGGTAGCATGTGCTATTAACCGATGTTATTTCCGAGGAATGCGAATAAACGTGCGAGCCGCTGTATGGACAAACACATGGTACTCGAGCGAAGTACTCGGAGTCACCAATGAAATAGATACATATCACTGGAGTAATTCACTGACCATGTCAGACCTCCCACCGACACGTGAACGCCGGCGTTCTGAAGGCGAGAGCACAAAAGAATGCCACGAAAGAATCATCATGATTACAGCGGTGGTTATCGGCCGCTGATGTGTGCAAGCTGGCCGACCACTCCACTGTTAAGGTTGTTGTAACGTGGTGCACCGATAATAAATGCAAATATCCGGAGCTGCTAGTATGATTCACCACATTTTTATCATAGACAGCGTGCTGGGGATTTAACAAATTGTCGGCCTTGGGGAAAGTTACACTAGGACAATGGTCGGCTACGTTTCAACAATAGAACTGTGTCGAACAAAGAGGCTACGACAATTAATAGCGTGGTTATTTAAGTTTCCATTTGGGGAACAAACTGTTCCCACGTTTTACGGACTTTGGTGTCGGATCCTGTTTTCTTCGTTTCCACGAATTTGCAGATCGATAGGAGGGATTCTCGTTCTAGTTTACGCAAAATCGGAATTCGGCCATTGGATCGGTTCAATTATAACCGGCAGACCATTTTGATTAGCGACGAGTCGGAGCAGAAATCGAGCAACGCGACACGTCGCAGGCTGCCCGTGATTTGCATAGAACGCGACACGCATAAGTGCGATGCAAATTTCCCGCGACCCTGGCGTGTATTCCACGATTCGCCTGTTCTTCTTCCCTCGGTCCGTGCGACCGAAACGATCCGGGAACGATCCTTCTCCCGTCGGGATCCATCCGATTTTTCGGCTAGATAAAACCGATGTCGCGATACGGTTTATCGGTGAACTTTATTCCGTTGCGTAACACACGGGCCATAAAACTTCTTATCGGCATTCATCCGCATCTTATCTTTGTCGTCGGTGTCTCTGGCTGCAACGTGTGCTGCATGGCGCGGAACAAGAGTTCCTTGATGCATCTGCGGCCCGCTCGATTTTCGCCAGATCTCTGCGACGCTTCCACAGGCACGATGGAATAGCAAGTAAAAGATACGACACAATGGAAAAAGTTGCGCGCGATAACAATATGGTACCAAAGTATGTAGATTAACGAATGCCGATGATATTGCTGTCACTCGATGGCGCGGTTGAACGACCTCCACGTAGAATATGATAATTAAACTTTACGCGCTCGCGAAGTATAAAAACGCTTCAATGTTCACAGTATGCAAAACGAACGACGTTCTCTTTATCTAGCGACAGTTGTGCCACGCCTTTCGTACGTCGAATAACTGTTGAATTACCTGGGAAGATAAGACCCAGTCCTCGATCACGAGTGCATCCGCGTAAACGTGCATTAAGTTATTTCCTTTACGACTAAATTCAATTATAAAACATTTACTCGGCTCGAGGGATAATTTGATAAAGATGCCGATAACATCCGACTGCGATACTGCAAAAATTCTCATGAAAGTTCATGTGACTCGTTCATGCAATTATCTGTTGACGCATCCGTCACTGATTTTTCAATCAATGAACTCACTTGAATAGTAATAGATTAGATCCTGCGATAAAATCACCACCCTATGCTGTACGTTTCTCCGGGCAAATTGCTTCCATTTAGAGCCGTTGGATTCTGGTTTGCTGTTAATCAACGTGCTCGGCGGTGAAGAGATCCTAATGAACCGTCATGCAAATTTATCGAGGACGCGTCTTTTCCGATCAGGAAAATCCGCGGGACGGGTTACAGTATTCACGGACGTCCCGCCGCAAAGACAATCACATTGCATCGTTTATCCTCAATAATGATCGCCGCAGGCAGTCCTTATGCTACATAGAAGTCACCTCGGATCTCTGTGTATCGTTACGAAACTACGTGTCTCCGAAAGACAATAAAAACCAGCGTGAGCGTGATCGTTGTGAACGACTCGCGCGCGTCGAGATAATTGTTCCGCCGATCAATCCCGCGATGAATCGCGCGCCGCAATTATGCGTGCGAGCGTCGATGAGTATGTTAATGCGATTCGCCCGTCGCGGCTGTGCGAGATCAAGTCCGAGTCTTGCAATTAGCGTCGGAGTCGGGCCCCGGGGGATCACTCTTCTAGGCGTGTCGGTCGCGCACGCGAAGGAGATTAGCGTGGTCGCGGCCGTGAAACATAATCCCGGGTAACCGAGAACCTAATCGACCGGAGGATCGATGGATCCTCCCGAACACCGGAAGCGTTGTCGAGGTCGCCTTGATTCCGCGCGGTTCGCGAAACCCGAGCCGGCATAGAATCGCGGAAAAATTTAATCGACAATTGAATTGCCAATTTAGGCGGTTCATTAATTGTGTCACGTCCCGTGGCTCGGCCAGCCTCACCCTCTAAAATTTTCAGAACCGATTTGTAAGATTTATTCAAATTTATTAGGAGATCGTGTGGAGGATTCGAAAAGATGTAGATAACTTTCTCGAATTGGCTATAATATAAATATTATTATCATTATTATATAATTTTGACCGTTTTATCACTTTATAATACCGCGAATTTTACCAATATCTTCATGGAAAGTGCTTGAATAAATTACCCGCTTGGAGCAAGTATTACTTATTCAAGCGCTTTTCATGAAGGAGTCTCTCAAGTTTGCGAAAATGCAAAATAAGGAAACACTCGTTTTTATTGCAGCAGGTTTAGTGTTTAATGACTAGACTGCAGATCTTTACGCGATATAAAAATAACCTTTGCCAGTTGCAAGAAACATGAGTCGAGTAGAAGCATTTTCTTTCCTTAAACGTTTCAAATCAATAGGAAATAATACATGGATGTCCTAAAATTCTTGAAACGCATTCATTAATGTCTTTGTGACTCGCTGTTGGATTTATCGGCGCGTTTCCTAAATTAATCTTATTTTAGTAAAATGTTCGAGTTCTGTCGATGTAGTTAATGTTCGCCGATTTCCAAGATTTTCTTATTGGGGGTAGGTCGAATCAGGGGGCGCGACTATTGTAATCTTAAGTGCTATTCAATTTCGAACAAAGAGTTTCCTGAAGTCGAGAAAGCAACGATAATCTCATGACTTTTATCATTGTGAAAGTTATGATTCGTCGGAACCAATCGTGGATCAAAGGTTCTTGCCGCCGTGAAAGTCTTGGACAAACATGTTGCGGGAGAAGATAAAGCACAAGAAAACCGATAAAAAAAATATATCGGCAAGAAACTAAATCAATCAAGTGGCAATCTTTCGACGGTCGCTTTTTGAAAAGACAATTGCGGATCGATCGATTAGTACGGTAAATGGTTCGAACCGGTTCACGCCGGACTGTTCCGAACCGGACTGGTCGGTTCGCTCGCGACCAATTTCTAAATCGCGGATTCTAACACCGTTCGGAACGTTTTGCGTAATCGGTCGCATTGCGAAATTCCACGCGGAGCTCGCCAACGCGAGAATAATTCCGCCGCTAGCGGCCGCTTTTCCTCGAGAATGTCGTTTGCGGAATTATGTTAAGTAACCCGCCGACCAGAGCCAGCCCCGCGCAGCCATTACGTTTAACTCGCCGATCTTCCATCCTCGTGGAAGTCTCGCAGATTTCCGCTTTCTGCCGCAGAGCCGACCCTTCCGCGCGAAAAGATCGCGTGAGATTCGAACCCAGCGCGGGCAAGAAGTTCTCGAAGCGCCCGGAACATTTTCTTGCGAGAATTACTTTTTGCAATCGGGGACTCGAGCAATGAGGAAAGGGACGACGCGGCTTGACCTTTCCGCGACTACTTGCTGAAGATGGCCGTCTCGATATCGTCGATATTTATTTGCTTATTTATTTACCTTAGAACCAATTCGTACTGATATGGTTAAGATTGTACTCGTTCTACTCGTCGAGATTTAGTGCGATTGATCCTCCTTACAGGACTCGGTCAGATCCTTTTCAGTAAACTCAAACGATCAATGTTAACTTTTTCTTCTCCATTGTAAAAAATTAATTTGACTATTATATTGTATGAACAAATAAGCAAATAAATAAATAAAAATCGAAATGGGTTCATCGACGGCTAATGTCGCGACGACGACGAGACGCAGCGACCAGCAGCCGTTCTATTCATTATACTTTTACGTTTCAATTAGAAGCGCCGCGCCGGTGTCCGAGGGGCAGCGTTTGCCGGTAAAAAATGCCGTATCACAAGGACTTTTTCATTGCACGTTGTTGTCGCTCGTTAAACCTCGCGTCGCCTGACCTCCCGAGCAGATTGTTGCAAATTTCGCTGCGGCAGAATGCGAAATTCGACGCTCCTTCTGAATTCAAGTACGCGATTTCACCTGACGCGGGTTCTGGTCACGTTTCCTGTTTGACCGCTTGCAGAACGCAGGAACGACGTCTACAGGTTTCGAACCAAGGATATACACTCCGCAATAAAATGATAGCACGCGGTGCGAATATCGTCTTCTCCAATCTCCGAAGAAAAATATTGCATTGGTCTGCGAGGAAATTATTTTAAAGCGTTCACACCCATCTGTTAGAAGAAGAAAAGATTTCGTGCACGTGCGGTAGTTTGTAAAGAAATATTAATCGATAGCTTAGGAGTTATATATGATTGTGAATAGTCTCCACAAAAATTGAGCGAGGAGATTTTGCTTTCCGAATTCGCTGTACTGAGCGAACGCGTGGTCGCTGTCAATTAATGAATATACTCGCGTTAATATTAAAAATTTCTCTCAAAACAAGATAACTTTTTTCAGATTGGGCTAAGCAATTTGTTGTTAACCTTTCGTTATAGATCCAGATTGAAAAGTTAAAAAACGTGGATTTATTATCTTCTTACATCTCTATTAAAGTCAAATTTAGAGAAAATTTCTTTTAAAAGCATGTCCGATTATTAATGCGAGACCCCCTGTAAATTGACGACGCTTGGTACAGTTTAATTGCCTCCGCAGGTTATTGAAACGCGAATCTCAAACAGTGAGCGAAACAATGTGAGATCACCGGCGTTTTCTCGGGAACTTGTTTTTCCCGTCGCAGATAAAAACTTTGTTATCCGTATCCTCCCGTATCGGCGGACACACCCGGTAACCTCCGACAATTAAACAATTATCGTGTGTCTTCCCCTCACTTATTACACCAGGCTGCACTTTGTGGACGCTAACAAGCGGACCGTTCATTATGTAAAACCACGCACATAGGGAGCACACGTATAATCATAGCGGGGTAATTATCCAATTGACGGCTGGTCATCATCGGTCGAGTCTGTTCGACGCGTATGTCACGATCTTGACATTCTGACGATCAGACCTTCGTGTGCCGGGGGGAGACATTTTCGTGACCTCGGGTTCGATGATTTCCTTCGATTTCAGACGATGGAAATATTTTTGCCACTCTAATCGCACGCTGTATGTATACCAAATACGTCAATGACGCGTGTTTTAGCTTCAATTGGAGCTAATTAAATTTTTACATGGAGTTTCTATAGTTCGTTGTAGAGAGGTGATTTCAATCCAAAAGATCGTGGCGACTACAGTCGGCAAAATAATCTTCTACCAGTCGCATAGACGATGTTTCTTCGGTCTTCTAATTTCGGAGAGAATCACCCTTGTTTTCTCATACGTTACACGACGCAAAAATGTTTTCGAAAAAAAAAATCGCCGCTGCAAAAATAGAGCTTTCAAGTTTTGAAACGAGTCTAGGTAGATTGTCCTACGATTTTTTTCTCACGAAGTTACAACGGTTTGAATGTCAACAATTTTGCAACCCTTCCAAATTTTTCCTCTGGGCAATCCAGTGCATAAGATTGCAGAGGACAGATGCAGAGACTCGTAAAAGAATCCGTTTTATGGCTACAATATGCGACCGTAATAAAGTAAGCTTCGATCAATTTGGAAGTTGGAGGATCGGTTCTGTCTCCTCAAGATCGAAGACCGACGCGATGGTGGAATATTCGCGCACGATTCGCCTATAAATTCATCGACTCTGCTCAAGTTCCGACCTTTTCTCGCGGAGTCGCCCGACCCACAAACTTTCGCGAAGGTTTATTGCACGCGATCGCATCTGCGCCGCACATCTCACGAACCTGGCACCGATAATTCGCTCGTCGATCACACGCAACGATAAATCGTGGCCCTGCCGTCCGTCTCGCCTCGCTCACCGCGCCGGTCCGCGCTCGAAACGATTATAAATTAGCTTTGAATTCGACGGAACGGCGAGTCGTTCGGTTCCCTTGCTAATTGTTTCCTCGTTAGCGGCGTCAACTCGGCAATAAGCGTTTCTTTGTGTGCCTGCGGATGTCGCACGTTTTCACCTACCCCCGCTGTACAGCGATAATCGCCCGTCCGTTTCCCGCGTATCTCGCAGAATCTGAAAAGCCCTCCAAGATTCCCCGGCAGCCTCCAGTCGGAGCATTTTGCTTCCCCGAGACGGAGCTGGTAGCGACGAACTAATCGAACGCCTCGATTGCGCTCGATACGGCCATTATGAGTCGCGAGAACCTCGAGTCGGCCGATGACGCGTCGTGAGTACACTCTTTCGAGTCTTATTCGTCTCTGAAACCCGAGTCCCTTCCGGTAACCGGTTTCTCCTTTGAAATCTACGTTCTTTCAGTATAATACCTTTCACGAAATATCTGCTTTCTTTTTGGAACATTCGCTAACTCTTCCGAAGCCTAAGTACCTTTTAATTCTAATATAGTTCCTCTTTGAAATAAACATTATCTTCTTCAAATATCTAATTATTAAACTGCGGCTTTTTATGTGAAATAAATGCAGAAGTTTTCTTTCTTTCGATAATAATTTTAATAATTACAAGTGATACGTCAGGATTCTTAGTTTTTGTTAAAAATTTCACTGATTTTAATTATATCTGCTCGTTTTTACCGTAATTGCATAAAATCCGCATTCCACCGATTACTCTTCTGAAATCTAGCTCATTGTTCGACTGTTATTCACTTCCGGAATGTACAATTTCCATTCTGAACATAGCGGTATCTTGAAATCGAGTTCTCTGTCAGAGTTGTCAGGATTCACGAGACAAGGGAATAAAAGCTTGCGAAAGAATAAGGAAGCGAGAAAGACGCAGAGAAAGTGAAGAGGCCACCGGAGTCGCATCATGGCATTCGCGGGCCGTACACGCTCTTATATTTAAACCGCGTGTGCTGTTTTTTGCTGTTTACTACCTTTGTTATTTAGAATATGGCATTAAAATTGTTTCACCGAGCTATTCTCTCGTTTTCGTCCTTTTGTTTCGCGTTAATCCTGTTCTCGCCGACCTTTAACCTTTCGCGGCTCGAAGCATTGTCGATAGTCATGCGGTTTCACCGCGTATCAGTATGTCGAAGCCAACGTTGTACAACCGAAGTGAATAATGCGTACGGGTGCGTACAATTTTTTAGTTCGTCTGCAAATTCTACGTAATAACTGTTGGTAGGATCCAAAATATTTACCTTTTTGCAATCGGATTTTGCCGACACGCAACATTAAATTATTATTTTATTAATTTTATTAATATTAAATTATATAGTCAATACATAGAAGAATCACAAAAATGTTTATTTATTAATATCTATAAAATTTCGCAGCGATATCGTGTTTCTTATTACAATTCAACTTTGCATAATAGAATCACAATTTCGACAAATTTTTGCACCGAGTTTGTAGTTGGAACTTGTATCAGAAAAATCCTCCAAGTGCTAAGGGATAATTCTCATGAGTCCACTAGATCATTTCTAAGATCTCTGCAGGATTTTAAATAATTTTCGGATTTTTAAGCCTCGTAGGTCTCAAACGATTCCATAAACCATCATTATTTTTTGGAGAATGCCGAACGACTGTCGATATCTCCAAGATGTAACCTACCCGTGAATTTCTAGGCTACGCGGGTCCTATAGCATTCGCGGATCGTTAAGATTGCCGTGGTCCTCTAAACTGTCGTTAGACGAGGATTTACGTGGATCCGAATCCCATTGACGACGAACTCCAAGACACTCGGAGGGCCGCGCTAAACGTCGTTAGGCTCGCGGCAAAGCGGCAAACGCGTCCGACAGCTAAAAGCTCCGGTCCGGGGGCGACGGTAGTTAACGCGGCGCGGCAGGCACACGCGGCTCGAACAAAGCGCTTCCTGCTGAGGAGGTTTAATTATAATAAAATCGCGTGCGCGTCGCCGCGCCGGGCGATCGCGAACGACCATCCAGGAATTATCTCGTGATCCCACGCGCGTTGCGCCGCGCGTCGTCTCTTTCTCGCGCCGGCGTCGCTCGAACACGACGATTCGAGGAAGCAATTTACGTTATCAGCCTGCTTCGGTCGGAATCGCAGATCCCGCGAGATTATGCGATCACTGCGGATCGAGTCCGCGACGGTGCAGCAAAGAAGGGTACGAAAGGAATCGCGGAGGAGGCTCGCGAGAGGAGACGAGAACTGGCCGAGAAATCGCGCAGACAGGTGCACCGGAGCTGGCCGCCTGTGCGATCTTGCCTGATTCGCCAAGTTTCACGTGTTCGTTCGATTTGTTTTTTAGACCGTGGATGCAGCCGGGTATTGGAGGCGGAGGTGGCGCGGCCCACGCAGGTGGGACAGGTGACGACGAGGCTCCGAAAGATCCCGGTGTTCGGATCACCCATCAGTCTTACACCGAGAAAGATTACGAAGGTACCGATGTTTCTTGAGCTTGCTTCGTTCTCCGGCCCGGAACCGGTCTGTCGAGCCATCGTCTCGATTTTCAATTCGATCGGATCACTGCGGAATCGTCGAACCGTCTTGAAATCGTACGCTCGTTCCTGGAAGATTTTTTTCGGAAAATCAGAGTCGACATCTAGACATTTTTCCTGTGGCTTTGTTGGGCGTACCTTGAAGAGCACGAAACTATTTTCCTGGTCTTCTTATTTCGCATAATGGCGACGCCGAACTGTACATGCTCTAAAGACGCGCTTAAAACTAGACCCACCTAGCACTAAAGACGTCTAATGTGTGTTGTTTTATACGAGTTACAAGACTGAATTTATGTATATATCATTCAATATTGATTGCAATGTGTGCTTGTAATAAGAAATTTATTCGATTATTTTCTACAAAAGTGGCGCCATAATACCAAAAATATTGAAATAAATATGAAACCGGTCCTTTGGTCACCGTAGTAGGTTTAGCGGTAAAGCCTTTTGATGCAATGGAGATTTGATGTTTTAGTGGAAACATGAACTTTAAATACAGCGTCGCTATTTTGCGGGACCAGGAAGTCAAAGAAATATTTACACGCTCTTTCAAATTCGGGGAACCTGGTCCAGGTGAAAAGTCCTCTACCTAGCCAATGGTTTTCCCTAGGAAACGTAGCTGGCGTATGTTTTTAGGCCTAACTCGTTAATACTCGTCCGCGTGTAGGTCAATCGGATGGGAACACGGATCAGGCTTCGATGTTTGCTCACAGAAGGCAGACGGTCGACTCGCGCCGGTGCTTCGAAAATCATTATTTCGTCGAAGTCGCGACACATCCTCGTCTCGGCCGAGCTGGTCCCGAGGTCACCTGTCCCGCCGCGATCTTGAACCGTTCCAGCGAGGCTGATCGATTCCACCTGAGCGACAGCTCGATCGACCGAATCGGTGATCCCGATGCGAGCCGGTTCCCTTCGTCGGGACTCTGTGGTGAGCCTAGAAGCTGAGGTTCGATGAGGCCTATCGAACAATCGGCGCCGAATCGTTCACGATCAAACAAATGCCGAAAAATCGGCAGCTTTCGAGTTCGAGATGAATGATCGGGAAATCATGGCTCAGCGTTCCGGCGAAAGGATTGCCATTATATCGATGATCCTAGGATCCGATGAGACTTTGAGTCGCTCATGCGAGCTCTCTTTCATCTGCTTCCAGGTCACAGGGCACACACCGTCTACGTGGGCGTCCATGTACCCGGAGAGAGGAGACATCGTCGTCACCACAAGCATCATCATTCCCAGCGACAGTCATACAACGCCGATAAGGAGAATGTCGACGAAAGGCCCAGTAAGTTCTTATCACTATCATCTTCGCTAGTTGTGTCCATCACCTGCTCTTCGATTGTCCTCGCAATCTTAGCGAAACTTCAGCTTAGTTTGCTCCGCGTTATCTTCCTCCTAGTCTTCTCCTAGTTCCTTCAACTTTTACTTCTTGGTTTTCTTCGCAATGTCGTCGGTGCTTTTCATAGCCTCATCATAGTACTCCATCATAGGCTTCTCCATATGTTGTTTCTTGGTTTCCCTACTTTCTTGATCTTCAACCTTCTTCAACCTTCAATCATTTTCATCATCCTACCACGTCCATCGATCTTCCTTGTGTTACCCTCGATGTATCCCACAGATCTGACCCTCCTCTCTAGCATTGTGATCTTGGATTCTCTTCACGATCCTCGCGATTTTCCCTCGACGGTTGTTCTCCAATTTTCTTTAATTTTCTCTCCTCAACTTCAAGCCTTCACAAGTTGGCCCTCTTTTATTTCTGCATCTTTTTCAGAATCTCGACTCCCTTCTCTCATGCGTATATTGCTCATGGGTCGTCTACACCATCCTGATGAATCCAGATCGTGTTTTGTTCCTCAGTCTTTCTCGTGGCTTTGATTACTTTTCCTCGCATCTCTCGGTCGTTCCCGTAACGTCGATGATACGACATTCGCTTTTGTTAGAGGGTTGCCAACCCTTTCCCCCATGCGTACTTTGCTCCTGGCTTTTCTCCACGGTCCCCATGATTTCTCGCGTGTTTCGTTCAATCTTCCACACCGTTCCGATGATATCCTCTCCCAGCTTCGGGACACCCCCATCGCCTCGCGACCCTCCATTCTTTCGGATCCCTTATCGAACTCGCCCCTCTGCCTCTTGCTTTGAAAAGGTCGCATTTTTTATCCAACTGAATTCCTGCTTCTACAATCCCCGTTGGAAGCTCAATATTTCAGGTCAACTTCGCCGGGACCTTGCGTTCCTTATCATTTGACTGCGAATTGTTATGCGAGTTACCATTTCGTAGATTGTGGTAATATATTAGGTCGAGTCATAAATAACTTCCGTTTCATTTATCAGATATTTATTTTGTTTTATTTTATTTATTTGTTTTGTTTCTTTTTATCTTTTATTTATGTTGTACCCTTATTTAGATTCTATCTAGCTGCATCAAGTGTTGTTTATGACTCGACCCAATAAAAATGAAGTACCACGTATAAAGATTCGTGGCATATATATATATATTATTACAAAATTTAAACGAGGCAGTCGTATTTAAATAATAATCTGGCCGGAGTACAGCGAAGCGACGCGAGTGTTAAAACATGCAGCAAAAGTTGAATTACCGGAACAGAAATCGCGGACCGTGATATTGAAAGCGGACAAGATCGTCCCCTTTAAAATCGGCTACAGCGCGGGGCTGCTTTTCTCGCGGCCAGGTGTAGTTACTTAATCAAACTTTTTAATATGAATAGACCGAAAGGTCGACTGATAAAAATTGAAATAGACGCTCCCGGGGATATCAATGATGAATTATTACCGTAGAAATCTGAGACGCGTTAGTCGACGAATTCCGGAGATAACTTCGATATTCCTGGACGAAAGGGTGTCATCAATTTTTCGGAACGGTCGATTCTATGTAGATCGGACACGCGAAAGTTCGCCCGTTCGAGGAACGCACCGTTCTCGAGCGACGTTCACCGCGAATCGATTGCCATCCACGAATAGACAGGGTAGACTGAACATCTTTTGTAGGTCACGAGTTTTCGAGGTTTCGAATAGAAGTTAATCGGCGGCGTCGCCACGCCGTCGTCGCTTCGAGGAGGTCCGCGGAGCCTTAGTAAGAAACCGACACCCTGATCCTTCCAAATAACACAGATTCTGCAGCGAACTTGGCAACACGATGCTTCTCCTACTTGTAAAAAGAAGACGAGAATATTCGCCGGTGTGCTAAGGAATTGCTAGTTCTATCGACAATAACTCATTCGACGGACGGGAAGACCGGAGCTAGATGTTACAGGGGTAAAAAGATGCAATGAACGTTCCTCGTGAAAGAACGTAGTTGTCGTAATTTTACCGAGAGAGAAAGGCTCGCGTCACGTTAAATATGCCACAGGAAACATTAGGTATTATGCGTGAATTAATTTGATAGCTATTGTTCAGGCTATTACTCGGTTTAAAATAGAAACAAATTTCTTTGATTTTGATATTGTTTAATGAACGTTCCTAGTAAGTAAATCTGTTAGAACTGATTTTTATTCTTTAGCTCAAGCATGAAAGGTATAATTTTTGTCGAAGTTGGAAGATGCTTCCGTTTTTTACTTGTAAATCATACAAAGATTGAGTCTAATACTGTCCAAATATTACCTACATAGTAAACATACGTTAATTGTGATAATTCGAGTGTAATTTTTAATGAAATATTGATCAATGTTTATTCTATAAAATAGCGTACTTGTAACATGGCCTGGCAAAAATGATGAGATCATAGATTAATTTATGGGGAACATCGCTGTCCAACTTTATGGGAATACCGAGGTTTTCGAGAAAAAAAATCGCAACCAGCCCTGGTCTCCCTTGTTCGAAAGAAAACTTGGCTCCTGTCAAGAAAATCCGCTGCCTCGGCAAAAGTGCTAAAGAGCCGATCCTAAGCCGACAGAGCAATTTTTTTGCTCATCCAGCCTCGGTGAATCCGGCGTCCCATTCATTTCCGATTTTATTGGAGCCATAATCTTAAGCCGAGGGTGATCCGTAAATTGCCATTCAAGCCAAATGTTCGGTGGCTAAATATCGCAATGGGAACACAGTAGGGTCCTCCCGATAATCTCAGAGGGTCCTCGGGTTCGGATAATCGATCCGGTTGAGAAATGCCCGGGAGCAGAGTTCCCGGCTGCCGAAAAAAAAACCGTTTTTCTCTTCGGCACTCGAGCTGAATTAACCTAGCAGTTTTCTCTTATTGCTCACCTCTGCCGGGGCTTTCACCCTACTCGTTCGAAACGTAATCTACTCAACTATAAACCGACTCTAAACATCGTAGAGGGAATACTAACTCGGATAATCCACTTAGCCGAGAGGCCCCCGAAGAAAAATTCCTTTCAGTCGGTACCGTCTCCGCTACTCCGGCGAAATGAACCGATTGCGAGCCAACGGAGCAATTTTCTGATCGTCCAGCCTCTTTGCCTATTGTAGGCGCGTGGCAGACTCTAAAGAGACCGAGAGGAAACTAGGTTGCTATCCAACCGAAACGACGACGGCGCCGACAACGGGCATTAGAAAGGGGTAAACTGGTAGATGTATCGTTTGAAATATTTTTCAAGTCTTGTATCGCATAAGAAACATACAAGTTTTAATAGAATATTCAAGAATTATTGCAGCATAAAAATAGTAAAATATGCGCTTCTCATAATTTATGGCCACTTGTACGCCAGTTCTGGCCATGTCTAGTATCATTTCTGGCAATCTCATCTATCTATTCATTACTAGTTTGAGGTTCTGTTTATTGTTAGGGGCTATAACCAACATCGTAGAAGAGGATATGAATGCATTAGAACTTCCCTTATCCGAATTCAAAATGGACAGTTAATTTCTTTTTACGTTTATCTTCGTATAAGGTAATGGGTCAAGGTCCTTTTTTAGTGTCATCATTATTACTTGGAATAATCAAAGGTCTAAATAATAAAGGCCGAGGTAATACTGAAATGATACCGATGGCCAGAAAAGGTGGGCTGGCCGCAGCCAATGCATCTACCCTGCTATCGCGAGCGCGCGATGGACGGGAGATATTACGGCGTTCCCGATGAAAACGACTGTCTCCGCTTTGCCTGGTCGTTCCCATTAGCGCGTCGCGTCGTCGTCGAAGGGTGCACCGGCTGCGAGGCTGCGAGGCTGCGAGCGTCGCTCGACGAGCCCTGTGTGCAGGTTGCACGGTGTGTTGCACTTTGCGGCTGTATCGAGCGGTGCGTGGCACCAAGCCAACCACTTGTCAGGACTTGCCCGGTTGTTCACCCTACTTCTGGCACACCGGGTACAAGTTGGTGACCGATATCGAGTCCCGGCGAAGGGTCTCCCTTTCTCCCGCGGCACCCTCGACCCTTGAACCTTCGGTTTTTAAACGAACACGGGGAAACCGTTCCACCCCCGCGGAACGCCGAACGATCGAGATCGAGCTGGCATTCCGAGCCAGCGGACCGAAAACCGTCGGGGTGCCCGATCGAACTTCGAAATTGGAATTCGTTGGGGGAGCGGGATCGATCCGGTGCGTGTTTACGAGCCCGTCCGATGTCAACGGTGACCGAAAGCTTGGGCACGTTCGATGCACCGAATGCATTCTATTCCAAGCTCGTTACCACCGTCGCTGCGGCTCTGCAATCGATACTTTTCACTTTGACGCCGACGGCGACTTGCTGCCAGCTGTTCGGGAACCCGATCTTGTTAACCCTAATCGGCCGGGATGCACTTTCCCTGGTTAGCAATTTTTGCGTAGCCAGTTCGGCCGGCCGAGCGATGAGAGCGAAGTTGTCTTCGTATTGGATGCTGGGGATTCATACAGGATTAGATTTCGTTTAGTTAAACGGCAAGCGATTCCGAAGTTCTATCATACCTCTTCCGATGATTCTGTTATACTAACGTCGAGGAAGCATTGGCGGCTTCAAACGTCCCCTAGGTTTCATTGCATTTCTTACTGCGAAATAGCGCTAGCGATTTTACGATAAGATTCGCTTCAAGTTTAGGGATTATCCGTTTCAGATTCAAGGGGAATTCGTTTCAGATTTGCAAATGCTCACGGAACTGATCGCCCATCATTTAGAATAACACTCTAATCCTACAAATCATTTGTAAATGATGTGCGATCAATAAACTATGGATTCTGTGTCAAATAAAAATTTTCTACATCGTTCGCAAGATTCAGAAATTAAATAAAAAAAAATGAATTCTACCAATTACTCTGTTTACTTGAAGATAGAGTAACAAAATCATTAAACTCTTATGTCTTTTATTTTTGTTATGAGTGCATAAAATCCACAGTCTAACGATCAGTTTCGCGAGCCTTTGTATTCATTTCAAATTCAAAAGAACCCATTTTAGGCTTAGTAGAATTCATTTCCAATTTAGAGAAACCCATTCGCACGTTTTGTGCGATCGTAGAAACGAACGTTCACTGATATTCACCAGATGCATCGTATGCACCCTATTAGCGTGATAAGACTTGAGAGTTGTAATTTGAAGGGGTCTGATCAACTTAGAGAGTTGAGCTCGATTAGTAAGATTATCGCCGACGTGTCTTGTCTCCTTGACGTTTCAGGACAATTGCTGATGACTCGAAGGAGTCGACTATCTAGCATCTGCGATCCCGACGGCGAGATGATATGTAAGCCCCTAATACTGTGTATAATACCAGACTTCTCTGCATTTACGTACACTTTCACCGAGAGACCATTCGTACGTTCAAATTAGCATATCGTCAGCGACAGAACTATATACCTCGATTAACTAGACCAACAGGGAACCCAAAATTCATACACCTTTATCTCCTAACCTTCTGATTAGTCTCGAGACACAGTGGTACAGAACATTTTCTACAGGAGTTTACATAAAACTAAAATTATCTGCTCGGTTACCTGAGACAGGAGCTTTTATAGTTTAAAATAACAGCGAAGATCGACCATTTCCAGCTGCTAATTCGCCTGCTGACCGCGTAAGATTCGAAACCAAGTGGCTCGAAACGAGATCGAAACAATTTGATGCAACTTAAACAATGGAACAATTTCGAAGTAATTTCATTTAAATTTAACGGAAGCAATTTAAACAACGGAATAATGGCGTAAAACCGTGTAGAAAGCAGATTGTTCGACAGAGCATTTTAACAATGTCGTACCAGCCACACTTCCGCTAATCCGGTTAATCGAGGATCCGTCGTACGGCGAAACGGCAGCGAGCAAACTACGCGCGATCGGAAGTGATGTCACGAACGCTTCATTAGCCGGCCGCGACGGTAATTAAATTCGATGAAATTGGTATCGCTGGCGTGCGGATAATTGCCGATTCGCCGGTCGGCGCTCGTGCGAGTCAGCTGATGCGTTTCGGCGAACATCAATATTTATCGGCGGGTGCCGCCTCGCGTACGGCTGCTCGGACGTCTCATTAACTGGTTTATCATCGTTACATAAAGACCGCTGACGATCGTTAATGCGACGCGGCGGCTACGTCAAAAGCGGATTACCATCGGAGGCGCTCGCTTCTCGACGCGTCTTTCCTCGAGTCCTCCCTGCTTAACGTGTTCCGTCGCCTCTACGAATGGTCTCGGATAATAGATTGTCCGATGCACACGATTCTCCCGCGTCTCATGCAGTAGCACGATCGAGCAGCTTCCGCGCCGGCTACGCGGCTAGACAATGATACAAGTTTCCGCTTCGCGTCTATTTCGACGTCGTCGATGCTCCTCACCGATGCGTGCATGCGTCATCGACGATCGACCAACCCCTTGCACCGCACCGGTCGACGTCTCATTTCGAATGGCAGCTGTGTTCAATTTCTAGGTGGTTCTCGGCACTAGTACAATATTTTCTCATCTTTCGTACACATTTCGGCAACTGTCATCGACACATCCTCCTAGCTGAAAACAAGGTCCGCGGATTCTCTTCTCGTCGCGTCTCATTCACACACGTGCACGAATATCGCAAGCAATGGCCCGCGACGCTCGTCCTCTTCTACGAATTTGCGCGATCTTTCTCTTATTTTAGAATTGCCGTGTTGTTCAATGATGCTGGTTTAAACTGCAAGGGAGAAGCTTCAATTTTAAAACTGCAAATATGTAGAGACGCTTTAATTTATATTGACGATTCCCTAAGTGCTTTTATGAGACTTGCATCGAAAGATGGTAGAAACGAGCAGGATACTCGATTAAGCTTGATTCAATGACGCAAAGCTCGTCTTTTTCTTTATGTTCTTTCAATTTAACGTGACAGCAGAACCCGTTATTTCTGTCTGTCTCCCCTCTCCCTAAGCAAATAAAATCAGCTGCTCGGGAATAAGTTAAGTTTTATCCTTTGAAGTCGAAAGACAGTACCAATGGAACAGTTACCAAATTGCGCGAGTTTGTACAAACGTCGAGCGTCACCCGCCAAGCTTGTTAGACCTCAGCGCGTCGGGCAGGACAACAGCCAGAGCCAACATTAGGTGTTCGACACATTGTTTGCTCTCTTCTGCATCGATATTTATTTGTGAAGTTGTTTCACCGAACGTGTGCGGGGGACGCCTGTTTCACGTGCGAACGCGTTGAATTGCAGTCACGCCGCCGGCCCAGAGGGTGCAGTTCATCTTGGGCGAGGAGGTCGGCGACGATGCGCACGAGTCCCACCCGCTTTTCTCCGAGATGGAGGAGCTCGTCAGGGACGGTGACGAGATGGAGTGGAAGGAAACGGCAAGGTAATTTCAGCGGCTCGTTACACGATGCCACCGTCTGCCGCGCTCCGGGAACAACGTTCCCGTCTCGATACCAAGAGATTAAGCGCGGCCCTGCCGCGGTCTTTCTTCTCAGATGGATCAAGTTCGAGGAGGACGTGGAGGAGGGCGGAAATAGATGGAGCAAACCTCACGTAGCCACCCTCTCCTTGCACGCCCTGTTCGAGCTGAGGAGCCTGCTGCTGAACGGTACCGTGATGCTGGACATGGAGGCTGTCAGCCTTGAGCAAATTGCCGACCTGGTCCTCGACAACATGATCAACAAGGGATCGCTGCCGATCGAAACGAGGGAGAAGGTATACTGTCGAAGATTATTAAACTTCGCAAACGAAGCAGGGCATATTTCTATGCTCGAGCTACGTCTTCGAGACTTTTAAAAGTTTTCTTTAAAAGTACAGTATTAACGCTTTTATTGCCCAGTGGAAATCTCAAACATTTCATAAAATTCGAGTAATATGTTTAATTGAATTGAGATCGAAAAATTAAAGATAAAAAGTTAGGAAGATATTATTGATCATATAATTTATATTATAGATTATATGGATTGTAATAGTTTATAATAGTTATAATTGAAGTCAAGAAATCCCTACATTTAAACGAAATAACGTGCAAAACGTGCGTGAATAAGATCTCCAGGGATAAAATCGCAAGGGTTCCAGTTATTAAGATTGCTGGTCGATCAACAAGTTTCTGGGTTTCAGGTGAGAGAAGCACTGCTAGTGAGACACCGGCATCAGCACGAGAGACGCAAAGACAACAACATGTCCAGACTGCCAATCATCAGATCGTTGGCCGAGATCGGGCGCAATCACTCCTCGTCGAAAAGTAAGTTTGCCAACGTCGCACACCCCCACAATCCTTTGACACAGTAGCCCTCGATATCAATCGATCGACGGACGACGGACGTTGTACGAATAGATGGCCGCCATACGCGGCAGCCTAATCGAAACTGAACGAAAAGGCCGACTTCTCGTGCGGAACACGGGTCTCTTCGGGTCTGCTTCCCTTTTGTTCGGATTCTATTGTCCATGGATCTTCTCTGTCCTCTTCTATGGACACTGCGATCATTTATTTTAATATAGCATTTGGACATGACCGCCACGAAAGCGACAGACAGTTATAGTAATTGTAAAATGTTCGATTGGAAGTTATTACGCGAGTTATTGATTGCGTGAATGGTTCAGATAACGCGAAGAAATTTCAGCGAACACGGTGCAACGGCATTTCAATCGCGAATGGTCCAAACGTTGAATGGCTGAAAACTGGTTCGTGTTTGATTGTTACGTTCGCACATGATTGGAGAACATAACGTATAGCACAAGCAATCCGCGTGTTCAAGTGTCGAATGTTTAAAGGCTGGTTGGTTAATGTTTGCACAGGTGGTTATATGTTAACACGACGAATCAAACTATTTGGAGTACAACACGGTGTATGCAAGTTACATTCGCGTTTCTATCGACGATTTTATACGCACTGTTCTGAATGTGTACCAATCTTGGCGATGGTTTGAGCACAATGGAACATGTTCGTGTTCTAACTGATATTTGTGTGCCTTGAACAATTCAAGGCTAATTGTGTCCATGTTTCTATCAATGATTGTACATCACGTTGATGAAATTTTGAGAGTTTGTTTGAGATTCGCCTCTCCAACAAGACATTTTAACTAATTATTGTAAGACTCCTGAACATTACCTACACTATTGTGTACAATATTACAGACATACAGACATACAACAACAGTTCCACAAAATTCAAAGATGTCCAAAAACAATAGTTTGCGACTGTTCGGCCCCGTATGACCGCATTGTCGATGCTTATTTCGACATCCGGCAGCCCACACTATCTCAAAAACGCAGCACACAACTAAACACGTGAAAAAACACTCGACATTTTCAGATGGCAACTGTACATGTGGTATGCTTGCGTTGTTGACACCAGATTTACAGGAGCGTCGTGAGGCTGGGGACGCGTACGCGCCCTCGGTAGCTCGCAGCAGCAGTTGCCCTAATTCGAACACAGCTCTGCTGTCGAAAGAGGCGAAAGATCTGAAAGGACCGTACTTGCTGGTTCCAGGTATAGAGTAGGCCAGTCCGCCAATTACAGCTTCGATCTCCTTGGGTTATGGTGCTTCCTGAACCGCTTTCATCAAATCACAATCATCGGACAACTGTTGTTCGCACAGAGAGAACGATCGCCTCTCGTGAATCGCGTACACTCTCGATATTAACAAAATTCCCTAAAAGTACAGATATAATAAATTTGGAGCGGGCCTGGGTGTGGTTTGCCTTGTGGGACAGCGAAGCCACGCCCCCTCGCAATCTGAACGCAGAGAAAAACTAAAAGATACTCTCGAAGTTGCGAGTTCGGTAGTTACAGCGACAAGGGAGTGTTCGTTTCGCTCTCGAGTAGGCGTGGCTGTGCTTAGTGGGCGTAGCTTTGGCGCTCCGAAAGTAGTCAGAGCAGTTTCCTGCAGGGTAAACCGGAGTCCCAGCCTGATCCAGAGCCTAAAAAAACCACAACCGACCCGGCCCACAACGAGCCCAGGACTCAAACGTTTGTTTCTTATGTTTCTGTCAGCCGATTTCACCGTTCCGCACGTGGTCGGATTCACGACGTGGTTCGCGATGTGCCAGCTAAAAGGTTAGATCGTCAGGTGGTTATCGTTGCTATGAACTCTAATCGACTGCACCAAAGTCCGTGTGTTTCGTGAGATCCTTCTCACTTTTTTTCCAATCTCTCTGTTCCTTTTTTTTCTCTCGGATCACACAGGTGTACATACGAGTATACACAGAACTGCAACCAACTTGTGACACACGATGCAAGTCAATTCGGCCCGATCACCCTCTCTTTTTCTCTCTTCGTCAGTTTCTGTGTCTCTCTTCTAGGTGTTTACAGTAGCTCAGCACTGCACAGAGCGGATCGATCGCAGCGTCACTTTCGCGCGTCAATCTCGTGAAACAGCATATCGGAGAGGAACGATCCGTTATTGAGAATCGATCAAATCGCGAGCCGCGCGCGCGCGCTCGGGATTAATGAAAGTATAATTACACGCGTATTCGGCTCGCTCTCGCGTTCGGGCAATATCTCTCGACTCGCGCCCGTCGAAACGTTCAATTATGATTAGACCGTACAAAGACAAGCGGTTCTTCTCTTTATCGTCGCGTTTCGCGTTCCCGGGCCACTAACGAGCGCTCAAAGGGAGGCCGACCGAGCTCGCCGCGAACGGTCCCCGAGTGCACGTACCCGCGGAAACGCGTAGGCGAATCATTCTTTACGGTACCAATTCACGAAGGCATGATCTTATCGTTCTAATTGTGTAACAACGCACGTGTGCATCGAATCAGTGTGTATACCTTTGACTATCATGTACTTTTATCGTATATCGTGCTACTTACTAACCCGTCGCACTTCTAACCGACTAAAACCAAGTCTGTCTTTTCAGCCGGCCGACTAATTTCCCGTTTCCTCTTACTCACGTAGCACTGTACACCGTCTCCGACTGATCTATGGTAACGATAATGGATCGAGGAACGGTCGGGAACTCCCTGCGTCCTTGAGATTAAAGGGTCCACAGGACCGACGCGGATACGTCGTGCCCGGCCCTGCTTGCCGGATATTTCACGGGAAATTCCCAGCTGCACAATTTCACGCGTTCGCTAGCTCATAAATTCTCCGGCAGATTGGCCGCCGAGAAAAATTTGTTTCGCCGAGCGAAACTTTCCTCATAGTCGCGGGAGAGGAGAAATATTATCGGTGATCATTCCCTTCGGTTTACTTTGTCCAATTTGTCTATATCTATATGGAGTGAAAAAGATTCATCGATCACTATAATACTGTACAAAGTTCAACGATTTTTACATCGATCTCCTTATCAAATTACTTCGCTCTGAATCACTTAACTTTTGGCTTGACCCCTTGCACTGAAACGAGACGTTAATGGTTATTTGTCTCTTCTGAATCAAGACTGATTCTTCTGTTGTCGAGATCTAGGAACTAAAACGATCGAAGACTCATAATATTATAATTGAAGACGAATAATTGCTACGCGGCTGTGATTTCGTACATGATCTATCAGATACGAATGGTTTATATTTCTGTAAAATCGAAAGAAAATTTGATTCTTCTGTTATTAAAAACTAAGTATGAAAGTAAATAACAACGTAGGAGACACACGAATTGTCTCAGTCTATCAGGAAGAGAATTGCGATAGAAGAAATTATATCGTTCGGTGCAACGGGTTGACAGTGCAAGAATATTATCATCCTGATTCTTCCAAGAACTGTCGCTGAATACGCGCTGACCCGTCATACGTATACGAAAACGTCACGCCCTCTCAATTGGATCGAAGTAACCTTAGATGGAGCAAGTGGTTCAGAAATCGTTACGAATTTCACTGGGGAATATCCGGCACGGGAGATAATCCGCGTCGATCGGGAGGATGCTTACGGAGGACGACGGTCCCTCCGTTCTCTCGACCAATCCTAACCAACACCTCGCCTCTGTAAATACAGGTTTAGCCCGGTATGTGTGTTTCATGCTCATTTTTAGTGGAGGAATCGAATTCCGCACCGGCGATCGCCGGCGCAACAAGTCACGGCAGTGGGGCAACGCTGAATCCCGGTAGCCGCTTCCTTGCAATACCCGGTAATCCCGGTAAACTTTGCTTTTCTGTGCTTGCTTTATTTGATATACTAACCTACCCGAGACTTGGCTAGTTCCCTCGAAAAAAAAAAAAAAATAGAAAATTACGCAACGGTGCACCCCGCATTTCTTCTCTCCGCATTTTGGAGCGGGAACAGCTTGAAGAACAATTGAACGCTCCTTGTGGTTATTCATATTTTTCAAGACAGAAAACGACTCGCCCTAAACGATATTGTTCCCAAAGTTTCATTTGTTTAGATAGCTAAATGTGTTGAAATATGTATTAATTCAAATATATTTTTAGAATGTTCCTTTCTCAGTTTTATCTTTCGTAAAGTATAAGAGAATGCTATTCAGTGTTTCCATATGTATAATACAGTTTCGTTATACGTTTTCGTTGGTCCATCTTCGTTGTTGAAATGTTTCATTAAATGTAGCATACTGAATAATTTAGTAGACGAAACATATGGACTGTGATTATTACGCTTTTGCACTATGACTTTACATACCAACGCGCATAAAATTAACTATTCCCTTTTAAAGAACGAGATCGTAAATGTCACGTACGCGCGACGCTGCCGGCAAACGTATTAAACTGTCCTGCAGAAGCGGTACCATCGTTTAGCATTATTATTCGCTGTTTAGAGAAGCAAATTGCGCCGAAATTCAACGCTACAGTTGGCGGTTAGTTTTGGTACCGACAGCGCGTTCTACGAGGAGCTTTCAATGTCAGAAACGGGAATGCAACCGAAAAAGGTGAAGGGTAGTCGTAAACGCAAAAATCTGTCCGAACGACGCCCTTAAGGTGGTAGTTCGCGAGTTGCACGAATCCCAGGCCCAAACGGACGACACACGGGTTCACAGGTAACCCGACAGGGTCGCTGAAAATAACACGTGTATCGACAAACGATTATCGAGTGCGAACTCGAGACACGGAAAACAAAATCGTGCTCGATCTGCCGGAAGAGTTTCTGCCGTGCTTGACATTTAACGCTGGAAGCACCGAGCACCGACAGTCTATGTCGTAATGTCTTGGGCAAGTGGCGAGAGCACGCCCTTCCTTTCAGTTTTCATACGCAACTTTTCTACGAATCTCACGTACGCGAGCATTTAATGGATTTAATTAGAATCGCAGGCTCGTGGAACGCGTAGGAACTCCAACGATGTTATTTTATTAAACTTTCGGATATTGTCGACCACCGATATTGAAAGCAACTGTTTCACAATGTAGCCGCGATACGTGCGGAATTGCGGAAACAATAGGGCTTATACATTATTTGATGTCTTCTGTAGCGAAAACAACTCGGAATTTCCATAGCTGTTGCGTCCGGGACAAAGTTGCGATTTCGCGGAGGATCACGTAACAGTGAGCGAATACGTTTGAAAAAGCCAGTTACGAGAAAAACGTGTTTGAAGTTTCGCACAGCAGGGTTCTCGAGGAGGTTGTCTATTACATGCTGCGACTTCGTTAACTCTGCGAGTGTTTTAATGAAACCTTTCGTGAGATACAGTTCGAAGGTAGCACCCACTAAATGATTTTCACAAAAGTATAGGGTAACGAAGCCGGTTACACTGGGGTGACCAATTATTACGCATGTTATATGTTTTCGGGTATAATTAACCATCTATTTATCGAATAAGACGTATTATATTTCCTTTTATTCCAAAACAAACGAATTTATTTTTCAGAAATAAATAAAATTTGCATTAACCGACAAAAGTAAAGTTAATTACGTCTGAAAACAAACTAAAGGTACGGCGATTGTTCATCGCAGAAGTTTCGTATTCAGCTCGGTGACTCCAGTGTTAAGTGACAGACAGATCGTCGGTCAGTTCAGCACATCAGGACGCGAAAGTCGACGGGTCGAGAGGTCGATCGGTTCGATTCGACCGTTCGATTTCATTCGGAGCGCATAGAGACCGACGATTCTTCGACTGTGTCGCGTTTAAGAGGATCCGGTTATAAGTCTTCGGCTTGGACCCGGTGGAAACCCCGCCGTATCGGATTCCTGCAACTCGGAAACTTTCGACACGCGTTTAACTGGGTCACGACCATCCGGCTTTGAATCGGCCTGGATGGTGCTGGTAATTGAGGGGAAACGGAACAGTAACTCGGCGTCCCCTTGATTACGATTCCCACGCGACTTCTCGCTAAGAATCGCCGAAGAGACGCAGTAGGCGGTAAGCTAGATCTCTTGCAGGCCAAGAACCGGCCACCACCAACGGAATGGACCGGAGCCCCAGCAGCGTGTCCATCAGCAGGAATCATAGTTCGTCCGCTTTGGAGAACGGCGATGGCAACCACAGGGTGCGTGGGTGTCGCCCTTGCACGTCGAGTCCCTTGAAATGCTCGCGTCGCTTTCAAGAATGACGATTCTTATCTCGCGACTACGTCTTTCATTGCTTTCCATAGCCTGGATCTTTTCCAACCTCTTCCAGTAATTCGTTTTCCAGTGGAATGTGGCTCCGCGCTGTGCATTTTACCTCGGCTCCGTTCTTTCGTTCTTATTTTATACAAGATGCGAAAGAATGACGTTTCAACCGTTCCAGAAACACGTCCCTCTATTTCTTCAATTTTCTTAAACAGTGCGTACAGAGGAGCGCGCTGAAAGTCTCTTCTCAATGTTAATAATTCTTTTTACATTATAACATGATCCCAAGCGGCAGGGCATTCTATCCTTGGCCCAGTTCTCTCATTCTTATATTGCGCGGGGCACAAGGGAACGGGGATTCAATCATTCCGGGAACACGTGCCACGGTTTCTTCAATTTTCTTAAACAGCACAAACAGAGAAGAACGGACGAAATCCCCTCAGTCCAGTAGCAATTCTTTCTGAACGTCGGCTGCAGTACGTTTTTCTAACGGCAGTGCTTTATTTACATCCTGTCTCGTTTACAAAAGAACGGTAACCGACTGGTTCCTACCGGACTCCGATTCCGCCCCCTCAATTCTGTTGCCAAACACAAACGGAAGAGCAGAGTCCACGGTGCTCTTCAATTACGTCCGACGAAAATGTCGACGAACAATGGAAAGACTTTCGAGAAAGCGGCGCCAGCTTTTCAGCGACTTGACGAGTTTACTCGGGCAGGAAGCCCGAGGTCCAATTTAATTCAACCGATGTGATTGCCATCAGGGGAACACGCACTTCATGCGGAAGATACCGGCGGGGGCGGAGGCCAGCAACATCCTGGTCGGCGAGGTCGATTTTTTAGACAAAACCTTGTCAGCGTTCATCCGGCTGAGCCAGGCCGGGATAATGGGCGATTTGACGGAGGTTCCGGTGCCGACCCGGTTCATATTCGTCCTACTGGGGCCAACGGTAAGATACACCTGACCTCGAGGTCGCAGTGCCCACTCGAATCGCGTTCGAAAGCCTCTTTCCGAGTAATTAAAGTTTTAACGAAGCAATTGTCCACGCTGATTGCCCCGTCTGCTCTCGCTCCTGAGAGCCCGATCCGCGGACCAATTTCGATTCGACGTAAACGACGGCTTCGTTATCGTTCGATGCCGCGGACATCCTTCGCGCGATCGTTTCGCGATCTTTTCGTTTACGCGACGACGTGTGGTTATCGATTCGTTTCTAAACCTCTCCGATCTTCCAGGGCGGGATCTCCGGTTTCCACGAGATCGGTCGTGCAATGGCCACGCTGATGTCGGACGAGGTGTTCCACGACGTGGCGTACAAGGCGAAGAACAGGAACCATCTCCTAGCTGGCATCGACGAGTTCCTCGACGCTGTCACGGTCCTCCCACCCGGAGAGTGGGATCCCGCCATCAGGATAGAACCACCTGCTGCCATCCCTTCACAGGTACACAACGATACCTTCGAGATCTCAAATTGCAAATCCTGGACTATGTTCCAATGACTGATAACTGACATAGGAGACAAACCCAAGTTTTTTTCTTTAATCGTTTCAATAAGTTGAAATTAATGCATCACCGTTCTTTGTATGTTTTAATCGGCCCACTGCTTTAAATTATACCTACACAATTTTATCACAAATTCAGAAAGTCTTCAATTTACTGATAACATCGTGGACAGAACGGTCAGAGTAAAAATAGAATACTAAACGAAATGGGGTAGTAAAGTACGATTAGCAAAGAAAAATATGTGAAAATAGTTTTGAAGAAGTATGAAGTTGTTTGAGGATGTCTGAAGGTCCATTTGGTTTCTGTAGGAGGTGAGAAAGCGACCGAAAGAAGAAAAGCCGAAGGAGGATATAGACGAGGAGGCGGACGAGCAGAAGCTGAGAGAGGAGTCAGGCCTATCGAGGAGCGGAAGACTGTTTGGCGGTCTGGTGAACGATATCAAGAGGAAAGCACCGTTCTACCTGTCCGATTTCAAGGACGCCCTAGCCATCCAATGCATAGCGTCCTTCATTTTTCTATACTTCGCCTGTCTCTCCCCCATAATCACGTTCGGAGGGTTGCTCGGAGAAGCAACCGGAAAGAACATGGCCGCCATGGAGTCGTTGGTGTCCGGTTTCGTTTGCGGTATCGGGTACGGCCTGTTTTCTGGACAGCCGTTGACTATACTAGGTTCCACTGGGCCAGTTCTAGTCTTCGAGACCATCGTCTTCGATTTCTGCAAGTGAGTCCCTCGCGGATCTTTCATTACAGAGAAATTGAATGACTCGGAAGCCAATCAGGGTTGGCTACTGATCCGACGTGAACCTGAACCCATTGTTTCCACAGGATAAACGACTGGAACTACATGTCCTTCCGCTTCTGGATCGGCTCGTGGATCACGCTAATCCTGTTGATCCTGGTCGCGATCGACGCCAGCGCCCTGGTCTGCTACATCACGCGGTTCACCGAGGAGAACTTCGCCACCCTGATCGCCTTCATCTTCATCTACAAGGTATCCGATCGACCGACAAAGTTTAACAGGCATGGGAGACCTTGAACCATCGGTGTATTCGAGGCGAACACGGTCTGGGTCGTCGTCGCGCCCGTTAATTATGCAATCGCGTCCTTCTCGGCCGATCCAGTTAATTGGATGGGCTAAAACTGCCGCGTGCTTCGCGGATCGCTTCATCAGCGAAATAGCCGACATTTGGGTCACGAGTTACGATCAGGCGTACCGAGGTGCTCCTCTTGGGCTTCGAATGTAGTGTCTATCCCCTAACGTCTCATTTCATTGAGAACGGCTATTCTAATTTTCAATTCTTCCTTTATATCTTCGGAATGGCGGATGTTACGACGGCGGAACAGTTTATTCTCCTTAGCAGAGCAGTTTTGCCAGGCCCACAGCGCTTTAGCCATTCCCATAGGCGTTTCTCCGATCCCCGCTACCTCATGATTCGTCAATAGCAAAGCGATAGCAACTTTGCAGTAAATTAGCAGCTGACCGACAAGACAGCTGTCGCGATTTCAAAACCCCTTCTTGTCTTTTTAAAATAACAGGCCGTTACGGAAAAGAGGATGCTGTACGATCGATCGTGATCTTAAAGTTTCTCGATGCACCAAACGATGGGTTTGTTTCAGGCGATCGAGAACGTGTTGTCAATCGGTAAGAAGTATCCTATCAACACCTACGCGAACGATCAGTACGACTTTGACTGTTGGTGTAAACCACCGAACGGTACTCTGCCGTCCAGTTACGAGAACGTCAATTGGACGGCGCTGGACGAGAAAGCGTGCCAGGTGAATATTCTCGTTAGCCGAGATTACAGCCCGCTGCAGGATCCCTTAACCTCGTTAACTCTCTTTCAGAGCTATAACGGTACCATGATGGGTTGCAATCTACCGCAATACATACCCGATGTGTTCCTCATGTCAATTATACTGTTCATGGGCACCTTTTTATTATCCGTCGAGCTTAAAGACTTTAAGAACGCTCTCTTCTTCCCATCAAAGGTGAGTCGGCTGTGAAGTTTCAGAGACGTTTTAATTATATATGTGGTAGACTTTGCTGTTATCGTAGACTGAAAATGTTGGCTCCATCCGTAGGTCAGGCAGGTGGTCAGCGATTTCGCGGTGATCATCGCGATCTTCTCGATGACCACGCTTGATCACTTCGTGAACATACCGACACCAAAGCTGGAAGTGCCGGAGGAGTTCAAGCCGACGTTGCACAACCGCGGTTGGGTTATCTGGCCTTTTCAACATAATCCATGGTGGAGCGCCATCGTCGCGTGCCTGCCAGCTCTCCTAGGCACTATACTGATCTTCATGGACCAACAGATCACCGCCGTGATCGTCAACAGGAAAGAGAACAAGCTGAAGGCAAGTCCAAGACTAAAAAAGTCCTCACAAGTCCTCACAATATACAATTTCTGATGAGGAATGCCTGTATCAGACTTTAATAAGCAATGCGATTCGTTCGTTTAGAAAGGGTGCGGCTACCACCTGGATCTGTTCATCCTCGCGATCCTGATCGAGATCTGCTCGGTGATGGGATTGCCGTGGTTCGTAGCAGCGACGGTGCTCTCGATCAACCACGTGAATTCCTTGAAGTTGGAGTCCGAATGCGCTGCACCGGGAGAGAAACCGCACTTCCTCGGAGTCCGCGAGCAGCGAGTCACCCACATTCTCATCTTCTTGATGATCGGTTGCTCTGTTCTGTTGACGCCGATGCTGAGGCACATACCCATGCCGGTTTTGTTCGGTGTTTTCCTCTACATGGGCGTCGCCTCACTGAAAGGCCTCCAGTTCTTCGACAGAATCCTCATCATGCTTATGCCGGTGAAATATCAGCCTGACTACATGTTCCTCCGACAGGTAAATTAGACAAACAGCTGTTTTTGAATAAGCTAGTACGAACAAATAATTATCTTTGCTTCTTCATAATGTTTTAATAAATTAATGAAATCGGGATTAGTTACATTGAGAATCGCTACTATCCATAGTAAAATATAGTAGTGAAATTCGTTCAAGTTCGATGGATTTCAATATTTCTGACGAGATTATACGATTGTAATGCAGGTACCACTGAAACGCGTGCACTTGTTCACGGTGATACAGCTGACCTGTCTGGCCTGTCTCTGGATTATCAAGTCCTTCAGCAGCACCTCCATCTTGTTCCCTCTGATGGTAAGCGCGGAGGATCGATCTCTTCGTCTAAGTACCTTCCAATCCGACTTTTTTCTATCGGCATCTTAGTTACTCTTCCATTAGAAATCGATAATACTAAGCTAGAGATAGCTGGACATATATAGATATATGTCATCCGGTAATGATTAGGGTGATTTATTATTATGTGTATTATACAGATAATGTAAATATAGTAGAAGATTCTTATCTCTTTATATCTTTGTAGCTGATGTTGGAACAATCTTTAGCATTTCAAAAATAGGAATAGAGAAATCATATCAAACATCAATACAGTGGTGTGCACAATTATAGACTCAAAGTAACTTTTACATTTTCACTGACATTGTTTGTCAGTAAACACATCATGTTTCTATTATCTATTTCATTCACAATCATGTTTCTATTATCTATTCATTGTAATATGGAAATATATATATACAGTGTTTCGTTAAGTTTTTCTTTAAATATTGTTTCACGCCACTGTGTCTGTATAGAAATTTATGCAAGCCGTCTTACACCACAATTTTCTAAATAATCGGTCCTTCCTGTTATTTCAGTTGGTGGTGATGATCGGAATTCGCAAATCGCTAGACTTGCTGTTCACGCAGCGCGAGCTGAAGATCCTGGACGACGTGATGCCGGAACCGCACAGAAAGCACGCGGATGATCTTCGCCAGCTCGAGAGTGGCGAGGTTAGCACCGTGAGACGCATATTTAGCGCGATCGTTGGCCGTAAATAGCAGGCGAGGAGTGGCCGCGTGGCGAACATACGCCCCGTGGTCACTGTCGCTGTTTGCGACTGCGGCGATTCGGCGGCGATCCACCAAAAGCGCATAGATCGCGACACCTTGAACCTCGATCTCCTAAGGGAGACCTGAAAAGCAAGGGTCGCCGCTGTCACCGTTACTGTTGTTGATGTTGTTGTTAATCTATCTCCGACCAAGAAAAACAAGCAATAATCTCTCTTGCTCGTTGCCAAGAGACCGCGAAGCGAGCGCGGCTGTGCGAAACGTAACAGAGCCCGTCTCCTTTTGTATCCGCGCGGGAGACGTTCGCACAATACCGACCAAAAAACGTCACTTTGCACAGATCGGCGGAGGCTCGCTGGTGCGTGTGCCAAATCAACGAAATCGAAGCCGAACCGGTCCGACCAGTATTAATTATACACCACTGCGCCGACGAGGACGTTCGAACGATTATCGTTTAGCGATTTTTGCGCGAGGAATTCGCTTTGCAAGTAAAACGCATTTCACAGAGACCGTTTGTATAAATAGGCTACGGGCTTTATGCATTTATGCAAAGCTATTCCAAGAATTTTAAATTAGGTTCGACGAATATTTATCGAAAGAGGAAAAACATTTTCATTCAAACTTTCCTTTCTTTCGATTGATTCAAGCAATTTTTCTTCGGCATAAAAATCCGCCGACAGCCCGCGACCCTTAAGTACACTGTTCAAATGTATGCCGGTTATTATCGAACGTATTTAATACTGATACTGCAAAACAGAATTGGTTTACGTATACCGTTTGGATGCTCGGGAAAATGCTGCACGAAAATATATCGAAAAAGTACGCGATACGAACAATTTTTGTACAATTTTGATTTATCGCCGAAGGGTTAAGCAGCGGTCATTTTTCCGAAGAACTTCCAGTGTCGAATATTTCAGCGACGATCTCGATGCTGTCTTTGATCCACGAGCTGTCGTATTTACACGATCGATCGAACGTTCGCGGTGCATTTCTTGTGGAGGATTGTTTGCGTTGTCGAGTGGTCGTCAACAATGCGAGGCCTAAAATGGTATGAACAGAAAGAAAGGAGGAGACCAAGCATACATCCTTGTCACCCGATCGCGACAACACGCCTACCCTTCGACACACATGTATAGCGACGTATAGTTCGACGTATAGTCGAGCATGGATGATTACCTGCCTTAAACCTATTGGAAATACAATATTCTTTGAAAACACACACCAATCTCTCTATAATCCCGACTGTTCCTTGCGCAGCATTCGAATAAGCAAAACCGACACGACCGACACAGTCTAATTACAAGCCTACGCACAATCCTTGGCGCACCGGAAGTAGAGTAATCCGTTGTTGATCAGACGAGGCCGTCTCGTTGGCCTAGTCGAGATTTCGATCAGCCTCTGCGACCGACGGTTATGGAGGGGATGATATCGTGGGGGTCGAATAATCGGGGGAAATGTGGGAACGATCAGGATAAATGAGTGAGAGAAAGATGACCGGAGGCAATAAAGATAGCAGTCCTGCCCGCCGAATCCTGCGGATTTGATCCGGTACGTGACCAATTGTGCACGCGTCCTTATAGCGCCTCAGCGCACGAGGAATGACATTATCCAAAATCTTATCTATACATTCCCCCCCCCCCCCCCAACCCCGCTGGCGATCACACACTGTCATTGCGTTGTAACATCGAATGTCGAGCACTGCGGAGTTCGCGTCCCATCTGCGATCGTCGCAACGATGCCACGGATTCCAATTGTATCGAGGAACGCGATCGGTCGACCTTCGTTCTACTAAAATTCGCTATTCTACTATCATTTGCTTGATAAAAAATTCACCGTGCGATCAGAGCATCGGAGGGATCGCTTTTCCACCGCAATAATTGACCAAGTTCTGAGATAACGTTCGTTTGCTTGATTGGCGCAATGATCTTTCAATAAAACAACACCTGTTCTTGTATCCGAGTTTTTCGAAAAATATTCTACTCTTCTGCACAACTAATCAACGCTGCAGGGACCTTAAGCTTGCGTTTGAAGACCCTGTCTTGGTCCACGTTCGTTCGCGTCTCTACGGTCTCTCAATAATAGAAAGATTCGTAGTTGCAAACTTTCATTGAAAAATTCCTTCGTTTACGGAGAAGGAAAAGAGAGTGAATAACAGCGACATATTATTCTTCTCAAAAACTATTAAAACTGCGTTAGAATGAAATGTCGAGAGGAAGATGATCAAGGAATGTGAATGATTTAAGTGATTGCAGAGTTTTGACCGATATAAATCGATACAACTTGCGAATCTAGATGCATCCTTGCTCGAGCAGTTCCGGAGACGTTAGTCGAGAGAGCTTTGCTCAGCTCGATGCATGGCTTTGAGGCTTCTCATGACCGACTTCTAAGATCTGTCTTTGTTCGGAAGATTAATCGAGCGACGTGTTCTACAGGAGCAGAACGAGTCGACGGATTACGGGACGACTCCGGCCAACATACAGATCTCTTTGGCGAATGGGAACGTCATGAAGATCCCCATGACGAGCATCAATATCAGCGAGGAGGTGAACAGAACTGGGATTTGGCAACAGGTGAACGAGGGAAACGAGAAGCCGAAACAGAACAAGCTGATAAAGTATGTACGACGATTTGTATAGTTTAGTAAGCGGATTTCAAGTTCATTCAATTTCGAATGTTTAAATGGTCGAATGTTGCCGGGTCCAGCGCGGGTAAGCAAAAGAAGCATTCGAAGAAGGATAGCTCGTTGATGGCCGACGAGACAACGAGACTGACCACGATGACCGAGGAGGACGAGGATGACAGTGGGATCTCGATCAAGGTGACACACGTAAATGACTCTAAATTCTAACCACCATCACCATCAATTCGATAAATCACATGGCAAACAACACAGCAAGAGCACCAATACACCGGCATGCGACATACCCCCTGTACGCTACTGTGAGTAAGACTATGAAAGGGGGCTGCACGGTACCCTTTGAGTCGTCCGAGTAGTCTCCGAGACCGAGTAGTTTTCTCCGAATCTTAGGAACAACGACGACTCCATAGAATAGATCTATCCGATTGTCGTTGTCTTCTGTATCGCTTGTCGATGCCTGGGAACACTGTGTGCTCGTGGCTCTTGCATGACTCTAACGCTCATGCATCGAGAGAGCACAATCACTACCTCTCGATGTCAAAAAAATTTACACCGATCTCGATCTTCCGCACCTAAAAATTAATTAAAAACAATTCCGATGACTTTGGAATTTTTCTCGACTGACAGCTGTATTAATTGAGATCTTTCAAACAAAAACAATATGGAAACAGCATAAATCCACTTATATTTACTTTATTTGTTATAAATTTGTTTCGCTTTTCTTATTGCTTCGCTACCTGAAATATTAACCAAGCAACGTTAACGTTGAAAGTATTGGAGGCACATGGCCGGAAGTCCGCTTTTTTCGCTATGCACCGTGCCGTTGTTCTGCACAGTCGTTGCTCGTTTGTAATCTGTATCGTGAACGTCCGCTCAGTCAGATACTATATATCCGATTCGATGATTCCAGGTAGACCTTATACGATCGAAGGAAAGCATCAGTCCGTTGACAGTGAACGGTACCACGTCTGCCGAGACCTCCGTCTAACGGCGACGATCCCCAAGATCCGTCAGATCACCATCGTCCAACGCAAATGGTTCATCCACCGATCGAAAAGCTACAACAGCGTAAACAATTCCCCTCGTGCACGATGTCGTCGAGCCTCCGCGCTCGACGCCTATCCAGTAAATGATCGTGCTCCGAAAGGCAATCAGGCCGGAGAAGAGGAACACGCTCTTCTGTGACAGACAATTCATTTTTTATTTGGTAACGCGTACAGTCGCGCCGAATGCTTTCTAATCATATCTCGCTGTAATCTGATCGTGTGCAATTATCGAGTGCCACTAGCATATAGCGCCGCGCGAGAGAAACGAGAATACAAGCGAAACGCACACCGTTCGAGGCAAAAGTATAGAGCAGGCTAGGGATGTTTATAAACGTAAAGAGGGCTCCTGTATGCTCCAGGGAGCGACCTTTCGAAGCATTCAGTGTCCAAAAGACAAAAGAAATTCGATTTACCAAGTAATCGATTTACTTCCGTTACAGAGGGCCCCGAGAAGACGTGACTTGGGACATCTGACATTGGCTTGTAGGACATTCTCTGCAATTTTTACGGTGAAAAATACCTCAATTATTCGGAACAGTCGTCCACTTTGGAATTCTATATCAGAGAATCAAAGAGCACTCGATCTTTTGACAGACATATCTTAAAATTACTTTGTAAAGCGCCAAAGTGGGCGTCGCTAAAACGCTCTTCAGGGATCTATGGAGCGTTTAATAAATCAAACTGTGTGCTCCTGACCCAGAATTCAACCCAAAAAGGCAACCAACGTCACAAAAAGTAAAAATACTCATTCTATCAATAGAAAACTATATATCTCACTGCCCCTGTGCAGAATTGCCAAGTAGGCGTGGCTTTGGTGCTCCCAGAGATGGAGGAGCAGCTCACAGGGCGTGCCCGACTCTGCTGTAGAGTGTCGTAGATTCGAATCCCGTGATCGTCGACGAGCCTCGAATCTGCGATGATCAGTGTGCGAGAGACCCGTACTATTACCGTAACCGATCGAGAATAGCTAGCGTAGTTTCGACCCGTAACAGACATGCCAAAGAAACCCCTTCAACGATTCGTCGACAGTTCCTTCGAGGGATGATCTCGCGAACTTCGGCGAGGAGCACGGAATAAGAGGATCACGCGATCGACTTGTCGTTAGGCGAGACTAGTACCGATAAACGATCGCGCGACGATCGGCATCGTTGCATGCCTCGGCGCGCTTTTCTATTTACAAGGAATCGTGATCTCGCCAGAGGAAATGCTTTCAGGGCGTCGGACACCGGCCAGATGCGACAATATTGTTATACGGCGGTTTTTTTACGACGATCTAATGGTTCAGCAATCGAACGTAATTTGCCACGAGGCTACGAGATTTTTCCACGTTTTTTAACCAAGGACCCGTGGAGACTGACTGAATTCTCCCTCGAAGAGTATCCTTCCCGATCGACTTCGTCGACGGATGGGTTACGATGGAATAATCGAAGATATTTGACGGGAAATGATTCGGTAAAACCAAGTGGACATTAGCCATGGTATAGTCCTAGACGTCATCTTCTATTTCTTCTCTATCTTTCTTTTAAACTTAATCTTGCTTTCTTAGACTCAATATTGGGTCGTTCGGAAAGTTACTTCGGAAAGTTAAGAGCAAAAGAAAATTCTTTCTGTCATTTCTATCTACCTTTGAAATCTTTCTATTTGTTATTGACAATATACTGAATCAAATGTTTTTCGAATACCCCTACAAAATAAGATTGTGGCTATAGATAAAGATATCGTCACTTTTTGACTTCCCGATAAGAAGAACATAGCGAGGGTTGAGAGATCTTTATGAGGTTCATTGAAGAGTTTCACTGTGATCCAAGTAAGATAATCAATATTTCAGAATATCTTACTATAAATGAATCTGTCAAGCTTGATTCAATCGAATCCTTGCGAACGATCATTTTCTTGGGCGATTCCATCGTGACCCCCGGTCGAACGAGATTATTACCGTAACTGCAGTCTTTCAGATAGCGATGGAAACAGGAAACAGAAGCAGAAGTATTTCCACAGTCCCGTCTCCGACGATTTTTACTCGACGTCCATCGCGATCGGGGACAACCAGGATCCACAGAGAGAATCCAAAAACGATATTTTTCAGATGCCACGTTACCGTGTTGTTGCGCACTACCGAGGCTTTCTCCCGACTCGTTCGAAAGCTGCGCGAAAAGTATTTTCTAAGAACGTGTTAGAGCAATGTAGCAGCATCAGTGAGAATACGTGGAAGACGTTGTTTTAGCGAGCCGCTTCCGGTGTGCGTCGATATACGCATGCGAATAGCAAAAGTAAGGGACACGGTCGCTCGTGTCTATGTTACGTATATTTTGTATATAGTCCGTGGCGAGCAGGATGATCGCGAATAGTCACTGAGCAGATAGGTTCGTCAGTATTATAACGAAACGTAATGAAGAGAATATTAGCTTTATCGTGGGACTGCGGATGTTTGCGCAAACATTTGTTTCTATGTCGCGACGGAGAATTCGTTTCGGAACGACTCGTTTACGTTCGTTTTCATTGGATAACGACGCCATTTGGATACCCTAAACCGTAGAAAATCCGCAGTCCACTCGTGATTAGCCGAAAACGTAGTCGAATATTGCGATGTTTCGATGAAGAGCATTTATATTTTCCATTTACACCGTTCCAGAGAAATCGCTTCAATGGTTGTTTTCTACGAAAAATAAGATACGAGAGTTTGCGCGGTTGTCGAATGCTGTTTATCGGGCCCGGCCTTATCGGTCTGTCACCGATCACCAACGAATTTTAATGAGAGAGTATTAAAATCTTTTTATATGATTGTAGGATTTTTGCGTAATGGCTTTATCGCTCGCTACCCCTAAACTCTCAACAACCTTAAAGATCGTTCAATTCTATTGGCAAAGGTTGAAATCAAAAACTGCAAATATGTCCGATCTCTCGGAATTAGCATTACTTTTTCGAGGATTAGAAACTTTGCACAAATCCAAGATACGGTGTCGAGATCGCATAAGGCAGGCCTGAATGTATTCGCGAAACGGGATACCGTCGAGAATACGTCGACGATGAGATTGTCACTGAAGAAAAGGAGTGCTTGATCGTATAGTATTGATGTAGCGTATTTGATGCATGTGTTTAGTATAACTATGGCGACAAAGAGGCTGATTACGTTTGCATCGGGTATCGTTCGAATGTACGCAAACCAGCCTGTGCGCAACGGACAATGCACCTCGATGAATCGTGGGCCCGTACGATCATTTCTACGAGAAGCAATCGAGCTCTGCGCGCTTACCTTCGTGATTACTTACGAGACTACGTGTGCGTGTACATACGAACGAAGTAAGAGGCAGACTGCAAGCGAAAATGGTATTTAATCAGTCGCACTCGTGTAAATCGCTGCCGTGCATGCAATCGATGTACATTAGTCCTATTTAACGACATTATTGATAAATTCAAATTCGAAGAAAACGCTGATCCTTCGTTGTCCATTGATTACTCCGTCATGATCCCCGCTTCGCATCCCTCTCGAGTGCAACCGCATCTGTGCACTGGCATTTCAGCTTGTGAATCATCATGCCCATCTATTTTGCAAGAGTTCCAATAAAGTTTCGCTTCATCCTCGAATCTCAAATACCAGGTGGCAAGAGAATTTCGTTCAAATTTCCTTCCTTCGAATTGAGCACAAGAATGGAGACATGTTAATGATCACGGTAGCGTGCAGTTGCAATGGCAAACGTGCTCTGAATTGCCTGCTTGGAATTGTAGAAGGATCACCAGGTATGTTACCATCGTACTGATCACCTGAAGACGACAAACAAATACGAACAAGCCGATGAATACAAGATCGACCGATCGATTGATCGACCAGGTTTGCTCACCCCTTGGAACAGAGTGTTGTCCAGATTAAAGTATCCGCAGGCGGTAAACTTGATTTTTCGATTCAGCAGCTGCAGTGAGAACTGCTTCAGCTATAACAAACGCGTTTGTGTACCAGGAGGCGAAGACCGTGTGCGCGTACTTACCTCGGACTTCGTCTCCTGATCGAATACATTCTTCAGGAACGAGTGCACGACGATCGCTGTCCTCTCGATCTGCAAAAATACGGTATGCTGAAGTTACCGTTAGCAAGTGTCTTTTGAAGAAAACGAGTACAAAATTAATGTATGATACAAAGGAGACAGTTGAAAATCTGAAATTTATTTTGCAATGGACAGATTTATAAATTATGCATTCACGTTCAGAAAGAATTTATAGAGGACTATAAAGTTATTATTGCGGGTCTTATGCGTTCCATGCATAGACATGCATGAGATAGAATTGGCTGAAGCAAAAAGAACCATAAAAATCCAAAAATACTGTGCTATTCTCAGCTTGTTAAAAATACTAAAACTAAAAGCACAAAGAGAAACTGAAGATGTCACGAGGTTTCCCTTCCAAACGCGGTGGTAGCAGTTTGTTCCTGTGACTCTTACCTCGTTCAGAACATCGGTGATCTTGGCAGCGAGCAGACCGAAAGGATATATTAGAAAAGCGATCAAGAAGACGGTGTCAATGAACGGTATGATGTCCAAACCCCGATTATAAAGGACAATTGGCTGGAAAAGGTAGTAAGTGTTGAACAGCAGCGAGTAAAAGGTGAACATGACGACGAACAGGGAAGGTAACGAGTAGAACTGCGAGATCGTGCTGCAGGTGTCACAAAAGTTGTCGTGCATGTTCCTCAAGCGTCGAATGCCCTGGATAATGGTATACTTCGGTAAGATCCGTCGGCGGTGAATCCCGGATTTCAAGAAATCGTCAGTCTGATCACTGCCCAAGCTTTGAATAGCGCGATTGACACGATTGAAATTAACGGTCATCAGGCTGATCACCAAATAATATTGATAGAAGACACAAGCGGCAAAGAACCCAGGCATGATGTTGACGGCCCAAACAAGAGGACCATTGTGGTAAGCAATGTACTCCATCATCAAGACGCTGATGAACATGGTGGTCATAATCACGTAAATGATCAAAAAGTTCCAGAAAGGGTGTTTGATGCTGACGAACACCTTCAAGGAACGAGACTCCTCCTCGGTCTCCATCAGGAAGTTCCAGATCCTCTCAAGCTTGGACCACCAGAAGGCGTAACAAATCAGGATCGTACACATCATCATAATGGCGAACGTCGCCTGAACCATCTCTATAGTCGCCGAAATCGGGGTTCTGCCATCATAATCGGTGTTGTAGAGATTCGGCAGAGTGATATAGCTTGACCCAGCGATAGCGGAACTTAGGAACACGTTGTAGAAGATTCCGAATTTAGTTCTAGCGAAGAATATTGTTCGTTTGTTCTTCTGGTTGCCGCTGCGTAGAGAGACCGTCGACAAACCCATCACCTTGAATATCACGTGAAACGTTAGTATCATCCAGTAAGTCCATCGGGACAAGTATGTCACGTCTAACATTCTTGCAAGAGCAAATTGACACTAGAAACATTGGTGATCCTTCCCGTCTCGATTTTCTCCAACCGGTCTTAAAATTAATTTAACTCTCAATTGCAATTAGAAATTAAATCTAATTGCTATGTCGAAATTGTTTGTTACTCGCATATATTCCCGACAAGTATCTTTGTTCCTTCCAGGTACAATATCGAGTACTTTCTTGTACAATTTCATTGATCCACTAAATATATTTATTCTTCTTTTATTCTGAATGAAGCTTCTCGATTAGAATTAATCTCAGCTTCACATTGCTCGATTCAAGCTTCTCTAAGCATCAACTACGAATACAAGTTAATCGTTCATGCCGGCATAGTATCAGAACTGACAGTATTAAATATTAAATGATAGATCGTACACTTTATAATGCATGTAATAAAAACTGCTGCATTGCTAATGTCAGTGTGTAATTTTGTCCAGCCGCGACGTTATCGTGCATTTCAATAGCGAAGCATCGGTTAACAGCAGGAATGCAGGCGGAAAAATATGTGCTGGAACTAATAACAGATCAGGGAGATTCTTGTTCGTATAATAACGCAGAGTGGTTGGAAAATATGGCAATTAACTTTAACCTTAAAGGAGGGTCAAAAAGCGATCGTGGAATATTAAACGTATATTTTTGTTTTAACGTTATCTTCTTGTACATTTTTTTATATTTTATTTTTGCCGGCACCCAAATTTATTCTTTAACAGTGTTGTATAAATAAATATGCCTCGAACAGAAAAAATAATATTCATAGTACTTCTACTACCTCAAGCATCTTAGCGTTAAATAATGTATTATTTCCTTCTTAGAACAAATGAACAAGGAACAGAAATAATAGCAGAACTTGTAAGAATCTGATTCTCCTCTTTTTCATGCAAAAAAAAGAATTCGCATATAACGATTAGGTCATCGTGCAATTGCACTCGCAAATAAGCGAAGATTTGTTTGCCACTTGAAACTGGATAAGGATCACCAGATATGTTATCACTGAGCTGACCACCTGAAAATGGAAGGCGAGAATGTTTGTGAACAGTCCGCGATCTAAGGCGATCGAGTGCGAGAAAGCGGAAGAGCAGAGATCGATCGACCGCGTTTGCTCACCGATTGGAACAACGAGTTGTCCAGGTTAAAGTAATCGCTAGCGGTGAACTTAATTTGTCGATGGAGCAACTGGAGCGAGAATTGCTTGAGCTGGAAGAAACAAGACTCTTTTACTGGACAACTGAGACCGTGTGTACGATTTTACCTCTGCCTTTGTTTCTCCATCTATCGCGTTGTTCAACAACGAGTACACGATGATCCCGGTCCGTTCGATCTGCAAAGGAAAGCTCTTCTGAACACATGGCAGACTCTGGGGTATAGTTGAGGGATTGGCACAATTACAAAATTATTTTATTAACAGCTAAATGAAATTATTTTCGTCATGAAAAGCCCTCTACCTCGTCCAAAATGTTTGTGACTTTGCCGGTTAGTATACCAAGAGGGTACGCGAGATAAACGATGAAGACGACACCATTGATGAAGGAGAACAGTTCAAAGTGCGTGTTGTCATCGAACAGTAACAGCAGAAGGTAGTACAAGTTGAACACCAGCGAAAAGAAGACAAAAGGGACGACGAGCAGAGTCGGGAACGAATAAAACTGCGAGATCTCTTCGGATACCTCGCACAGGTTGTCGTAGATGTTCCTCAGATACCGAAGAGACTGACGCATTGAACAGTTGATGGAAGCCCGCCGACATCGGTTCAAAGACTTCGAGTCGGTGCTGGTGTTTCCACATAAGCTCTGGAGGGCTTCGTTAGCTCTGATAAAGTTTAAAGCCATCAGGCTGATCACCGAGAAGTATTGAAACAAGATATTAGCCACAAAGGCCGTGGGCAAGACACTCGCGATCCATCCAAGGGGACCGTCGTGAAAGGCCAACTCCTCGGTGACCACGACACCGAAACACATGATCGTCTGACCGATGTAAATTATCAACAGGACCCAGAAGGTTCGATAGATGCTGATCGGTTCTCGGCAAAAGCGAAACTGTACTTCGATCTGCATCAGTTTATTGCAGATTCTCTTCAGACTGGACCATTTGTAAATGTAGCATAACAAGATCGTAATAATTATCAAGATTCCATATGCCGATTGGACCATCTCTATAGTGTATGTTAAAGTGGATTCATAGAAGTATGTCTCATAGTATAACTGTCGTAGAGTAATGAAGCTCGACGCTACGAGCAAGATGCTGAGAAACGCGTTGTAAAATATCCCGAATTTGCTTCGTCCGAAGGATATTGTACATTTGGTGTTCAAGTCATTATAGTGCAAGGATATAGGCAACAGACCCATTATTTTAAAAATGACGTGGAACCATAGTACTGCTCGGTAAGTCCACCGAGGCGGATACGCCATGTTTTCACTTCCTTGTTACAGCAAACGACCGTCACCGATAACATCCGTGTTAGTTTCTTCACGATCTTCTTCGAATCAGTTTTGCAATTAGTTTCTTCCTGCACTGCTTGATCTATGCTCCTTTAAGCATCAGCTACGAATAGAAAAAGTTAAACGCCGTTCACGTTTGTGTAGTGTGACGAGCTGGCGGTATTAAATATTGAACGATACATTGTACACTTTATAATACACGTTATGAAAATTGCTGCACTGTCGATGCCAGTGGGTAATTTTGTCCACTCGCGACGCTATCGTGGATTTCAATGGCAGACCATCGGCTAAGCACAGAAATGCAAACGCAACAAAATGTGCTGAAACAAATAACTGATCCAGAAGATTATAGTTCGTCGAAGGACGCAGGGTCGTTGAAAAATATGGCAATTTACTTTAACCGATAATCTTAAATTTCCTTTATTTCATAGCACAAATGAAGAAGGGGCAGAATAGTCAGGCTATCGTACAGTTGCACTTGCAATCATGCGAGGATTTGCTTCCCATTTGGAACTGGATTAGGATTACCAGATACGTTACCACCGCACTGATTATCTAAAAACGGAAGGCAAGAATATTGAGGAACGCGATTTAAAGTGATCGAGAGCGAGGAAGCGGGAGGACAGAGATCGATCGTGTTTGCTCACCGATTGGAACAACGAGTTGTTCAAGTTAAAGTAATCGCTAGCGGAAAACTTAATTTGTCGATGAAGCAACTGGAGCGAGAATTGCTTGAGCTGAAAGAAACAAGACTCTTTTACTGAGCAACTAACAGTGTCTATATAGTTTTACCTCTGCCTTTGTCTCCTGATCAATCGCGTTTTTCAACATTGATTGCACAATGGCCCCGGTTCGTTCGATCTGCAATAGGAAGCTCGATACATGTCCCTTGAAAATATCGTTAATTCGACGAATAATCGAATAAATCAGTGCGTACAAAATTCAAATTTCACAATCAAATATTGCAGTGCAGTAGAAAACTTTTCTGAGGTCATGAGAGACCTTAACGTACCATTTTGGGGTTGACACAATTTTAAAACTATGTTAGTTAAAACTAAACGAAATTATCTTTGCCAGCAAATAAAAAATTGGGCGCGAAAATTGGACCGTTACCTCTTGCAAAATGATGGTGATCTTGGCGGTCAGTAAACCACAGTTGTATACGAGGTAAACAATTAAGGTGACGGTGTTTACGAAGTTGAAGAGTTCAAAGTCTATGTCATCGTCGAGCAGTGGCTGTAGCAGATAGTACCAGTTGTACAACAGCGAATAAAAGATAAAGGGAACGATGATCAGGGTCGGGAAGGAATAAAATTGCGAGATCTCATCAGTAACCGCGCACAGGTCGTCGTAGATGTTCCTCAGGTACCGAAGTGACTGGAGCATAGAACACTCGTCGAAGACCCAGCGACATCGGTTCAAAGACTTCGAGTCAGTGATGGAGCTTCTGCAAACACTTTCGAAAGCCTCATTAGCTCTAGTGAAGTTTACGGTCATTAGGCTGATCACTGATAAGTATTGAAATAAGACATTGGCCGCAAAGGCAATGGGTAAAAAGTCCAGAGCCCATCCGAGGGGACCATTGTGAAATGCGAGCTCTTCGGTGACCACGGCACTGATGCATATTATCGTCTGAATAATGTAAATTATCAACAGGTTTAGGAAGGTGGAATAGATGCTGATCGGTTCCTGGGAGTAGCGAAATTGTTCTTCGGCATACACCAAGTAATTGTAGATTCTCTTCTGCATAGAGCATTTGAAAACGTAGCACAGTAATATCGAAGTAACCATCGAGACTCCATACACTGCTTGAACCATCTCTATGGTGAATGTTACAGAGGATCTGTTGACATATATCCAATTGTACAACCGCGGAAATGTGATAAAGCTCAACGCCACGAGCATAATGCTGAGGAATACGTTGTAGAAAATCCCGATTTTGCTTCGTTCGAAGAATATTGTACGTTTGGTCTTCGGATCACTATCGTAGAAGGATATGGGCGACAAACCCATAATTTTGAAAATGATGTGGAGCCATAGTACTACTTGGCAAGTCCATCGAGGCGGGTACGCCATATCGAACTTCCTCGATAGACCAACTGAATGCCACCGATTATGTCCGTGTTACTATCTTTTTGTTGGACCAGTTTTGCAATCAGTTTGTTTTCAAGATTTAATAGGCGTGATTTCGTGATTTGAATTGTTTGTTTTACACTGCTCGATCTAGGCTCTCAATAACATCACCTACGAATAGAATAAATAAACGTCGTTCCCTCTGCTATAGTTCTTCGGTATCTACAAAATGAAATATTAAATGGAATGTCGTAGAATTACTTCGCACGCAACGAAACCTGCTGCATTATTAATGTTGATCTGTAATTACATACATTCCATCCGCAACGCCATTGTAGATTTTTAAAAAGTTAACTAAATACAATCATCGCTACCTCGGTGAATCGTAGATAAGGAACGACGGATTTATTTATACTTTTTCAGTTAAACGTTCACGAAAACTCCTCTCAATGCAATTTAAAAAAAAATTGCAAGATAATGCACTAATCGTAAGTGGATGTTTGACGAATAGAAATAATTTACAGGAAAATGCGTGCAGAAACTGTAGAAGTCTGTTGTCAATTTTTTATTCAAAATATTATATACTTTTTTGACATTTGAAATAAACATTTAGCTTTTAATAATCAAGATATGAATTACTTAACATACAACATATTTATCCGTGTACTTATGGACAAATATTTAATACAGTGGATCTAGAACCTATTTATGCACCCAATTCTTCCTCAATCACTCTGTGTAAGCCAGAAAATACATTGATGAAATTGGGACTTTTAAAATATCTCGATCGTATCGATGCGTTTTTCTTTCGCATCGTACTTTCTTAGAAAAAAAGGTCTGGATGTAAAAATATTTTTTCAATCAACAGTAGATCTTATGGTAATTATTTTAAATGATAAACGACTAAAATTATAAAGAGAAAGAACTCTGAACAGAAGATATTTGCTTGGTGCTTTTGTTTTCAATGCACTTCAAAGGCATCTGCTCAAATCATCGTGAAAATAAGCAAAATGTGCAACAACATAAGTCAATAAGAATGTGTGGTTTCGTCATTTGACAGAAACAAATACACCAAGTGATTTTATTAACAGTATTATCTTTACAGTGTGTCTCGTTCTCCTAGGTCCTTGTGAAAAGTACATTTCCGTTAGTATTAAAGTGACGCGTAATAGGAATCGTTCCAAAGGGAAAAAACAATCAACAATATCAACAGACTATCGTGTTTTAAGGACAGAAAAAATTTGGATTTAAATTCACGCCGTATTAGATACATTCTTCCAACAATAAGCTTTGTTAGTTTAAAGATGTGTCCATTCTGCCAATAGAATGGTACTTACCCATATTAATTTAAACACTACTATTGCTATAAAAAGTGTTGTACGATACCCTGCAGCTGCGTTTCAATAAAACCTACTATTCGGACTTTGTACCATCCGAACATAGTAGCAAACACGTTCGAAAAATACTTAACCAATATATAACAATTTTTCTTCACGTCTCTGGAACGTAGGCTATTTATTAACGCTTCACTTTATGCCTTGAAAGTGCGATGAAAACGTTTATAACCCAACGAACAAAACAAACTAAAACGCACGACAATTCTAAGCTTCGCAATCCATGAATTTATGTTGATATTTGTGCCGCGGCCTCGCACCACGAATCGTTGAATATAGAGTGTTATCGTGAATTTCAATTTTGTGTTCGATATTATGTACATTGTTGTCTGTTATAATTAAGTAAATAAGCTTCGCAAGACATTCGACAACGGAGATAACTATATTGTCATTGTAAATACATTTCCCCATTCGTTTTTTGTTGTTTTTCGTTTTGTTATCACGAATTATTCGAACGGAATTGCAATCGTAAAGAAACCGTGTGTTTATTTAATAGTAGAAATGAATGATGATACCTATCCTCTATTATATACTACGTGCATTACGATTAACCAATGTTCGTAACATTATTGAAAGAGTTAAAAGCTGTTCATTAGTGTCACGGCTTCATAGTTACAGATATTGTAAGGAGGTTGTGTTTACGATTACGACGAGAAAATTTCCTAGAAGATATCCGTTGAATAAAATATAGTGTCAAAATTCTTCCAAAGGTGATATTCACGTGTTAAAAACCGAACTCATATCTCTTTTGCATTTTGTTTTTCAGCTTTAAGACACTCGTGTCGTTATAGTACTACATTAGTACAAAATGATAATAAGCATGATTCCTTCACATCATCGGATACAAAAGATCACTTATTACTTGGCCTCTGATTCTTTCGGAGTTTCGCTCCTGGTAGGCACTTCTGATTTTGGTTCGACGGCCACGTCTGTATCTGGTTGACTTCCACTTTCATCCGCGGGTGAGTCCTCTGATATAGCTGCATCTGCAAGTTTAGTTTCTACAACAGCAGAGTCGGGTACGTTCATATGATTTGACTTCGTGCAACCTTATTAAACGCGGAACAACGTATTCACCTTGACAAGCAGGATCAGACATTAAAGAGAATACTTTTTCCTCGGGCATATCCTTCGTCAACTCCTTGAAATGGACCACCTGGTCTGAGAAAGATTGCCAAAACGACTGACCTTCGGGTATGGTAAACATAGCCTGCGGGTTATCGACGGAAACAAAAAATATACAATTACTCACTGTGTGCAAATAGTCACCTTAAAAAAATTACCTTAAATTTGTTGTATATGTGTTCAGCCTTTTGTCTAATTTGCTCTGCTTTTTGTTTGAAAGTAGCCTGTAAACCAAAGGTCAAATAAAATAATTGATAAGAATTCAATTAAAACTCCATTCGCATACTGGGTTGTAAGCGTCCTTACCTCTTCTTCTTCACTCATTTTCCAATCGGTCAAGTTGCCAATGTATCGCCGCAACTAAAAGAGATTCACAGTATAATGAAAACATTTACGAAATTCGATTGAAACAATGGAATATTTTCATACCCTTTTAACTGTTTCCACGATGTGTGGATGTTTCTTTAGCATTAGGGGGTCGATTGGCAGTGACAACATATCATCCATTGCCTGAAGGCATTTGTCTGGATTTGCTCGATCTAATCCCAGATTCGACTTGATTTGTGCATCCAATTGTAACAGTTGCGCTTCTATGCGCAACCATCTAAAATAAACATTGATAGTTATCGAATTGAAATTTTAACCCGTCAGTCTATTTCTTGCTACCTTAGCTTGTTTGTTTTTCGGTGGAGTGCTCCGTCCTTTGCTAACAACCGCTTCTCTTCTTCAGGAACATGTACGTTGAAATCCAGACAATCTTTAACCTGTTCGGGCAAAATTTCACCGCTCTCCAATTGTGCTTTCAATTTCATAGCATTCCTAGCGGTCGACCATTCCCACTGCGAACGAGCTTTCTCACTTTCGAAAGACTTTGGCTTGTCCATGTCTAACTTAATGCCTACATATTCGCCAGCAAACGGTAGTGCCAACAGAAACCGACCTGGTGTGTCTGAGGATGTGGTACCGGATACTACAGTGCCTTGTAATATTGGTGCTTCACCTGCGTTATTCTTTTCTGTGAAGTACACCAGATTTAAATTTTTATACCTCAATTTAAATTACATATTTACTTCTAGGTGCTTACTTTCTAAAGTAGCCCTTTTCTTAAGCAGCACAGCTGATGTTTGTTGATCACTAGAATCTTCAATTTTGACTTTAGCACGGCCTCTGCCATGTTCTAAAGCACAAAATATACTAATTGGCTAAAGCTCTAATAAATCAAACTCAGATACTATTTAGAAACGAATACTTCATTGATTTAAGATCATTAAAATTGATAAAGGATGCAGTTTTGTAAGTAATTATTATTTTAAAATTGATGTAAGCTTATACCGCTCTTTTCTGGAGTGTCCGTTTCTTCTGAACTTGAGAAGTCAGCAAATCTTTTAGGTTTTATCTTCCTGCCACTACGGCTCACAACTTCTTTAGGTGATTCTTCCCCTTGTGAATCTAAGGCAGAATCCTGCCTTGAGTCACTTGTCGATGATGGCAATGATTTCGCTTTGCCGCGTCTCTTTTTTATCTCGGGTGTGTCCTAAATGGATAAATATGTTTTAGCCAGCTATGCCTGAGCATATAAAATAATTTCAGTATTAAAATTATCGCGGTGCTGTGAGGAATAATCGCACAAACAATTCAGGCTTCACAAATGTTTGTCGGCAGTTCCTACGTTTCTATTGGAGCGCTCGGTTCGATAACTTTTGTCTTAAAAAACTACTGACCGTGATGAGCTAAAACTCCTGATTAAATTTCTTATGTTGACATTCATATTTATATGTACTTAAAAAATATATAAATATAAGTATATTACAGGATTATTAGTAACACCAAGCATAGTTTTCCTCTTCATGGACTTCTTTTTTTCCTCCTCATCGATAACCAATGATCCTGATTCCATATCACTGTCCATTGCACTGACTGTTGGTAAATCCATCCCAGATTCACCTTCTTTTGATCCATCTTCATCAATAGTAAATTATTTATTTACATGGGAGTTGTAAATAAAGGTTCGCCTTGTATCGTAATGCACAAGCTAAAATCACACCTACCTTTAAGGTCAGAAAGTCCTGATTTGTTTCTGTCATTTTTAAGCTCTTGCTCTAATTGCAGCAAACCCTCATGAAAAAATTTTCTTCTTATCGGTTTAGCAAATTTTGCTTTGTTTTCAATGTATGTATATAATTCTTCCACTTTACACACAGCACTAAAATAAATTGTTTAAAATTTATAACATATTAATTCCTTTGCTATTTTCCATGCATTTACATTTCTTCTAGAAATAATTTGGTGCAAACACGCAATGAAATAATCAAATTTCATTAATAAGCTTCATTACAGTTGTTATGACTACAATCATTGTTAATATACATCAAGCAATTCGCATACAATAATTATAATAACTTTTGTTGCTAGTAATAAAAGATTAATGGCATTTAGGCAAATAAAATTTCCTTTTCAATCCTTATAAAGTACTAAAATAATAATTACTCACGTTTCTCCGGTGCCATAAAAGAAAACACTATACTTTGAGTTCTTTGAATTCGGATCAATAACTTTCTCAACCTGAAAAAAAATCGATTAACTGTATAATGGTGAACTTTTTTCTACTACGAGTTATGTAATATTATATTCATCGATTTTTATATTACAAATATAAATAAGACTAAATTCATCTAATTAATTCAATTATTTTATACAGTGATGTAGATATTTCTACAAGAGGCTAGCTGCCATGTATTGTAATATATGGTCCATTACTCGTATGATCAAATTTAAACGTTATTATTTACTTGGGGTAAACATAATCTCCGAATAAGTTAACACCGACATCATGCTGTATTGATACAGTGCTATTAATTAGAAATAATTTGTTAAGTACGTAGTTAACTCGAAATAGATGGGTCACAGTTCAGTGGTCGATTGTTACGGTTCCTGCATAAATTAGAAGCAAATTAATAATATCCAAGATTGCTCTTACTTTAGCTGGCCACGGTGGATAACCTCGAACTTTCGCAAACACCTTATCACCAGCAAAAAATTTCTTATGAAGCTTCACCATGTTGACCGTGAGCTTTCACAAGTGTAGAGTTAAGCGACGAGTGCTATCTCTTTGTCAATTACGCACAACGAACGATACGAACAGTTAAATTGTAAGAAACATCGAACAAAACATCGCGAAAGCCGCCATTTGCACGATATAACATCGAAAACACGCATAAGACGCTGCGCGCCAATTCATGATTCTCTAGTATGAACACTCACCAACTTAAATTGCATAGCTTTAGAAATTCTTGTGTATGTCTGATTGGCTGCTTTCAATCCTATAAATTACATACGATAAAATTATAGCTGTTTGAAAAGTTACAATTAATTCATTACTTAACTAATTGATGATCTGTTCGTTTAATAATTAAATAAGCAATATAAAGAAATCGTTTATTTCTTGAGACAAAAATGGCGGCTGATTAAGTGCTTCGGTACGTAAATATTCTATGGTTTAATCCACAGAATGTGCAATCAATAATACATTTCAATCAAAATTCGTTAAAACAAAACGATGCGCATTATACAAATTTATTTATTCATTCAAATTTAATGATTCGAGTGTTCCATATCTAAAGTTGGTAGTACTACATAGACCGATAATGTTGTACCTCTGATACGAGATTGACATTTTACGTTGTCTTTGCGAACACGTGAATGAATTACAATTCAATGGATACGGTTTGTCTGTCAAATATCTGAACGTTGATACTGTATTTACTTTGAATATCTGTTACTAATCGTTCACGGATGTGTGCAATGATACTGTCGGTATCAAACCAAACTTCTCAAGATTCTCGACTAAGAAACTCGAGAAACCTGTCCAGAAAAATGTAAGTATACGTTTCTTTCAACGTTCGTGCAACATATCGTGCGATACTACTATTTTCTTTTTCATTTTCCTATTCTTAATTTTTTCCAGCATGTATCACGCTTCTTTTTATACGCGCGTACGGTGTATATCGCAGCGGAACAAGTTTAATATCGTTCCGATATTCGTACGGCATCATTCTTTCAGAGACTGCACCTCTTTCCTGTCATAATTGCCGCCGCTTTTATTTTTTACACAAAGATCCGATCTACAAACAACGTAATCCACCAAAATTTATCAACACTCGCGTCGTTAATCAAGTATCCTCTTTTTACAAAATATCAATTTTTAATATATTCACTTTCCTTGACTACTGCATCTAATTACTCTCTGACATTGATCAGTACTTAGATCTGCTCTATATGTCAATCTTATCTTTTTACAATATTTATTTATGCTATACTGTAAACATCTTTGTAACTCATAATATAATTTTAGATTAACTTGCATTATTTATCACATGTTTAGAATGTTATTTTATTTGTGTGACTAGAATTCAGTGGGAAGCTTGATCTATACAAATTTAAGTTTATTTCTACAAGTCAAAGTTCTGTCATTGTTGCTCGAGAAACTGCCATTGTCAATTGCTTATAGTATGTATAATAATTTATGCATATGTGCGACAAGAAATTTTAATGCAAGAGATTGTACAAACATATTAAGGAACTATTGTTTATTTATCCTTAAGAATTGGATTTGTATTAACCTTTTTTTTTGTTAAACTTTTCTTAATTATTGAGTTATCAAAGTTTGATTATATCTTTTTTTATAGTATGCATATAAGATTTTTTAGTATTAACTAATCTTTATTTATTATGTTTCTTATCAATTTTATAATAAATGCATTTATATTTTGTGTAATGAACAGATGAGCAAAGCCTACACATGGCAGTAGTATATGTTGATGTAATCAAAGATGCCACTTCTTAAGGATCAACGCTTCTGTTGAAGTGTTTGAGCTCAAGAGGTCTGCTAAGGCACAATGAAAGCCATTGTATCAATTACATTGATCGTGCTACTGTGTGGGATAAATTCAGCACCCATTAATGCCATTCGAATATGTGCCAGCAGAAAGAAAAATATTGAAAATCTTTCTTTAAAACAACATATACCCAGTGTACCTGAAAATATACCCAACGACAGTAATGTAGTTCATACCATAGTAAGTTAAAAATATATGTCCTGTATCATAAGAGTATACTTTTGTAAGTAAACTGAAAATTTTACCATACCCTTAATGTTAAGTATATTAAAGTGTATTAATTTATTCTTTATAGCCAGATGACAATATTAAATATGATAAATGTACTAATTTCTGCCATGCACTATGGCAAGAAGACAAGACTGCAAATGGAACACAAATAATCATTTTATCCCAAGGTACTTGGAATATTTTTTTCTTTACATAATAAATTTCTTTACATAAATCATGTTTTTTTAATCGTTTAGGTTGCTGGAAACAGTCCGGTGAACAAAAATGTGAAACTTCAGAATGTATTGCTCTTCAACGTTCTACCAAAGCATTGAACAACACAAAATTTTGTTGTTGTAATGGAGACTATTGCAATCTCAATATTAACAGCACTAACATCTTGTACTCTGAAAACAAAGTGCACAACTCTATTACCACAGAAAATAATCAACCAAGTAAGATTAATGCAGGAAGAATACTATGTAGCATTTATTAAATTACCAATACATCTAATATTTCATTTGTTTCAGCAACTGAGTATTTGGAACAATCAGATTCTAGAAAGTTAATGTTCATCATAACAATTTCCCTGGTTTGCATATTGATAATAATATTCATTTTAGGATTAATGGTATATCGCATGTACCATATGAATATGTTAGCAAGATTAGGAAAACCACTGTCATATACAGATCAGTTCTTAGATAGTACAGCTTTGAGAACTGGTACTTACACAGTAGATCATTTAAAACTTACGACGATTGTGGGTATGTCCTTTATAAAGTAAATGATATTAAATACATGTTCTTATAAACTAGTTTTATAAAAACTTTTTTTTACCTTTTATAGGACAAGGACGGTATGGTTCAGTATGGCAAGGCAGTATGGGTGATCAAGATGTTGCTGTAAAAATATTCCCTTCTCATTATCGTAATTATTTCCAAAACGAACGGGATACTTATTGCCTTCCCTTCATGGAACATCCATCTTTACTAAGCTATTATGGTATTACTTGACAAGATTCTTTTTTTACCTCATCCGCTAAAGTATCGCTAGAAGTATTTATTGATTTTCAGGTGTGGATGAAAGAGTAAGCATGGAAGGCAGTGTTGAATATCTTTTGGTACTTAGTTTTGCACCAGGTGGTACTTTGACGGATTTCTTAAGAACACATACAATCGATTGGCCCACATTTTGTAAAATGGGTCTCTCTATGGTAAAAGGACTTGCTTACTTACATACTGATATACACAAAGGTGGTAAGTACACCATAAAAAGAATATTCCTCTAGTATGTCAAAGAACATTTTTAACTATTAACTTTACAGATAAGTTTAAGCCTTGTATCGCGCACAGAGATATCAACTCGAGAAATATATTAATCAAAGCCGATGGTACTTGTTGTATATGCGATTTGGGATTGGCAGTACAAATTTCTGGTTCTAAATACTATTCTAACGGAGAGGAACAGCACGCGGAAATAAAATCAATCAACGATGTAAGACAATGACATATAACTTTGTATTAATTTTCCCCAATGCGGGACAATTAATAATACCAATTCTTAATTAGGTCGGCACATTAAGATACATGGCACCGGAAGTATTGGAAGGTGCCGTTAATTTACGAGATTGCGAAAGCTCTTTGAAACAGATAGACGTTTACGCAATGGGTTTAGTATTGTGGGAATTAGTATCAAGATGTTCAGATATTTACATGCCAGGTTCAGAGATAACCACGTACAGACAGCCGTACGAAAAGGAGATTGGACTCCATCCGACATTCGAACAGATGCAAGTGTTAGTTTCGCGTAATAAGGCTAGACCTCTGCTAGAGGGTAGTTTAGTAGACAGACCAGGAGTACGTTTGATCAGGGAAACAATGGAAGACTGCTGGGACGCAGACGCGGAAGCACGGTTAACCGCTTTATGTATAGAAGAACGTCTTTCAGAGCTACAATCTCATCGTGGTACGTTTCATTCTGTGATTATAGTATGCAAGTATGATTACAGACTGTTGACAAAAAAATGTATGAACTTTCAGTGACTATGCACTTCACAGATGGGAGTCCAATGGTTAATTCCCATTGCACCCTAGTGCCTTCAACTACAAACAGTCTTTACAGCGAAACGTCTCATCACGATAACATTCATGTCGGTCATTTATCATTACACATGGTACAAGATAATACAAGTAACGATGGTATTGTTGAAAACTTAGTAACATTGTCGCCTTCTGAAAGTATCGTTCATGAGCATAGTTGTAAGTAACGATCACGATTGAAAATAATTTATTGTCGATTCCAATTGACAATAGAATTTTTTATTTAACTGATCTGTTTTTGCGTTTCAGTTAAAAATTCAAATGAAGTAGCAATATACAACCACGCTCAGACACTTCAGCCTTATCAAGGACGAAACCCGTGCATGGAAAGGAACTTAATGTTACAATCGGACTCGTTTGAAGAGTTAGGCTGTAACGGTAACGTATTAGTGGACAAGTCTATGAAACATGCTTGCAACGATCAATATAAAATAGTATCGGAGGCACAAGGACTTGTTTCTCATGATTACTTAAGCCAACACACGACTCAGTTGACACAGCTGAGACCGGCAACGCCTATACCGTACGTTCAAAACGTGATTTCCGACGATGGTACTACGGCATATGGCAAACGTAAACAAACAAACATGCATGAAGTGTGCGCGCAAGAAAGTCCAAGAAAGAAATTGTTCGGATGGCCGAACCTGAAGAAACTGCTCGTTAATAAGAAGATGCATACGTACAATAAATACCAAATAGACAGGGAAGATTCAAAATCGAATTTACTGTCGAAACAGAACGTGCAAATCAAAACAGTCGAGACGAACGTGACGATATCTCCAGGAGGAAAGTATGTGAACGGTATTATTTCCAAGACACCGGCGACTAACATTCCATTGGACAAGAATGACAAAAATGCTGTGCAAATTGGCAAACAGAAGCTAGATAATGATAACAACACGAATACACGACCATCTAGTCTGCCTCTTGTTAATTTAAGAAACAAAAAGAGCGAAAATAATCTGAGCAGACAGGAGAGCATCGACAAATTCAACGAAGTTTTTAATGTGGGGTCGAACCTGAATGTGTTAAAAGATCCGCACATGAGAATAAAGACGCCAGGGGATTTGCCACCCTCTGTAAGAAAGATTCGCGGTCGTGGACAATCAACAGCAAGATTTTCTCTCTACGACGACCGAATGATGTGCAATATTTTGAGCGAAGAAGATGACCGTAGTGATAAAGCCATTTGGAACTCCGTGCCGTTTGGTATGGATTTCGGCGACAACGACGACAAACATTCGCCGACTAAACTTAGTACCAAAAATGTTACTTGCTTTTAATCGGATATTACACTAACGTATTTGTAAAGGTCTTTAATTGTAAGAATAATAATAGCTGTAGTTTGACTCCAGCATAAATATAATGTATGTACAGAAAAGAAAATTTATAAGAATAAGACAGATTTTATACTCTTTACGAAAACACATTATCAACATTCAAGTATTGAAACAAATAAAAAGAATAATGAAATGCAAAATACAAGCAGTAAATACTGGAATATCATTGAGGGGTTGGGACACCGTAGAAGGCCAATACAGTAGGCTATTTATAGAAATTTCTGAGAAACTTACACGTAATATAAAAAGTTCATTAAAAAAGATATATCCGAAAATAAATTTTCATCGGAATACCTTTGAATTCTATTTTCAAGAGTTAAAATTAATATTTTAACCAAAGTTATTAAAATTTTACAGTGTCCTAACTCCTCGAGACGTTGAAAGCGGTATTCCATATGTTATGCTAATTATTTAACCCTTGCAAGTATATTTTGTGCTTATAAGATCTTTTGATTCAAAGTCAGAACATACATAAAGGAACTATGTTTACCCGGTGTGATTAAACAGCTATTTATAAATGTTATGTATGTTAGTATGTTCGAATTAGTAGCACGGAGTTCATTAGAAACGTATTTTGATAAATGTAATGTGTGTAAATCACGATTCTCCATTGTCCGCATGTATTTAAATTGGATGTTCATGGTTCAATGAATTATGCACGATTGATCAAAGACAATCCAGTAAAGATATTCATCAAAATATTAATTACTGTTGTCTATGTTTTGGAAAAAAGAGATTCAAGATATATCAATGGTCATAATAGTTCTCCACACTATTTCTAGTAACCAAATAAAATAATCGTGATGAAGTCGACATCTGTTATGATGAAATATTTACGTCAGGTTTCATCTTTTAAGAAACAGATTCTAATATCATTTATTATATATTATTCGTTTCATAGTCTCTTGAATTTCCTTTGGACTTTATAAAATGCATAATGTATTTTTAAACATGTATTTCGAGCCTAACAAAAAGAATTTTTAAGATATTAAAGTAATATTTGTGCCGGTTTACTTATTTCATAAAAGACCGTTTTACTAATACAATTACATACTTGATAAGTTTCTCAAAAAAGACAAATATGTTATTGACAATATATTGTGAAGCGTATTTGGATGAAGTAAGTCTTATTGTTTAAGAAGAATGTGTAAAAATGAATTTTATGCTTGAGCACAAAATATAATTGTTTAAGTTCTATGATGTTTGTACTTCCCAGCCTTGTAAGCTCAATGTAAATATTTGTAGCATAAAAGGACAGTTTAATAAGTTAGTTAAAGTAAGCTTGTTGCGTTTTATTTTGTTAAAATTGTAAAATTCCTGTGTTTGCGATATGCACTATTTTATGTTAAGACAAACCCTTGAATAAGGATATTACAAAAAAATAATAAAATATATATGATTAAGGGATTCACAATAAACCATTCTTTTGTAGAACCAGTTTTATCTTTTTTAAATCCTAAATTTGGCGGTTCTTGGCAGAAGTACATAATATCGTTTATGGTCGGCTATATTCATCATAATTCATATCAGCTACATTCTGTATGTACAGTACTGCCTCTCCATGTTTGCCCATGCCAGGGGCAAAAAAGCTCAGAAATTTGAGGTATGGTACAAAAACTGTCTTTTTCTGATTGGTTGATGCTTCGTAGCTAAGCAGTGCTGTCCTTATAGTTTTAGACAAAGAGAGGAAGTAGCGAGTAAGCAAGAGAGAACGACATCAGCACAATACAAGCAAAACCAGTCACACCGACACCAACGTAGCTTGTCTCCCTTTACCATGCTTGCGGTTTCACTCTTTTTGCGCATCATACTACATCTACTTTAATTTCTTTTTATTTATCGAAATTTTATTTTCAATTACAACATGAAATTATCTTTTAGAAATAAAAATTAATATTTTTGTTTGCTTCACTTCTGTTACCTTCCTTTGCCGCTGTTGCTGCCACTGCTTCTTCTCCCCTGTTTTCATTTGTTTCTTCGTACTTCTTTCCTTATTTGTAGTATTCTCAATTTTACGAGTACAGTGACCGCATATTTATTGCAAGGTATATTGTATATTTTTCAATAATTCGTGTTTTTCGTTTGAATTCAATTATCATTTCTTTTCCTTCTCAAGTAAATTTTGTTCACATTCATCGAAACAGATTTATTTCGAAGAATTATTTGAAACTAATAACTCTTTTTAACTAGGATTTTCAGATTCTTTATTTTCAGGTTAATACAACGGATGTAAATAAAGCGCAGATGGATACATCCGCGACTTGTAATAGCATTGCGAAATAATCCCGCGTTGTTTTAGTTCATTTTGAACAAAGATCAAAATTAGAGTCGCGAATAGAACAGCCACGGCTTGCCTTTGAATTAATTTCAAAATCAGTGTTGCGAGAAAATCGTGTCGCGAAAAGTGTTAATATGTTGCATTTTGCGTTAGAGTTGCGAAATAAATGAATGTCACACCGCGAATAAGCCGCTGCAACACGCTCGACGATGTCCCTGTTAGCGTCGCGTAGATAAAAATCAAAGTGCTTGGGACTCGTTATTTTCAGGTTTAAGAAATTAATATCAACATTAACAATACACTGTCCCGTTTCTTTTGAGATGTTTAACTTTAAATTTTCTAGTTAAGTGTTGCGAAAAAACGGTTCGCGTTTCCTTTAGTCATTTGACTCCCTATTCTAACTCTACTTGAAAAATATAATTATTGCATGGATTTATTTTATTTTACTCCTTTCTGATCATAAACAATGTTATTATGCTGCGTTCATTGATTATTAGTTTATAGGAATTTAATTGTGCTTCTTAATAGGAATGTGGTGATATGTGTCGTTACTGGATATAACCTTAGCTTTTATATTGAGCATGTTAGAAAGGTACAGCATTCATATTCATAGTTAGGATGCGTGGTAGTTTATCGCTGACAAAAAGTACAAGTCGAATATCGCGCCGAGTTTTTAGATGGAGTCTAGATAAACGGATGCGCGAAAAGAGTGAGATCGCAAGCAAGGATGATTGAGATGGCCTAGGATTTTCATTCGTGTTGATACTCATGCATAGAGCCAGTTACTTTCGTTCTGTCTCTCTTGATTATCTCCTATTCTGTTTCTAAACCAACTGCGTGAAGCTGGATGCGTAACAAAATGGTGGGGATAAAAAAGCACAATATGGTGTGATAGAAATGGCTCGATATACCGTAGTAGCAAGTGGTAATGAGTAAACTTTAAAATAAAACTAATAGACTTGTTGTTGTGAGTACAGTCAAGAAACAAATTAATTATCATGACTATTGTAACAATTTTAAGACATAAGACCAATTTAAACATGTTGTCACGGGTGCATTCACACGTTTTTAAGGTAACTATGATAACCTATAAAATTTAGATTACAAAATGGCTATAGAATTAAACAATATGTAATTATGTATAATATATAGGTATTGACACCATTTAACTTTGTTTTGTACTCGTAGAGTTCCCGATGTTTTTCAAAGTTTGCGCAACATGCTGAGCATAAAGAGTTAGACAAAATTAGGAACATCGGTATATCTGCTCATATTGATTCCGGAAAAACTACGTTAACTGAACGTATATTATTTTACACTGGCAGAATTTCTGAAATGCACGAGGTGAGGAAAAATAGTCTACGTAAAATTGATATACTTCTACTTCATTCATTTGTAAAATAGGTGAAAGGTAGAGATAATGTTGGAGCAACAATGGACAGCATGGAATTGGAAAGGCAAAGAGGCATCACCATTCAGTCAGCTGCAACTTATACATTGTGGAAAGATTACAACATTAATATCATTGATACTCCTGGTCACGTAGATTTTACAGTAGAGGTAGAAAGAGCTCTGAGAGTCTTAGACGGAGCTATACTTGTATTGTGTGCTGTGGGAGGTGTTCAGTCTCAAACAATGACTGTAAATAGACAAATGAAGAGGTACAATGTACCTTGCCTAGCATTTATTAACAAACTGGATAGATTAGGTGCAAATCATAAGAGAGTAATAAATCAGATGCGGGGTAAATTGAACCATAATGCTGCATTTCTACAGTTACCCATTGGTTTAGAGAGTAACTGTAAAGGAATAGTAGATATTGTTTCTCAAAAAGCACTATACTTTGAGGGAGAATATGGTGAAGTTGTGAGAGAAGATGAAATTCCAGCAGATATGAGAGCAGGTAATGGATAGGTATAGATATAATGATTATATAAAACAGTTATTTTGTGATTGTATAATAATATCACTGCAACTGATCTTACATATATCTGTCTACATAGAGGCAAACGATGGTAAACAAGAATTAATCGAGCATTTGAGCAATGTTGATGAAAAGTTGGGCGAAATGTATCTAAATGAAGTCCAGATACCTGAAAAAGACATTAAAGATGCTATTAGAAGAAATTGTATAAAAAGAACTTTCACACCCGTTCTAGTTGGAACCGCTTTAAAGAATAAAGGTGTTCAACCATTGCTGGATGCAGTTCTAGATTATTTACCAAACCCTGCCGAAGTCGAAAATTATGCACTTCAGCAGACCAGGTATTTTTATGCACTCTATACTTTCTCACAAGTTGTTGATTTCATTTTACTACATCTATCTCCGATTTACAGTAACGAGACTGTTAAAGTTCTCTTAAAATCTGAAAGAAACAACAAGAACCCATTTCTCGGATTAGCATTTAAATTGGAAGCTGGTAGGTTTGGCCAGCTAACTTATTTCCGTTGTTACCAAGGAAAGTTGTGCAAGGCAGATACTTTATACAACACGAGAACGGGTAGAAAGGTTGTCAATTAAAAGTAGTATACCTATTGATTAGCAATAAGTATTTCTATTAATATATTGTTCCGCAGGTCCGAGTACAAAGATTAGTACGACTTCACGCGAATCAAATGGAAGATGTAGACACTGTTTATTCTGGAGATATTTTCGCAGTGTTCGGTATAGACTGCGCATCAGGAGACACATTTACCAGCACTCCTGATTCTAAAATATCAATGGAGTCTATTTACGTACCTGACGCCGTAGTATCTATGTCCATCAATCCAAAAAACACAAAAGACAGAGACAACTTTGTAAAAGGTATTTCAAGATTTACCAAAGAGGATCCCACCTTCAGATTCGAGTACAATACAGACAACAAGGTAACTTATTCAAGTTTTATTACGCATGCTGAGTCATTTAACTGCATCACCTAGAACCAAAACAAATTGCTTTCATACAACAAATAGTTTACAAATGAACTTAGGTTAAAATATCTGACTAATTTTATGGGCTCTGGTTTAAAAGATAATTGTATAATTTAGGAATCCATTGTTTCGGGAATGGGGGAGTTACACCTGGAGATCTATGGGCAAAGATTGGAGCGGGAATTTAATTGTCCCATTATCCTTGGAAAGCCGAAGGTTTCTTTCCGCGAAACATTACGTGAACCGTATGAATTCGACTATCTCCATAAAAGACAGTCTGGTGGTGCTGGCCAGTTTGGCCGTGTTATTGGAATAATAGAGGTATTTCGGGCGATCTACATTATGTTCATTCATGGAATGCGACATCACACAGCTATGTTGTTTCAGCCACTTCCAGCCGATCAAAACACTCAATTGGAGTTCAGGGATGAAACAGTAGGAACAAACGTACCTAAACCATATATTCCCGGCGTGGAGAAGGGCTTCAGGAACATGTGCGAGCATGGACAACTGTCTGGTCACAAAGTGGCAGGTGTTAGATTCAGATTAATCGATGGTATGCATCACTGTGTTGATTCTTCTGAGTATGCATTCGTCTTAGCCGCTGAGGGTGCGATGAAGGACGCGTTCCGAGAAGGATCCTGGCAGATATTGGAACCGATTATGTTGGTAGAAGTGAATGCCCCACTGGAGTTTCAGGTAAGAGTAATTTTACTAGACACTGGATTTTGTGAGCTTGTAGCAAAAATGAGTACGTAGAATACGAACCTTTAAAGACTTTCAAAGAAGTTAAGAACATTGTCATACTATTATTGATATATTGACGTCATTAACTAGAGAAACGCACGTTTTGATAACTTCTGTTTGTTACATTCAACACAGAAACATTTTATTTCATAAAAAGTCTGCAGCCTAATAATTATTAGACGGTAAGAATAGGAAATATATACAATAATATATTTCGTTGTCGGTACAGGGAATGATCGTGGGTCAAATATCGAAACGCGGTGGCATAGTGATTAACACTGACGCGGCCGAAGGATGGTTTACTCTAACCGCTGAAGTAGGATTGAACGACATGTTCGGTTACTCTGCAGAATTAAGATCAACCACACAAGGAAAGGGAGAATTTACCATGGAATATTGCAGATACAATCCTTGTTTGCCAAACGTGGAACAAGAATTAATAAGACAGTATCAGATAGCAAACAATATTCAAGTCGACGCGCAGGTGAACAATTAACGAACATACGCGTTCTAGTAGAATTAAAAATCAAATCCACTTTGTATGATGTAGAATTATGCGATATGACTGAATGTAATTTGTAAATATAGGTATATTTGTAACATTCATTAGCAAACGCAATGTAAATCTTATACATCTCAACCCGGAGCTGGATCTCCGTTCATTACAAAATTGACTACTAAAATATAAACGAATCATTAATTTTGTTTAGTTCTTACGATATTGCAGAGTTTCTGTTTGTTTCTTCCTTTTTGCACACTTCGTTGAACTGGCAAAATGATTAATATGAAAGGAATAGACTTGATAACGAAAAGAGAACCTTTCGAAGATTATCACTTTCAAGAATGGTGGAGAATTTTAAATGTCGATTGTTGCGATTCTCGAACGCGGATGAGGTTCGATAAGTTTCAAAATGGCGTCAGATTGGCGGCGCTGCGGTCGAATGCGCCGATGCACGTTCCATCGGCTGGTGAATCAGTAGCGCAGGAGCGAGCATTGGGGAAGGATTGGTGTGCGTTTAGTGTCTTTTTTTGTTTGCGAGGAATTCTTGCCTCGTTGAGAAGACGAGGAGAATATTCGTTAGGGGAGGAGAATATTCGCTGCCGTGCTTCCGCGTGTGTACGTGCCCAAAAAATGTAATATGGCGATGGTCGCGTCAAACATGAGCGGCCACATACAGAAGCAGCTCACCAGAAGCCTCGAGCGAATCCTGGAGGAAGCGCACTTGAGCGGCGAGCTCAAGCTCAGCGGCCGGAAGCTTAAGGATTTCCCGAAAGTCGGCAAAACTGCCTCCAGCAAGTACAATTTGCAGGACACAGTCTTCGCCGGTGAGTACCTTCAGTCCGTTGCTCGATTCTTATTAACCTGATGGTGAGTTTAACTCATCGCGTATCCCCCAATTCCCCAACAACTTTTCGCTTGCCCACATCGTTATTCCAAAATTCCTACTCTTATTTATGTCATCTACAGCTTTTATGTTATGCTAAGCAGTTTCGAAAACACGTTTACCGCGGTGTAAATCACTGCGTTAACTGTAAAACTCCTAACACAGTATAACTGTAAAACTCGTAAAAATTCGAGGTGATCAAATGATAGAAGCCGCAATCTTTGGGTATATTGTCAACACATTGGTTGATTGAAAGATTTCGATCTTTCGATTCTCACAATCGACGGCAGTTAATTATGATTAGTTTTACCGATTAATACAGTTAACTCAAATACTGTAATTGACAATCGATGCATTGAATATGGACCAATAATTGTCAAGGATTTCGAAAGATGTGGCTTGGCGTGGTGTGCTCCGTTCCAAAAGAAACCTGTTCGATCGAATTTTTTGTTCTTTTATTATTCTAATCCTGCGATCGTGGGGCATGACTAAAAAGGATCGAGGGGGACACCTGCGTACATTCTACACCCGCCGCAACGTATCCGGGGCGGTATCAAGGCTGGACTTAACTGCAAACTTAACCTGAAATATTTGTGTTTATGTGACGTTTACGTGTGTACAGTGTGCCAAGTGCTGGACTGCGTGAACCGTGTAGCATTCATTATTGTTTGCGTATTCACGTGTTTCAATCCCGTTATTATGGTACGTTAGAAACTTAAAAATAAAAATACGGAATTCTTTTTATGATTTCAACGTCCATTTAAATCTCTTAAAGTAAAATCCAAGTGTTTCAAGCCCTTGTTTGACGTGTTTATACATTCTTAAGGAATGCAGCCGAATTATTTAGTTTCTTGTAAGTATCGTAATTAGCTAAATACTGGGTAAGTTCAATTTTTCATTTGACGATCTTCACCGCCGTCACATGGACAATCGCATTCTCGTTTGTTGCCTTGACAATAAACTGAGGAAAACAAACGAATGGGAATAGGAAACGTAGCTTTCCGGAAACATATACATACCGCCGTCCTAGGTCTCGGTGACAGTCGCGAGAACGTGTGTGTCGATCGTGCAACGACCACTGGGAAACTTTGAGAGTTACATAATTCGAGTGCATCTGCATATTTACGGTGCAATGCTCTGAGAACGATTTGTATACAAGCTTTTTTACTAGAGTCTAATATAAAGTAAAACGTCTGCTATTCATTGTTGAAAAAATTGATTCGAGTGCTGAAACAACTTAAATAAATGAAGCTCCCTGTGAACCTCGAAATTGGAGGGAAATGTGAAGTTTGAAATGAAACGTGGAATTTTATCAAACTAGATACATTTTGATAATCCTAGGAATTGTCTATGTACGTTAATAAACGTTATTTTATTTGTGAAGTACGACATTTTGTATTACTCCTTATTTCACTGAACTTGAAAATATTTCAAGCGAACTATTTTTACTGCGAAATTATGTTTCTTGAAAGACTAGCGAATTTTTGGAACGAGGATTTAAAAAATTACCGGAGTATCAGGGAGGGAATATTAATAGAATTATATATACAAACTATTTGTGCACTTAAGTAACTTCATCTGTCATTTCTGAAAGATACGATATTCGACAGTGTTAAGAATCAAATCGAGCGAATTTGTTTTTTTACAGAAAACGTGTGCATCTTCAAAGAATCGTCCATTAGTTAGACAATCTAGAATAAGTTTCCTGCTGGAAGTGCAAGGTTCAAAGGCAGGTTGTTGATCTTATTCTCGATTCCCATGATGGAAAGGTGACCGATAAATATACGAGCAGCCCATCGTGCTATTAATAACGTTGCGCCGTATCGTACTTTCTTTTTTTTCTCGGGATGTTCGTTGGACCCCGATTTCCCTTTTACGGGGAGCAGTCGGGTAGAAGGGCGCAGCGTGCAGCGGTAATTCGTTTTGCATGGCCAGAGACTCTCATTCCGCTGCGAGGCTTATCTTGACACGCCCGATGTTTCCTGTTGCTAAGATAGCCCTGTGTTCGACAGTTGCCAGTGATACCGGCAACAGGAGGAAGATTCACGTGCGCAGAATCGCGAGAACTCTTCCAACTGTCGATAATCTTGTCGATGAGCGTCAGCCGCGGTCTGGTTGATCGAGAAAACAATCGCGACAAGACAGCGAGAATCAGAAACAGCTTAGGGTGCGATTTGGTAAAATGCAGAACACGATTTGGTTAACTCATTGTTTCCCAACGTGGACGTTACTATCAAGCACAGAAAGGTTTCAGGGGGTTGCTAGGCTGCTGTTAGGATTTTTTTAACTATTCAATTTTTCAAATAAAAAAATATAGAAGGTGTTAATATTTCAAGTTATTTGATCTTATCCATTGTTAATTTAAGTATGCGAGATTTTTAAATTGCATGCATAACTGCATTTGGAAAGTATGATGACATTGATGAAAATGAATTTGGAAAGGGGTTGAGAGCCATAAGGGATAGGGGATTATGACTTAACGCGTCTGCTACCAGCATCAAATCAAGTCAAACTTTACGCCAGTTGCTTTTATCATTGAACTATAAGTGCTCGAGCAATCTGATGTTAACGAAATTCTTTCTTTGAGTATAAACTATTGAACATTTTCCAGATCTTGGACATTTTCTAGCTGTTCTACATTTTCTAGATTTTGAACATTTCCATCGAGCTAATCGTCATAGAAATATCGTCTAAGATAAATATTCCTCGTTATGCCATTGATGACACGACTCATCGTCCCACTATCTCGTCTCCATCGGCAACACGATTACGATTTATCGAGACAGGGAACACCATCGCGGGAATCACAAATATTTTCCATTGCTATCAACGAACCTGAGTCAACGGCGCAATTGAAACGACAAAACTGACAGTACAACAGTCCAGCACGGCAAGGAAGTCAAACGGAGTGGTTCAACGTCGACGCGAGCCGGTCGCATTCCTCGCGTTCGGGAATGCCAATCGATTTCTTGCCAGACGGAACGTCTTAGACCTCGTCTAGAAGACTATCAAACATTCATACACATTTTCTGTCCGTAAAAAGAAATGTCCGTAATACGGATCGTTGATAAATTCTAGTATCCGCTGGAATTTTTATCCATGTCTCAAGGATATCGATGTCTCATCCAGATACCTAACTCAACCTTTCTGTTGACACTGGGACCTGGCAGATAAGGCAGAGTAGCTAATTTTAGATGCAGTCGTTTCATTGTCTATGCAACACAATTTTTATCTGATTTATAATATTGACTACACTTGTTAATCTAATTTAATTTGTGGTAGTCTTGCGGTGGTCGTTTAGCAGTTACTTAAGTGACTTAACCAATTACCTTGCACCCAAGTTATATGGAATGCCACAATTCTTCGTTTAAGAATGTGTTTTTGAAGAAAGAGATTACTGTGATGAGGTCCAGTTCTGTAGCTGTGAGGGGAACGACGAAATTACTTTGGCTTTGCGAGATTTTCGCGAGAGATTTGGAACGATTATTCATCAGTCATTCAATCGACTCAACAACAGTTACTCTGCAACCGCGTGATATCGACTCTGAAATTTCGAAAACTATGAAAACTGTGGCGCAATTTGCCTTTCGTCGTCGTTTCTTTGCGTCGCGTCGGTCGTTCGTCCGCAACAATGGCCGCAGTTTTTCTGCGGCGCATCGAACCCACGAGTTTCTCCGGTGAATGGAAACAGTGGGCTCGCGAAACTCGCTTGGAACTCCGTACTGAAAAGCCTGGCAAGCCGAGATCGCGCAATTTTCGTTCCCGGCGTGCTCCTCGTGGTTCTCTTCTCCTCCCGTTTGTCTATTTTCCGATCCGGCATAATACAGATCCCTCGGCGAACTGACCTGGGGTTCCTTAATGAAGTTACGTCCCCATGCGCCGTCGTCGAGGAAGAAAGTCCCCGGAGCCACGCTCCGATAACGCTCAAACGGAATTGTAACGGGCGCAAAAGTTCCCTTTCACTGGCGATCATCCCTCGGGATAGAGGGCTGCTACGAAATTGCCTCGTCCCCTCGGCCTCGCCGGAAGAATCGCCATCGAAAACCGATAAACCGTGGACGGCCAGGATGAAACGTCGCGGCGATTATTTGTTTCTTTGCGCCGCGTCGGCGAGAGTAATCACGGGCCCACCGTGATTAACATTCGCCTGGACGAGCAGCGACATTAATTTCCCCGAGTTTCCTGGATTTTCGATGGCTCCGCGGCATGATTGAAAGCCTCTGTTGGCGTATTAAAATCACCAGTTCCAATTTGCTCGGGGCTATCATATCGCGATCAATCTCAGAGAGAGAGAGAGAGCCCGGGCTAGAGATAGCTATGTCGGAACTAATGCTAGAATAACTAAAGCTGCGAGCTTGAGGCGTCTTGCAATTACGGTAACTGCAGAAATGCGTTTATTGAAATTCTATCAATTTTCACTTAAATATGAACGGTGCAATTTGTTAAGTACAGCAAAGATATGATATTGACGTTTGGTTTAGTTATTGAAAATTATTAGAGCAATCGTTTTTGTCGAAATATTTTCCTTGATCATTCAGTAAGTTGAGTGCTGAAAATCAAGCCTCAAAGATCCTGCAAAGTCCGAGCAATTTAATCGATAACACTGAATCTAGAAATTTATTATTGAACATCGTGAGTGACATTTTTATTCTTTCGCATTAGAATATGTTAAAGCAAATATGGATTTTGAAAATGAGTCAAGAATGAATGTCACACATCTGCGATCAACGCGGCACTCGGCATGTTAAACACAGTTTCGTCGCGTATCTCGAGTTACCGTCCTAAAATGGTGCACACCTATTATTCTCGGCCATATCGGAGGCCCTTAAGGTTTTATGAAAATTGTAGTCTTGATGGTTCGCTAGTTTTCCATCGCAGTAAAGGGAAATTGGCTGGACAGGCTCGAACGAGCACGGAAAAACCGGCGGAAGCCATTACGAATGCCACCAGAGTGTCTCGCCGCAGCGATAGCGACTTTCGTTCGCGTGATTATAGATAGTGAGTCGTTCGTGGGAGCGAAAGTCGGGGAAAACCGAATTGGGAGCGAACCGAGTCGGCAAACATAGTATTGTGATACGCTCCCGCAACGGGAAAAGCTCCTTATCGATTATGTCACGGAGCGCTGCGCGCTTTCTTCGAGGAAGCTGAGCGAGAACAAGGGTGCGAGCTCCTTCTCGCACCCTTGCTTCGCAGCTCCTCGGCTTTGGTTCCAGTTCAACGATCCGCACGGTTTCCAGAAATCGTTGCGTGTATGAACGGAAACCTGCTGGCAAACGTATTGACTACACACACATCGGTTTCGACGAAACTTCGGAAGAGGCTAAGGGTACTTTTGATAATTAATTTTATATTTATTAAACAAGACATTTTATTCTTTTATTTCGTCTACTTTTTAATAGAAAATTTAAATATGCCTTATTCGATAAATATAGAGTTAATTATGCTCGAAAACAAAACGAAGGTAGAAAAATTAATGACTCCAGAGCAGAGTTACGCATTGTTCGAACAAAATTTTATTCGAACGTTTTCGAATACGTTTTCGAATAATGCTTTCTAAAAATATTCGCTGTCGTCGTCAGTTTAGAGTAAAAATCCTTGTCGAATTCAAAAGAATTTTATCCGCGAGATAAATACGCCTCCTCGAAATGATTTCTCAAGTTCTGATTCCCACGCGTTTCAGGGAGAGCAGGTGCGCACTGTGATTAAGGAAAAGAAAGACGGAATCCGGATAACTGCGATCGCTTGCTCCTCTTCCTTCTCGGTTCTCGCATCTCGTTCCTCATCTCCTCCGGATCTCGGTCGATTTCGCGACAGGTGTCCCCCGTGGGGAACCGGTCGGGCAAATCGAAAGCGTTTTCCTTCCGAATCGCTCGAGGCCGATGCCGTCTCGGAGATAGCCAGTCGTCCTGGTCGATTCCTCGACGAACGAGAAACACGATCGGGTTCGGAGAAAATGACTGTATTAAACTGGGCTAAGCAGCTTAGTCTTCGGGACTCGAAGACACAGTTTTCCGAAGAGACATTCCTCTGCCCGATGCCCTAGATTACAGAGGAACTTATGGGGTTGCGAGCGGCTCTCTAGGATTTCCATGAAAGTTTCTCGTAATATGGATCTTCGAAGTATACTCGGCAGACGTTTTTTCTTTGTCATCATTCTATCTATTCAAAGGTCGAACAAATATTGAAGACGAACATTTCATTAGCCTTTGAATTTAGAGGGACGGAAATGATCGTCGAAGCTGAGGCCATGTGTACATAGTACAGTCGACCCTTCTATAACGCGATAGATACGTTCCATATCATATCGAGACCGTGCTCTTGGAGTGCTCCGCCATTTATTTAACGATTTCATAGAACGAAAACGAACATTGAACACGTTTATAAAGCTAGAAAGTACAAATCACAAAAATGCTGACGTCTTGTCGGCCGCTGAAATAATACGAAAATTAAACAAATCTTAAATTCCTTACTTAATAGATCAATAGACGTTTGAATATATGGTTACATTTATAAAAGAGCAACCATTTACTGAATTAGGTGCCATTAAGGACAAACCACGCATAATTATATCTACAAGACGAACACCCTGCTTACGACCACAGAAAATTTCACGCTATGGAAACGTCTCCACTACCAATATGAACAGACAAGTCGTGTTATAAATAGACCGCTTGACAAACATACATTTCTTCTTTTAACAAGCTTAATGAGTTGAACTTAATGCCAATAGTATCTTCCAATTGTTTAAACGTTTTCATTGCTTTAGATTTCATCTATTTTTAGGCAATTTCTATCATAAATGTATAAAATCCGTAGTCTAGTTATAATATACCGAATTGTAATCTTTTACAAAAATTGTAATTGAAACTGTAGTCCCAAAGCACCGTGATGGAATACTGTCGATTATGTTAAGTTGTTCTCGCAGTAAGAGAAAGACCAAATGCGTCGATACGTCGAAGGCAATCAGCCCCATGAACGAAAGAGTGGTCGCCAATAAAATCAGCGAGCAGCCGCTAATGAACATTTTCTGAAGTCCTCCGTAGGCCGCGAGTTTCATTAAATTTGGAGAAGGTGACGGGGGTAGCTAGCCCTTGTCGACCGAATCCATCGAGCAGCCAGGGATCCGTTGAAGTTTTCCCCGGGTGACGAAGTGTGGATGGTGTTCCCGGCGAAGAAGGGTCGTGATTTTCTAAGGGGGCCGAGTGGGCTGCGCGCGCTCCGGGTTTACGCGAGCAAAGAAACACCAAGGGGAGAGAGCACCCACCATGGCTATGGAGGAGAGGCCCGCGCGATGGAACGACACGGGCACGGGCCAAAGCTAAAGATAGAGATACGCTGCAGCTGCGGCACGCAGGGGTGCCAACAGGTCGATACTCCATAACGCGTTACATCGTTCGCTCTTCGCCCATAGCGCCGGCTGCCCGCTTATCTTTTGCTCTTGTCTCTCTGCCAAAGGAGCTCTCCTCGAAGATCAAGTCGACTCGAGATCTGGCTCGACCACTGTCCCCGCTTTGGGAGAACAATGTTGCGCTTCGTAGATTCGATCATATTTCAGTAATCTGATTTGAATATCGAGGCAATCCGAGCAAAGTTTGGGTAAGGATGGCTGAAAACGCGGCGCAAGTAAAGGAAGAGTTAGGAAATTGGTATAAGAAATAGCGGAGCGAGAGGGGAGCACACAGAGTCGAGAGAAGGATCCGACAAATGTGATACGGAGCTCGAATCCAGTCTGAAATCTGGAACGGAACGAAGTCGCATCCGGAATGCAACAAGATGAAACGCAGCTTGAAAATATCCAGAACGGCGGTGGCGCCTGGAGCGGAGTAGAAAGAAGCCAGAACTTGGAACCGATCGAGATTGAACTAGGAATGGACCAAAACTTACGTCTTCATAATTTCTCCAATACAACAAGACAATGTTAATTCCTTACGGTTTCGATATACAGGAATGGAATAATATTCATAGATAATAGAATTTAGTAAGTAGATTATGTACAAAATATTCATCAGAAGTCTAACTCGTTATAACCCAAGGGGTGAAGGAATGAATTTAACTGGGAACGAGTGCCAGTATCTTTTCAGATAAATTTTGCAAATATATAGAAATTAATTTTCTAAACTTTTTTAATAAAAAAATTACTTGAACCGAGCTCTAGTACAAACACCATAAAATTTGAAACAGACCGAGCTGGAATCCAAAAGAAGATTAATTCTGGACCAAAACAGAAGCACATGGAACCGAAACCCAGCAAAATATTACGGAATAATCGAAACGCAATAGCGAACGCGGCGCAGACCCATAAATTATTGCAGAAGTCACAGCAACTTTTCCCGAAGCGGAAGCTTCGCCCACAGGCAAGCTGTAAATTCTTTCGCGACCAATTACGCAAAGGATATGAAATATGCAATAGACTGTTACCACGGGAAACACGATTTGTCCATCGACGAAGGATTCGGTATCGCAAGTTGCGATTCCATGTTCGACTGAGACGCGCGACGATTCACTGCGCACGGTGTGTCTTTACGCGCGAATCGTGCCGGCGTATCTGAAACGCGACTGCAAAGATCATATCGCACACGCATCAAGAGCTCGCGATGAATGTTACCGATACGGCGCGGCTCGTATTTCGCGTGCCCCCGAGCAACGCCCCGTTTGTCTTTCGCATTACATTTTAACGCGGACCGTCGCGAATCTGTGATTTAGCTGGAAAACTGGAAAACGGTACACAAGAGAGATCCTTGCGTGGGTTCATCGCCCCCCTGGACTGTACATTTTGTGCACATTCGAACAGCGGAAAGATTAGTCTTCCTGCTATGATAATTTCCGAGCTAATTTTCAACTATGTGTCGTATTTTACCTTATATACTTCGAAGGGTGGTTTCACCCCCGATAAATTGGCCGACTTTGTCAGACGATAACACTGCGAAAAATCATCGTACGATGATGAGTTTTGTAAAATTAATGCTTGAAATCTCTAGTTCCCGAATTCAAAATTAGACGTAATCAATTTTCTACGCTTTAATTTTTTGGAGCAGTGTAGGGAAACGTGCGAAATAAAGATAAAAACGCGTAATTATTACTTTTTGGTTTAAATGATCAGAGGCAAACACCTGGAAATCCTTCCCGGTAAATCTCAATAAAAATCCCCATAGAAGTAATCTTGCGACACTTTGAAAAATTTGTGCTCATTGTACGCAACGTTTCTGATGTCTAACGAATGTCTCGAAGCTAAACGTTTTGCCATAAAAGTGCGAACCATCATGAAAGTTCTCTCTCGAACGAACAAACGAGTCGAGCTAACGTACGTACCTTTCCGGATCATGCTAAAAACGTTCCCGGCTATCAATCAGCCGGGTGTCGCGTCGCAGGAGGCGTCTAGCAGCTCTAAAGCGACGTGATTTAAACACCTCGGCCAGTGGCCCGAGGCGCTAATTAGCGTGAGCGGACATTTCGCTTTGCTTTCGCGAGGAAGAAGAGCGGGTAAAATGCTGGCGCACGGAAAATGGTCGCGCCGCGGAGCGGTTTCTTTGAAAATCTGTTTTTCCGCGGAGCTTTGGCCACTTGCCGCGCGCCGGCTTGTCGTCATCGTCGTTCGCTGTCGCCCCGTATCGCGAGGCAACGACGCGGTGGTTTCGTCGACGGTTATAATTAGCGGTGCGACAGGGCCGTCCTGAGGGGCCCGCGACTCCCTCTGCATTTTGATTGGGTGCCACGGTCGCTTCTCGATCCCCTCGATCTCCGGAGATGCTTGTCCCGCGAAATCCGAGATTTCACGGCCGCCCGGCGACCTTCCTGCGCTCTATTGCACGAGTTCGCGAACTGGGTCGGGTCTAGCCGGGATAAAAAGTTTGCTGACTCGCGGTAGAAACCGACGATTGCTTCGCAAACACGTCCGCGGTTTCGAGGGCCGGCAATATTAGGACCTAGATACAGGAGGACCAGCTGTGCACAATGGAAAACTGCCGACTGCCAGCTCGTCGCGACCTAACGAGCATCGAGGAGTTCGAAACACCGAGGATTTGGAGCAAAGCTCTTAAAGTGCCTGAACGATTAGTTTTCTAGTGCGAAAGTCGAAGTCGGTGCTTCTGGTGGTTCGCCGCGTTGCATTCTGTCCCGGCCACAGGCTCTCCTAGACGTCTCCTTGCGCACTTGGGACGGTTCTCCACGCGCAGTGGTCGCAAATGGTCGCAAACGCGGTGAAATGCTTACCTCGGTTGCGGTAGAAGCGGGACGATAACCGTGTCGATCGACCGCCGAGCTTAACTTGGCGAGGCTCGCTCCAGCCGCGTTTTGTCCGTCGATAAATTCCAGCCGCATTGCAGATACGAACGTGTCTTTCCTCGGTCTTGGCGCTTGCAATAAGAGAGTCGTTCGAACTGTCTGGACGGACAAGGAATTGTACCGGATCGCAGCTTTCAGTAGTTTGCCGATCGATCCTGATGAGATAAAACTGTGTGTTTTGTCGAGGTACTCGGCCCTCGTCGTGGACGTTAGCCTCTTCTAGCCGGCCTCAATTGCTCCGAGCACACCAGGCGCCAAGAAGGTGTTGAAAAACCTTTTTGTGTCTATCGCGATTTTTCTTGAATGCAAAAAAACGGTTAATTAACCTATCGTAGCTCCAATTAGCCCTCTGTCGTGCCTAGCATTTCAAGGTACACACGATTTAAGTGTCTGCTGGCGTTTTGATCGCTTCAAGACACTCTTGTATCATTCGATTTTATTTATTGCAGATTGTATTATTTGTATTATTTACTGGGTAGATTATGCTATGTAAAAATTTATTAAAAATCCGATACGAAAATAATTTTAACGATAACGTACACGGTTTTAGATGTCCACTTACAAAGACAGGGCCATTCTAACATAGCAGTGGTCCTTTAAATTGGAGTAACAAAGGGTTAAAGGTGTTCAATGGAGATTTATCCACGGCACCCGAGAATGATGATGCATCATGCGTTAATTGGTGGATCTGGATCTATCGATATTTAAAGTAGTAGTTTATTAAGTGCAGCCATTTATTAGCAATTAACAGACTGCATTTTACGAAACTGTAACATTCTTCGTGGAGCAATAGCGGCTAAAGATTCTGTACGATTCGAACAAAGTATTTTCTGTGAATTTGCATAAACAATAACCGCGTGTCTAGCGGTTAGTATGCTTCCGAAACCGGCACCCCATGTGTCAGCTGACACCTTACACGCCACTTTAGTTAGAACTTCGGGCCACTTCCCCTATGATTGAAATTTTAAAGAACCCAGAGTAATCTTCCTGTCTAGTGCAGGATCTCGAGCGCATAGTTTCGCAACACCGTCATGAGAAATTCATTAGAGGGTCTGCGCTTTTGCTGCATGATGGCATTTAGTATGATTCAGGTTCCACACACCTGGCGCATCTCTACTAGGTCTTCTTGCAGTATCCGTTTTGCGGTAAAAAGGCCGCTTAGAGTATGAAATGGGATGGGCTATGACATTATGAATGGAAGTCGACCTCGAAACTTCCGCACCATTATCTGAAAACCTTATCATTTTCGCCTACGCAACTGTTGATAAGAAATCGAGAACGAAACATAATCTGCTGGGTTTGCTTCATCAAGTTGTTTCATTTATCAAAAGAATTTATTTTTGTAAGGGTATTAAAGAAGCATTTGATTCAGTGGTTCCGCCAATGAAAAGCAAGAATTCTGTGAACATAAGATTTTAAAGCTACCAGAAAAATTGTACTTTAATCATTTACTTTAATTAAACAATTGTCGCCTATTTTCTCATAAAAGGACGAAACAACTGTCCAAATGGACGCAATATATTAATCCCTTGCACGAGAAGTCTGAGATAGTTTCTGTGATCTATAGTATTTCCATTTGATATAACTGTGTGGAGGAACATAGTTTAAACACCTCTTTTATACAATCGATGAAAAAAATTTGTATTGCTCGTGTCTTGAATATCCCTGAAATGGATCACACAAGAGTTACTAATAAAAAAGGAAATAGAAACTGTAGAATGCTAGCTAGCGAACTCTGTGAAGTATACTACAGGAATCATTTCTGAGAGTCTCTAACGGAAGAAGCATGGTTGATCCTTGTAAATAATAGCATAAGCATCACTAACATCATGCGGGTGTAACGCCGTTCTCTCGACTTTTGTCGTTGAATGTTTGTCCACGTATTCGGAGACACCATAGTACTGGATATCGAGAAACCCATTAAGTCTGCATCCCGGTGTATATTGGCAGTCGGGGCGAGCGGTCGGAAGGCACAGTAGCTAATTATCGTTCCAGGTAATCCGCTAGTAGTCCGAGCACGCAGCTCACGTGTCGCGAGTCACGATGAGCCGGTAAGAAATACTGTTATGGTCCGCGCTGCGGTTTCGTTCGTTCGCGACGACGACAACGACAACGACGATGATGACGACGACGGCGTTACCGTCGACGAACCGATGTAATTAAGTTATTCTTGGATCGTTGTACGATAAGTCACCCGTAACATCCGTTTGCGATGATTAAGCGAGGTTTCATAAATACCTCAACGCATTCGTCGCTCATTTTCTAGATCTTCGGACGATCATCTTCGCCGTTCTCCTCTCTACAAATGTTTCGGATAAACATGCTCTTCTTCTAAAGGTTGGTTGGATCAGTGGCGAGATACAGCCACGACGTTCGATGGAAACGCGAAATTTCTCCGGCTCGTTTTTCGTTAGGGCATTCGCTATTGTCTTTCGGATCATTCACGGGTCCTCGGCGAGAACATAGAGAGAAAATATTTTCCCGCTGCCGCTAGCATTTACGTCTCTCTCTTCTTTTTCCTCTCGCGACACTTTATGTCTGCGCCCTGGACAAGTGGAATTTTTTATTCCCCCCCTAGCTTTGTTGGCGAAACGGCCAGACAGACTCGCGTTTTTCACTTTGCTCGCGTGCCACGGCTCTCCGAGATCCTTTGGATTGGTCGCGAAACGATCCAACGATCGCTGCGCTTTCATTCTCCCGGCGCGACACCGTCGCGAACCTACGCGCAACCCTGAATCCAATCCGCCATCGCTAGGTTTTCCGAGTCGCGCTGCTCCTTCCTTCCTTCCTTCGTCCGCGGACGCTGACGGCGACGCGGCCAACTCCGCCGTTTCCAGGGCTCTTTAATCTTTTCGATTTCGCTAATGCATCGGCTTTCCTACCTGACGGAAACGAGGGAGAGCCGCGGGGAAGTAGTTACCCAGCATGGATCCAACGAGCACCTACTCTAACCGCACCGTAATCCAAAAACTGACGCACAAAGGAACATCAAAGCCACTTTTCCCGGCGGCTCAATCGAGAACACTTTTCTGCATAGGGCCCGCAATAGCTTTTTCGGGGGGATGGACTTAAATGGCGGTCTCGGTTACGGTGTTCGCCTCTTTGCAGTCCCCCAGCCTGAATTCCAGCCTGAATTCCAGCGAATTTTACTGATTCAGTTGAGAGTTTTCTTTGGTGTCGCGATTGGTTTGGGGGAATGTTTTTATTACACTCGACGTCGAAATTAAAGCATTGGAAATTTTTTATTGGAAAATTATCAGTCTTCGAACAGCTGTAACTTCGTTCAAAGCTGACATAAAATCATGATTGCTTTTTTAAAAATTAAAGCTTGAAGTATCTACTTTACGGTACGATATTTTAATTTTTAATATCATACATACCCACGATTATACTATCCTAAATTTGAGGGCATGTTTGAGAACGAAAAAATGTTACTGCATTTAAAATGTATATTTAACTTGAATTCAACTTACACTGAACATATATAAAACGCATTTACATAATAATTCCGGCCGTGCAATCTACTCGTACTTTAGATTATTTTAATGACGGCGGCACAGTTTTCGTTTAAAGCATTGGAACTTTGCGAGAAAAAATTGTAGCGACCTAATTCTACACGCAGATTAAAGGGGTAGCTCCGAGCTTTGCAGTCGCGGAGATGCAAGATATTAAAAATTATAATGTAGGATTGTAACGTAGAGATTTCTCGCTTTTCTATTCATTCTCTCTCTGTCTTTCTTTATTTCCCTTTCACTCACTCACGCTCTATATTTCGGTTATGCATGACTTCCAGAAACCTAAGCAATTATCCCAGGTCACTTTAAGCTGCCCAAACATTCTGTAAACATCTGTCTCATTCATTCCGTTCTGCCTTTCATACTTGGATGAACCCTACAATATGTATACAAATTAGTGCTCTCCAAGATTTATCTACAAGATTTGTTCGCGATTCGAAAGTGATAATTAGGCGAAGTGAATTGGAGCCGGAACCAACCGTCCCTGGTGTTTATCTATAGTTTCCAAGGAGATATAACGAGACGAAGGTAATGAATCGGAGCCAGGAAGATAAATGAAGCAAACTTCGCCGACTTCAACCTCCGGTCTTCTATTTTTCATTCGGAATAATTCCGTGTTTCACGGCGAAGTTAACGAAGGACGAACCGAGGACATCGAATTGAGCGAACCGAATTTTGTTGCCTTGGAAAACAATGAAACTCGCATCATCAATCTACAAACGAACGCGCCGAAACGTCATCTGTCTATTTTTAGAAAACTTTGGTGACAAGTATCGTTGAAAAAAAAACATTGAACACTTGTCTATCAGCGGTGTACCATACCCAGAGGGTGAAAACATCCCCTGCCGACCGGTGTTTCATTGTGAACGAGCAGACGGGCAGATACGATCGCGCGAGCAGGGTGGCGAGAGGAAATGGGATTGATTTCGGCAGCAAAAATTTCTGCATCATCCTCGTCCCCGTTCGAGGAAGATGATGTTCGGTCGCAGGGAGTCGCGGCGCGTGTAATTAGTAGGCCGCTGCGCGATTAAGGCTAACCGAATCTGTACCCACGCGGCTTCAATTAGGCGATACGGGGGCGAGACTCGCGCAAATAATTCGCGTGGAAACAAATCTACGAGGGACGTGGTTCTTGCCATGCTCGTTAGCCCCGGGGCTCAATTAACCTTACGGAATAAGTCCTCTGTGGATACTCGGAGCGAATCAAAGGTTGCTCGCCCGTCGCCGCGCCGCTTCGCGCCGACTTGATGGAGGAAAAGCGTCATCGATTCATCGACGATGACATCGGACAAAAGGCACGTCGCGTCAGGAGTGTGTCCTTCGGTCTAGCCTCCCGGGACACACGGACCCCAACTCCTCCCCCTCCCCCTCCCCCCCTCTCGCGGCTTTGTCTCGCGGTTACGCAGCGTGGCTCGGAACAAAGGGACTCCACGATCGAGTCTGGCCCTTCGCGGCCATCGCGAAACCGCGCGGAAATTTATTTCGGTGCAGCACGGTCCTGTCTTCACGCTAAAAGCATCCGTGGTCGCATGAACGCTCGCTGCGTTCTAGAATTTACTGGGATCGGCTGTCTCGAGGCTCTCAGAGATCGCTGCAGTTGCGCGTCCCTCATAATTGACATGCATCGTGATATAGGGTGATGGAGATGTGGCGCGACTCTATGAAGGGAACCGGTGCTCGTACTGCCATATCATTTCGCTTGCAGTGCGAATTTTCGTTCGGTTGGCATCAAAATTCATTTCAGTTACTGCAATATTGTATCGGCTCTCATAAAAAAACCGAGAAATTTTTGCACTCGACGGTATTTTAATTCTAAATCCAAGATAGTTTTGAATTGCCTACAGTATTTCTATTTTATATGACTTATTAGTGCAATTTATGCATATGAAATTGAGTCTATATAACAGTCGTACGTGTGGTCGACAGAGATGATTTAATCAGCGTAGATGTGGAAACAGTTCTAGAATTATGGATTAATTTGCAATCCTCCTTGTATCACAGAATTTCGCACCCCCGAATAATTCGTAACGATCGTGGTTCCGACCACGAGCATAATATTCAGCTCCGAGGAACAAAGAATAAAATTCGTGAAATTCTCAACTGGAATCAGATTCGTATATTTCGGTGTCGAGCGACCCCAAATGGCATTTCAAAATGGCGGTCGCTGCAGAATCGAGTTGACGCTGGAGCCAGGTGCGGCATTTGTGAGGCCTTGACACTTTGCGGCCTAAAGACATCGAGCCCAGGTGCGGCTCGATCTTGGTTCTCGACGAAAAAGACGGTCGGCTCGGTCGCGCGGTGTAACAAGATCTTTCAACGCGTTATCGAGCTTGCTCTCGTTGCTAGACGGTGTCGTTCCACCCCGTGCACCTTTCGACGAGCTCTCCGCGTCCCAGACCGCACGGTTTTTCTCCCGCGCACCGCGGGCATTAGTTTTTAGGTCAAGGATTTAGGTGGAGTTGCGCACCTCTCCGGTCCGCTCCGGTCCGCGCTGCGCCGCATGGAAACACGGCTCGCGCTCATTCCGATGGAAACGAGTAGGTTCCGTGAACGAGGGAGGCAACCCTCGAGGACCTGGGTTTTCGCGGTTTCGAGAAAAAAACGGACCCCGATGCCGTTGCCTTCGCCGCGAGCCTATGATAATTGCCGCGCCGCCTCCAGCGACCGCGAAAGGGGAGCTACGGTTCCCTTTTTCCTGGGCGAGACGAGTTTTTACGCCTGGAACCGCGGCAACGAGTAATTGCCTGCCGAATAATTGACGCGGGAAACTCTTATTAAACCAGCCACTCGTAATTGCATAGGACCCACCGGCCATCCGCCAGGTTTCGCCGTCTACTCCCCGAGCTCTCTGGCCTAGTTCTATGCTACGAGACTCTTGCGGCGACACTGCTCCGAACTGGAGTGTTCCCCATGATGGAACAATTTATCCGACTCCGGGGAACACCGTGAGACGCTAGGGAGCAGTGCTAGCTAGGTTTTCCGCGTCCTAATTGGCTGGAGACTTAATATGCTTGGCCTGCAATTCGAGTAAGTCGAGATAGTAGGGTGGATTTGCAACGATAACAGGTTGCCTGGTTTCATAAAAATCCTTCGAACCCTTCAGAAACACGATACCCAAGAGCAAGCATCTCTGCTGCAATCGATTTATATGTTTGCTAGCTCCGGAGCCGGCAATAAGCTAGTGCAAACAACTTAGATTGCAGAGAAAATAAATTTTTCCCGCATTAATCGCATCAGGAGCCTCGAGGATCAGCCGGAAAAGAAGTATCAGAGGGAAAAGAAGTTCTCCTAGTTCCAAGTTCATCTTCGACAATAACAGGTTCGTTGCTCCTGGAACCAAGACAGTGATTTATGAGGCAATTTATAGCTACGGTAACTATACGTCTTTTACTCACGGGGACAGTCCTTTATTTCGTTGTTGTGTTCTTTATTTTGTGAATAATTTTATTATTTTATCTTGTCCTTCATTTCGTAAACAATTCCTCATTGTGTATCTCATTTTGTGGGAAATATTATTTTGTCTTTTATTCTGCAGATAATTTTATTTTTTAACTCATTTTGGAGACAATTTTATTTTGTAATATTCCTCTTTATGAATAGTAGTTGAATTTATTCAGACATTTCGATATTTTTACTATAACCACAATACTTCCGTTAAAAAATCCATGTAATCATTTGCTACGGGGATGACTTCATATCTTGGACAATGCAAGAAAGAAAAATATGAGAGCGGTCATTTTGACGGCACGATAAGATCAGCGTGAAAGCATGCACCTGATTTATTAAGGGAATGTTAATACTTGTGAACAGTATAAAAATGAAATCACTTTGAAACATGAACCGATACCTGCCTCGTCCTTTATTTTCTCCAAGAAAATAAGGGCACTGCAGTCTCTATTCACCTTGCACAATCGACCAGATTACAGAGCAACCGATAACGAGCAAGTTAGTGACTCAGCCCCCCTCGATCGAGGGTTGAACCCCTTTTATTTCCAAGTGGGAGGTGTAGAAGTCTAGTGGTGCTCCGATAAGTCGACGTCCAGCCAAAAGCAACGCCGCCATAATGAAAAATTTTCGCGTTTTCCTCGGACGCTAATCGTTCGGCATGGAAGCAACGAAAAATGAAATTATCGCGGAAACAAGCTTTGTCCTTTGTTGGCGGAGCACGATTCCACGCACACGTACCCGTCGCACGGAGGCGTACATGCGTACCGGCACGCTCGAACACGCACCGCTCACAATACGATGCACTGTTCGGGACACGCATTGCTCGGCTCGGACAGACGGCATAGGACTATGGAAACCGGCTGCCACTATACCACCATCTTTATTCCACGTTCTCGCTTGGCCTTTTCCTTGCGCGTTAGATTCGCATGCACCGTCGAATCACCGTGTTCCAGATGCGTTTCGACACGTACAAATGATAGGGACAGGCTTGGCGTGTAATATCATGCACGTCGATTGTCCCCGGGGCCAATGCCTCGGGGTAAACCATGCTGGAGAAGGTAAACTCGCGACAGCGATCGTATTCGACTCTCTAGATTAGGGCTCGGAATCAACCAACACGCAACATAAAGATCGCGAGGGTTACGCCTTCTGGCTGTCGTCGCACGTCTTGCTGCTCGTGATCGCCTTTTTGGCTTGGAGAACCTTAAGCGCGTGATCCTAATACTTAATATGTGTTCAAGTGATTAGTATATGTGTGTCTGTGTATGCGTTAGACGGTCACCGGGGAGCGTAATGCACGACGGAAGTCAGGGGGCGTGGCCTTCCCGATCCTCATGCTACGTGCTGGTTAATTTCGAGCCCTGTTCTTGGTGAGCGTGACGTAGCTGCTTCTGATTTTTTATGAACTAGGATAAGTCTGTACATTGGTTCAAAATGATTTACAGGGAAATAAGTGTCTTTAGGTCTCATCAAAGTTTTGGTGAAAGTTTATTTGTGTTATTATTTCTGTATGGAATACTTTGAGTGTCCGGTTCAGCTTCATTAGAGTGAATGTACATAGAGGTAACTAAAGTTCTTTGTATCCTCCCGAAGTGTCAACAAAATATTATCTGTGTTGTCGTTTCTATGGGAAACGCGAAAATAGGCGTGGTTTTGTGGCCCTCGATTTCATCGGACCAAGAACTGTATACCACAGTCACATTAAATAAATAATAATAATATTAATTATTGTTATTATTATTAGAAGAAGAAGAACTTGAACCTCGTTAAGTTTGATAAGAATCCTGAAAGATCTTTTACCTCGCTCCTTCCACATGAAATGTCTCAACTAGGCGTGGCATCTTCGCTCCAGCTTCGACTGGAACCGGGGTACATATTTCCTCGCGGGGAAATCGTGCTCGAATTTGCAGTAAGTTTCAGCAGGTTCCATCGAAATCACCGGCAGTATTTCACCGACAGAATTCGCACAGAATTTTGGACTGTCGAGAATTCCTGGAAACCAAGACTCGACAGCACAGTTCGATAGGAAGCTCCGCTATAATTTGTTGCAAAGAGCCAAGCGTTCCTCGAGAATAGAAATCGATGCGTAAAGTCTGATACACGAAAGCTCGCACGGTCTTCGCCGATAGGGGATAGACGAGCTCGTACGATGACTTTTCGTTGCTTCGACTCTGGTTCTGCCCATCGGGTTCAATCGAGTATGCGAGTCTCGTCCGGGCTCGCGTCCTCGTCGCCGGAAGTGGTGGCGGTCTCCGACAAAAGCGTCGCAGCTCGCTCGTTCCCTCTCGCTTCTTCGGCTCGCGTGTTCCTCCTCCTGCTTTTCCTTCGTCCCGCTTGTCCCCCGTGCCTCCTCCGTTCTTTCTCCTCGCGCTTTTCTCTGTCAGCCTTTGACGCGCGATCGCCTCGCCAATGGCGACGGTTCAAGGACGAGGGTAGCGTTTCCAGCCGCGGTGGTCCCTGCCAGAACTTCTTTCCTCTCTTCCTCCTCTTCTTCTACCTCCTGCTGTTTTCTGCCCTCACCCCATTTCGTCTCGTTTTTTCCACCGTCGCTGTTCTCCGCTTATTCGCGGCAGACCACGTCTGTCGCAGCGCGCGAGAACGACGGTGAAAGTCAATTACCTGGGCGCAAGGTGCAACGCAGCAGCGTGTTTCTGATCGATGATGCACCGACCCGTGCGACGAAAAAACAACGATGAATTCTTTGTCGACCCCGGCCTTGTCGACCCCGTCCTCCGGCGACGACTAATGTCTTCATCGACGTCGGGACCAATTGCCTCGTTCCATTGTTGCTCTGCAAAAATGATGTAATTCGACTCGGTGGTTCAGGGCCGGCCCGACCATTGGACTTCTGATAGTTAAATCCAATTGAAAGTTGTCTATGTCGCGGTGCAATGTAATTTCATTTGTTTATATGTACGGGTAAACATCCATTTCTATAATAACAGAACAAAAAATATCATATTTGGATTGGCAAAGAGTCAGCGATTATTATTTAGTAATTATCATTATTGATTTATTGTTACCTTATTATAAAAGAAAATTACAATTTTCCGAAACAGTATCTGAGATCAATAATTGTTTCATTTGTTTATTACGGATTACATAGTGATAGGATCATAGTGACCCAAAGAATGAATGTTGGCATATTTTTAACAATTAATATCATATAAATTTTTAACAATTAATATTATATATCAATAGATAAGATATTTAGATTTACTTAAGAATAGTAGATTTAAAAAATTATAAAATTATATTATAATTCAACCAATATATCTTTGGCTCTAATTGCAGATCGGTTAAGCTAGCGTGAAATAGATCGGAACGTATCGATCAGGTGAAAAAGAATCGAACAGGTCGAAAAGACTTGAATAAAGTATCAAGCCAACTCGGGTTTCCGCGAGCAGCTTTCGCTCGGCCGGTTCCTCCCTCTCGCGTGCAAAAACGCGATCGAACTTCCGGTGGTAACGGTGAACGTGGCCCGTTGTGCAGACGGCCACTAAAAATCGCAGTCGGCCACGGCGTGTACAGGGTGTTCGAGTAGGGGGTCGATGCACCGGCCAGTTCCAAGGACCAAGGTCGAGGTCCGGCGATACTGGATCGATACGACGACGCATCATACGCGGCACACACGGGAATGTTCGCGCGAGGTTACGCGAATTTCGTGTAAACGCGATATGTCGCGATCCCATGGGCGTGGCTGATCCCGCGGCTCGGGGCCTCCTCGGGTCGCGGATTCTCGATGATGGAATTCATTTTAATAGAGAGCGCCGCACCTGCGAGGCGCCGCATCGCGTTGGAACGTTCATCGCGCTAATAGCGCGCGCGAGCGGAATATTAAGCCGCGAAAATCGGCCTGACTGCCGGGACGCGTTGCGTCGCGTGCGCGTACGAGCGAGACCAAGCGCCCGGAAATGTTGCCGCGATTAAAGACTTGCCACGTACTTCGCAATTTCCGTGGTAATCCATGGTAAACCGTCTTAGCCTTTGTTCCACTTCTTTCCTTATCCCGCGCTTCCACTTTGCAAACGAGAAAGGAAGCTTCGGTGTACGCCGATTTAATTCAGCGTTTTCTGTGTACGGCCATAATTCGCGGATCTCGATCCGATTATTATCGGACTTTCTTGTCTGAAATTTTATACGATCGTTTTATTCGCGGATGCATGAAATTTGCGATCCAGAAATAATTAAGCGCGAATGCTGGTGAAAGGAATGATTAAACCATGATTATAGAGTATAGAAAGCTTCGAGAATTTATTAAGTGTTTCCTAATACAATATAATACTGTTCGACTTATGTTACATTCGTCAAAGCATATAATTATGCGTGACTCGCGATTCCTTATATTTTTCTACAAGAGTTTATATTTATACATAAAGTTCCGCTTTCTGCCGACCATGCGTACAGTGGGCCATAAAATTATTCACATAAATATATGAACGGATGGATGCATTGATTTTGTAACAGTTCCATGGAATTTACTTGAAGTTTTCGTTTATGAATCATTACAGTAGCTTGATCTTCTGTGAACACTTTTGTAGGTCGCTGCATCTAGAACATGAACGACTAGCTGCTCTACCGATGAATGCAGCTAAATCGCTAATTGAATTAACCATCAACGTGAAATGACTGTAGTACGAAGAACGGTGGCGAATCGATTTTATAATAGGAACATTGCTAGCAAATTCCTGCGAATCTTTCCAGATACTAATTCTTGGTATGGAAGAGTCATTCAGAACGGCATTAATCAGCTTCCGGTGGGAAAACTGGAACGATCGAACGGAATAGAAACTGAAAGTCGGCTCATCGCTTCACTGCGAGATTGGTTGCACAACTCGAAGCTAATTAACTGTAACAGGATGCTTAAAACTGAGCAAACCATGACGGGAGAACACAAATATGCAGATAATCGGTACACAATTCGACGCGGGGTTGAAAAGGGTTGGTTTTTCGAGGGCCACGAAAACTATACGGTATCTGGAACCGAGCACCTAAATTATTTCCCCAGCCATGAAACTTCGATAAGGAAACTCGCCTGACATTCTTCCAGCCTTTCGCGGCAAGAAACAATTTAGATTTACGACTCGAGACTCGGGCCGTCCCCTCGCGACAAGAATGGTCGGCGTTCACGCGAGTTTCCTCGCCGTTTCGGCCACGATGCTAGGCCATCGCTATAAATTCTTTTTATACAAATCCGCGGGGAGCGTGCGATCGTGTTCCCGGGGTGTGTCGCGTCACGAAACGTCGGCTGTCGTGAACGTAGGGTCAACGACCAAGCGGAAAAATTGGCTCCGACGCTAATTCCAGGGCGAGGAGTCTGGGAAATGGTGGCAACCATAAGTGACGCCGGTCGCTCCTTGATTGCCGGCACCGCGGTCGATGTTCCAGCCGGGATATTGCCATCCTGTGAGATGAACTCCTGGAGAAAACACTGTAACGACGTTAAGTTATCCTTGGCCAGGCATGGGGCCGTAAGAGCCGGCATAAGGGCCGCCGTGAAACCGTGGAAACAGAGGGTCGGTCGATCGATAACGCCCCCATAGCAAATATCGTCGGGGGTTGCCGCGCCGGGAGAGCGCAAGGTGTCCCATGGAACACCGCACCCTCTCGTCGAGTCCTCCTCGTAGAAAATAAAATCATTCGGAACTCGGGACGGAGCGGGACTTGCGTTTAGAACTAATGATCGATAACGAGCCGGGAACTTCGTTAACGGAGCCCTGAATCCGAGCGACCGGAACTGACTCGATTCTGCTCCAGTTGCGGCCATCAACGATAAAATGTTCAACGCGGAGAGGCTGGAAACGACGTGCACGCTCGTCTAGAATCTAATTGACGTCTTCTCGCCGCCGCGAACAGTTTATGCGACCGATGATCGACGGATCGTAGCGGGCAACGATCGTTCAACTTCATTCGCGTCGGTCTTGATCGCCATCGATCCGGGAACGGGAAATAAGATCGTAGCAGTGTAAGCTAGATTTTCGAAAATATTAACTTATGCATTATATTAATAAGAATATTACCCTAATTTTATCCCGCTTGTATGCGTGTCACCTTTACCATTTAAAATTGAAACCGGGTTCCCTAAAAATACTATGGATGTATCGATCGTTCGATTGCTTCCGACGTGGACGTTTCTAGGGTCCTCAACTTAGCACAGACATTATTCTTTTAAATCGAAAGTAGTTCCCTTAAAAATACTGGATGCATGTCGACTTTTTGTTCTTCAAGACTCTTTTAAATTAACTAGAAAATAATGCATTCGAACATCTTCGCGATCCCATCCTCCAAAATATGCTTCGCACTTCGACAAATCGTGGTGTACCAAAGTTTGTCGGATCTATACGAGAGTCGGTTTCCGTGGTAGCCATTTTCTCGCGTGCCAGATCGAAGACCAGGGGTTGGTTTCAGCTATCCGGTGTCACCCGGTTTTCAGCAAAAGTCGCGAGACGGAGATGTTCTGATCGTTTCCAAGAAGGAGACCGATTAATTGGGAACATTGGTAGGATTCCCTAAGCAACAGCTGTGCTCCGGCTGGGGTGGCCTTCGTGTTCGCTGGGGGTTCTTATGAATGGGGTGCGATGGCCACGTGCGTGCACAGAGCCTCGAAACCTAGGAAAAGGATAAGGGTGGCTCAGCTGCTCCCGGCTTTCGGACCTCCTTTCTGATCAATAACTACCGTCTGTGTGTTCCCGACTCCTCCGGGAGAGAGCCGGTCGGGCAACACAGTTCGACTCGTCGTTTCCCTCGGCGCCAACTTTTCGAGTTCCACGCCTAACGATCGAACAAGCCACTCGGCCGAGCGACCGAAGTCGCCTAGTCAACCTGGTTGTGATCCTTGCTACAAATCCTGTTTCCGTCGATCGGATCGTAAGGAGATCTGCCCGTCGATACCATAGTGAGGTCATGATTTATTCCCAGACTTGGAGGATTTCTTTCGCAAAGAATGTCATCTGCTAGGTTGGCAAAGTTTTTGCAGTTAATCAGAATTGAAGAACAGAAACATGAATATTATTATTCTTTATTAGCGAGCTTTATAAGCCCTTTTGCGGTACAAGTTTAACACTTAAAAGAAGAAAGATAGCAAAGCGGGAGTCTTCATACCTCTAAATTCGTTCTACGTACATACTTTACTTGATTTTATACTTTTTATACTGTATTGTATTTTAATTCTTCCATATAATATAATTTGTTTACTCCATTACTTCTGCGCTAGTTAACTTAAGCATTCATAAATTAACACACTGACATAAACGCCCACATGAAGGTTTCATACTGATATAGAGGCCCACATGACGTTCCTTCGTTCCGAGTGTACACACGCCTAGTGAAAGTAAGAATAGAATAGTAATATGCTAATATCTAAAAGATCGATATAAAAACTCTACCGTTCGAAGATCTGTATAGCCACGACCCTAACGGGGTCAGCTAGTTAGCGAGTCCAGGGTAGACGATAATCACCGATGATCGGGGGAAATTAAGAGGGCTCGCCCTCGCACCCTCGGAAATTGTGTTCCACCTGCGTATCCAGTTTACGGAAGGAGGAAATTCGCCAATCGATCAACGATGTACCTGGCTTCTGTCGAAGCAAGTTACCCCCGTTGGGTGATCATCCACACGGTGTTTTATACGTTGAAGACACATTCTGTCGAAATGGTCGCGTTTCCCCTGTGCACACGCCCACGGTCTAAATGGGGACGACTCCATGGGGTGGAAACGAGGAACGTGGAACCATTGGCACACGGTCGGTCGCGTAATCGCCGGGCAAAGGGCGTCGGCCCGTCGGGTTCAGCTGATCAAGACTAACATCCCTGCAAGCGTTCTTGCACCGGTAGCAACATTTCCCGTGGCTGCAAACTAGACCGACTGTCACCATTCGTTTGTCAAAAATACCGGATTCTATGAAAATCGATCCTACAAGCTGGAAAATGTTAGGTTGTGCCGTCACAAACTCTGATGTCGATGTAATTAGTTCGAATAATCGAAATTATACTTACAATAGATATTATACTTATATATACTGATATATACGATAGAGATTATACTTACAATACAATTTTGCAACACGATTCATTGGACAAAACGATGAGGCTGTATTTTAGCATTGTACTCAAGAAATCATTCCGACAATTCAAGTCGAATGAGACTGTAATTGATATATTATTCGAAACATAAATTGAATAGTTCTGCTGTATCTCGTGTTTTTCTTGCATACCGAATGGATTCTTCAGTTACCGTCGACTGGACAAAGTGAGCAATTGCTGACTTCTTGTTGCAGATTTGTCGAAGAACCGTTTCGCGGAGCTACCCGAGGAAGTTACCGAGTTCCCGTTCCTCGAGAAGCTGCATCTTTACCACAATGCCATAAGAATAATACCGGAGACGGTGTCGTTGCTCCAGTCGCTGAACTACCTCGATCTTAGGTACGTCCTTGGATGGCAGAAACTTAGCCATGACGACGCGGATGCTGGACGAGCGCCGAGGTGGTTCGATAGTGATTAAACTTTTGCCCGCAGCCGGAACCAATTGACGTCGCTACCTCGGGAGATATGCAGGCTACCGTTGCAAACGTTGCTGGTCGCTCACAATAGATTAGCATCGCTTCCGGACGAATTAGGAAGAATGTCGGCGCTGGCCGAGCTCGACGCCGGCTGCAACGAGATCACGAGCTTACCGCCTCGGATGGGCGATCTCGCGAGACTCAGGTCGCTGGACCTCAGGAGCAACATGCTCGTGCACCTGCCTATTGGTGAGCCATGCTTCGCAACCTTCGACAATTCTCCGAAAGCAAAGTCTTCCGCGAAACGGAGCAACGCTGACCGAGACGATTAGTATGTTTAGGGTCGTAGTCCTCGGGTGAATGTCTCTTTAACGCGCTGTGAACTCCTCCTCCTCTGCTTCGATAAGGTTTTCTTTTATAGAGGCTCCGCGCTTCCATCGTTCATTTATTAATAGACTGCGGATTTTATGCATTCACGGTAAAAATGTGTTACTACATTTTGAAACGTTGTGGCGATTAAAAGAAACTACGAATATCGATACATTAATTCGAACTTAATAACATCACTAAGTAGTGCATGGATCTTGTGTTATAAAATTGATGCAACCAATTTTTATTTTGCACAACGTGCGGCAGTTCATTTATTAATATGCGGCGGGGTGCGACAACCCCCCGGTGCATGAATGAAAAAAAAGGAAATAAGGGAATAAATAGGTATCGATTTAATCCTGCTTGCCCTCGCTGAGTCATTCCCCGCAACAATCGGAGGGGCTGGCAGGAATCTTCTAACACTTTTACGAACCAAAAGGCATCAGTGAATAATCATCGTTTGGATCGTGTTCGCAGAACTGACGTACCTGAGATTGGTGAAGCTGGATATCAGCGGTAACCGGATATCCGTGCTTCCGAATGAGATGAGGAAAATGAAGAGCCTGGTGGACTTTCGGCTGTCGGACAACCCTTTAACCTCGCCGCCTGCCTCGGTGAGCGAATCTGCTTGATCTTCGAACACTACCCCACGAATTGCATCGTTCAGCAATAATTGGTAATTCGAAAATTACAGCTATGCATTCGCGGGCGAACGCACATCTTCAAGTATCTGGAGAGACAGGCGGCGAAGCACGAGAGGGCTAGAGGCAGTCGTGGAAGGAGGACACCTTTGGACATGAGAGGACACGCGACCTTAGATACGAGGTCTCACAGGCGGCACAACGTCGACAGTGGATACAGCACCAGCGACGGCGTCGACAAACGCTGGTCCCAAGAAATTCATAGCGCGGTTAGTTTCCTAGCCCCTTTTTTTGCACTTTTCCTCATTCTGCGATTCCTCCACCGACTGCAGCTTATACTGTTCGGAAGCTGGGACTCCGTAGATCCTGTAGATCCTGTAGATCCTGTAGATACTGTAGATGCTGTACATACTGTAGATACCTTCGAACCGATATAGGACAGAGTCCTAGGACTACTAAGATATCCAGGACACAAGAAACTGTGAAGAATTTCTGACTGTGGTGAAAGCATGTGATTAACTCCATTTTCATGAACCATTAACAGAGTTGCTATGTGTTGGAAACTTTTAGATTACGATATAATAATTTTTGGCTAATTTCAAAGTCCCGTTAACTTTTAACTTTCGGTTACACTAAACAATCACAGAGCGTTCGGACGAATGTGTAATAACTCTAGCAACCGATCATGTAGAAACAAACAGATACACTGAAATAAAACACAGAAAACACACACACACGATGTCGACAATTTCCCGTAGTACCTCCTGTTGGACACGTTTTTGCGCGCAGGTGCACGACGGCGAGATTCGAGGCTTGTGGCGGCAAGAATGTTCGCCGCTTTCGATCACTCTGCCGCATGAGCACGCGGTGGTGAACGGATCGTGTAGCGGGACCTCAACACCGAGCACCATCTCACCTGGCGAGCACACGTCTCTCGAGGATGAACTCGGCAAGGTGAGAACCGCGGAGCCGTTCGGCTGCGAACCGAATTTTTCGGACGTCTGGCCTCCAGACTCGGTAGAGGCGGTTTCTGTAAGAGCGCAGCCCGCTCCGGGGCCGTGCCGTATGATACAACGTCTATATTTAGCGATTGAATAGAACCCTGCCTCTTGGAAATGATATCTGTGTTGCCGCGGCGCGCTTGGCCGTCGTTCAAGCCTCGTTGAACGACCTTAACCCATTGAAAGAACGCGACGTTCCGATTGGCGTGAACCACAAGCTCACCTTTTTCTATGATCCTTTTTCTCTACGCAGGCAATGATACTGCACGATCAATTGGAGAAGCGGAGGCTGGAGAGAAGCACCTCGGAGAATGGCGCGGACGTCAGGAAACCGATGACCTCTGGCCTCTACCACGCGTCAATTACTCCGCCAGGGTAAGCCAGCTAACCGTTCCTAAGCCGATCAGACACTTATAATCGTTCACAGACTGATAATTCGATGCTTCGTTCCAGGCCTCTCGAGACCTCCCATCTGAGCCAGGCCCAGTCGATCACGACGAATACGCAGCCGGTTCAGCCTCTGCAGAACTCTACCCCGAACTCTACCTCCTTGCTAAACGGGGATGAGAAGAGGCCTCTAAACCACATCCAAACTTACAGGTACGCTATTTTTTTATTTGCTCTGTAACGTCTGGTATCGAATCCAAAAGTGTTAAAACATTTTTGGTCACTCCATTGTATTTTAATGTACGATAAGCGATTTGACTGAACGATAAACTTTTAGGGAGTACAAAGAAGCCCTGCGACAACAGAGGGCTAGCGAGGGGCCCAGCGTGTACAGGCCCCGAGAACAGGTTACGCCACCCGGAAATGAATCTCAAAATAACGAGACTGACTCGAGCAACAACAAGGAAGCGGTCGCTCTGACGGGCAAACAGATCTTCAACGAAGAGAACGCTACGAAGAGACCAGTGCAGAAGGTGACGCCGTCGCGTATCAACTATCAAAACACGCCAATCATCAATGGCAGCAATAACGAGTACAACAACAAGAATGGAAAGTACCTAGAGCAGCCGTACAAGAAGCCTAATTCGCCCATCAAAACCTCGACGAGCATCCTGTCTTCGGGCACTAGCCCTGGACACACCCCGAGACTAGTCAAGACTGCTGTCGGTTATGTGGAAGGTGAGTGTTTGAAAGAGTACATCCTTTTGCAGTGTAAGTTTGTTCGATGATAAAACTAACTGTGACGATGTTCTCCAGGTAACAAGAGTCCTAGCAGAAACGGAGGAAGTCCGAAATCTCCTCGGTCGGTCACTTGGAATAGTAACGTGCCAGAGAAGTACTCGTTCACCATGAGACGAGAGTTCGAACGTGCCAAGGAAGAGGCAGACTTGATAGAGCAACTCAGAAACGTGAGTTTTCATTTAGGATTGTCGAAAAGAATTGCTGATATAAGTCTCGATTCATTTTCAGCATATAGAAACAAGGTTGAAGATGGCGTTGCCGGAAGATCTAGCCCCGGCGTTAACAGACGGAGTGGTCCTTTGTCATCTGGCTAATCATGTGAGACCCCGATCGGTTGCCAGTATCCATGTTCCTTCGCCCGCAGTGGTAAGAGCTCTAATCTTGTCATCAATTTGTCTAAATTTCTTTGGACGCTGAATTGAACGAACTTTTCCCATTCGCAGCCCAAGCTGACGATGGCCAGATGCAGGCGCAACGTGGACAATTTCCTGGAGGCGTGTCGCAAGATTGGCGTAGACGAGGTAAGCAGACGCTCCTGTCCCATGATCCTTCTCCCGACATTCTGCGCGCTTGTCTGTCGCTCTTAGATGTTCTCTTCGTCTTTCCCGACGCACTTCTCTGCAGTAGCCATGCTCGCGCCGAACGAGGACCCGTCGTCGACGTTAGGTACGTTCGTCCATGATGTTTCCAACAACTACTAGTCAGTCCCCGAGTTCGGTTGAGTCGCGGTCAGTTTCTTGCCGGTGCGCGTGTTTCGCTGTTCGAGGAAAGGATCGCGGGGGAACAGACGCTGAAGAGTAGTTTTGCATGCGCCTAGACCTCGTGCTCGCTTGTCTGTCGCTGGTCGGAGACCTGCTGTGTGACGCAGTTCCCGAGAGTCTTCTACCCTGATCGCACCTCCCCGGTCGATGCTCGCGATCGTTCTGTCTTCTTCGACGTGTTCGTTCGACGTTCCGACGCACCCAGTCTCCGAAACGATCTCCATTTGTTCCTTGAAGAGACCGAGGGTCTGTCGAATAATTCGATTTCGAGCAAGGTGTCGCTTCGGAAAGAGAAACAGGGAGAAGGGGCTAGGGAGAGCAGGGTCGCGCAGGCTACTCCGACCTCTTAGGGATGACCCTCTTAGAGGATGATTCTTCATCTCCTAAATGGGTGATCTCGGCGGAGGAGCAGCCTGCGCTTGGAGAAGACACGACCGAGCGGCGGCGAAGTAGAAATTGGGACTGAGTAGTATCGTTGTTGGTGTTGCAGGAGGTGTTATTGGACGCGGACGCAATCATGGACGTGGGTTACATGGACGCGTACGGGCTGGAGGCTCTGGCGCGTCTCGTCTCCGCTCTCCTCCTTCTCCGCGACGAACGAGCGAATGATGCCGAAGAGTCGGCCGCAGGTTCACCCCGTACGAATCAGGACCGCGTTCTGTCCGCGATGCTTTTCGCCGCATTCCTCTCCACCCTCATTCTGCTCTATCTATTCCCGATCCCCGATTAAGCCCGCGAACAGAGAAGAGCGACGGAAGACGAGAACGCCAGAGCGCGAAACGATGGATCGACGCTCGGAGGATAGAGCACGATCGAAGATGGGATTAAACGTCCAACGCGCGTCGAGCTTGGGTTTTCGTTCCTTTGACGAACCATCGTCACCGAGTCATCGAGTCGCTCGATCAAACTGCCGCGCGATACTCTCCCTGCCTCGTCCGCCATTTAGCACCTTTAGAGCAAGGCTCAGTATTTCTAGTTCTATCCTTGTTTACCATTCCTCCTTAGTTTCTTGTTCGCGTCCGTTCGCTTCGCCGAGCAGAGGACTGAGTGTCGCGCAGAAGTACCCGCTGGCATCAATGCCGACGATCGGCGAGCCCTTTCTGACCTTCGGTGACATTTCCCATGACTTGCTAGACTGGAATGATTAGATCCGTTCGTATACGCCAAACTACTAAGATTTCTTTACATTGAAAATGGCCCGAGGCCAACTTATAAAGCAACGCACATTAGTTAACTCTGTCACCGCGATCCGAGGGGATGAATCAGGGATGAATAAGTCGCTGATCGTCGGCAACTCTTCATTATGGTCGAAAGTATCTTGTTCCCTTAGCTCAGGCATGGATCACAATCATAATAACTCCGAGAGCAACAAAGTTATGCATGCATATTCGGCGCTTCATTAAGAACTCGTTACGGTCAGTTAAGGACTTACTGTGCCCACTCTTGGACATTTCATTTCCATTTCATCGAATAGAGAAGATCTTCTGTCGAATTCTCTGCAAAGTCTTTTCTTTCTAGATTGCCCATGCCTGGGCCCTTTCGCCCAACGAACCGCTACCGAATCGAGGAATATTGATCGAACGGTGGTCCGCTAGCTTCGCTTGTAAACTCCCGGTTTGGTTAGTTTGTTTGGTGGTCCATCTATCCGAGCGTAAAGTCGCTATTTCAACAAAGATGCCTCGAGGCCGCCGGCGTCCAAGTACTACTCGATAGACCCTAAGTTGTGTCAGCAGGCAGCTTGATCGTACATTTAGCCCGCCTAGTTGTAGAAAACGCTACGTAGTGCGTAGGATAGATAAGTGTATCTCTTCGATAAGACCTCCGACCGGGGTGTCCGTGTCCAGCTCTTTGGCTCGGGCCCTGGTCAGTTTTCGCGACGAACAATAACAGAATCAAAGAACGCAAAGAAATCAAAGCCGTTGAACGCTCTTATATCGAATCGAACTTGAAATTGTTGAACGATCGGTCGCTACAGTCGAATGGGGACTGTGCCGTCGAATCTCGAGATAATAGTATTTTTCCTATACGAAAAGAATACGGCGGAACCGGGTGTCCATCATCGATCGTCGAAAATTTTCTCGCGCCGGTTTCAATCATTAAATCACTGTTGACGAATCTCTCGCGATCCGGATATACGAATGGCAGAAGAATCGAATGGAATTCTCGTAGAAAGTACACCCGCGGCGTGGGACCGTCGATCGGGCGGTTCAGTTCAAGCAGACAAATGAGAGAATGATATGGATGGTAGTATTTTTTTAAACACGTTTGACCAAATGAAATCGCCTACGGCTCTTTCAGAATTGATGGGTCTGTGATAGGTAGCCTTCGAGTACTACAGAATTCGCAACAAGGTGCTAGAAATCTCTTTCTGTTTCGAGGATTTCCTATTTTGGTACGTAGATGTTAACGCACACTCGAACTTCGGACGGTCTCTTCGTTCCAGTGTTGTCTCCTTGGTTGCGCGGAGTCGCATCGATCCATAATCGGGTCCCTCGTTGTCAAGGCAAAAGGGGTTCCTAAAATCGACACCAATAATCGCAACTGTGCGATTACAACTAACTCTATTTATTTTCAAGTCGATATATTTGAGGATTTTGAGTTCTAAAGAATTTAAAAGCATTGGTGAGTGCTTGCACGGCAGTATGTTTTCGTGTTTTTAAGGGCTATTACGTTGTAGGAGCTTTCTGAAATTAAATTATATACAACGTAGAATTGTAAATATTAAAATGGTCAGTTCGATATTTTTGAAAAATGGATAGGCCATTTTAAAAATAAGTGGCTTATTTGATCTACGAATTAGATTCCTTTTCGTTTTTATCTAATCCTACAAAGATTAACAAAACGATCCGAGAAACTTCGAAGTTTACTAAAACTCAAGATTTTTATAATTTCACATCCATGTTTGCGGATATTTGGCGTCGATTTATGGGATCCCCGAGCCTTCTGTTTTTCCTCTTTTTCTCCCCGGTCCGTTCAGTTTCGGAACGTCAATGAACGACAGCATTCACGCACTTCACCGGCCAAGCAATTCGGTCGTAGCCTAAGATGTTCTACATATTTTCATATAAACGCGAGTATGAAGGGAAAGAGCGGACAAAGTACGTGTATCGTTTAGAGGTTTAGAGAGCGTGCACGCGTATATCGTATTCTACGTCTAATATATTCATACGGTAAGAGACCGCTGTGTCTATGGGTAAGGATTTTCGTGGGAACGAGTCTTCGAGTCGCGAGAAATATTTGCTTCCGGATTTCATTCGTATTCATAATCTCAGACGCAGCGTGGTTCGCGCCAGGGTTGGACCAACAAATTGATTTTTCATTCAGATGCTTTCAGTACAAACTAATCAAATCAAATACAAAAATGAAACTTTTGTTAACTATATACATATATATGTTATTATCGAATGAAAGATGAAAAGAGTTACGTTCGAAGAACTTTTCCCAACTCTGGTTCACGAAATCAGGACGCTCGGACATTAACACGGGAACTACCAAACCAGTCAGAATGTCTGGTTTCTGAGTTTGTCTTTCATAACTGCTGATACTACAGAAACGTTTTGCTAGAAAGTTTTACACGAACGTCTTAGTTCAAGCACGTATTATAATAAAAACGTAGGGAGTTCGAATAAATGCAATCTTGCCACTATTATGAAACTATATACATTGGTCACGTTTAGGGCTCGGTAGTTCTGGTGTTAACTGCGACCGCTGATTTGTTGTCACTAATCTGCAGATTTGCGTAAATATATTGACAATTTGAGAAGTTTTAGCGAGCTTCTCTTGCTTCCAAGCGAAAGAAAACGCGAGAAATCGGCAATGCAGTGACGGCAAATCGGAAGCCGCAGATCGGTCAACACGTTTCACGAAAGTACAGTGCCAAACGCTGCCCCATTCTCTTCGAGAAACAAGCACAAAGGAATTTCCCCGTAAAACGAACGGCTTCTCATTACGGTCTAAGGACGGCTAGGCTCGTAGCCAGTTTCCATGGTGTTTCATTATCGTTTTTATACGAATCTCGTTGTATCCCGAGTTTATGGTAAACGTACATATATTCGCTGTCGAGATAACGAGCGCACCAACTTATGGTCGCTCACTGCGGTGAGCTATATCTTCCAAGGAATCCCGCGCACTGTGCCGCGCCGCTTCGATCGAGATAAGTTCCATTTTCGCTGCGTACACGCGTTGCGTGTCGATCGGCGACAGAATCGTTGGTCCGCTTCTAGTCCTCGGTATTACGTCTATAATCGTAAGTGTTACTAATCCCCGGTTCTAGTCAGCTCATTTAGTTTTTTTTTCTCGTATCCCGCTTGAGGGGGCGTGTTCCGTTTTACGTCGACTTTGGGAATTTGTCCCCCATAAAACCACGGAACCTTTTTCTACGGAGCTTTGTATGGAGTTTCGTCCGTGGTCCAACGGCACTCGTAAATTTCTCTACGAAGAAAAAATCAAAATTAGGTTTGCCGTGTAGGCGATCAAGCGGAAGTATCCGCAGCAGACGATTTCCCCAGCACCGTTGGCCTAAAATCGTTGCGTTTTTCAAAATTTTGGAAATTTTCTGATAGTATCGTAGAGATGCATTTTTGACATTTCACTGTTTGAGATGACACCAGATAACGTCGATCCGGAATACCCTCTCGAGTCGTGTGACACGTTAATTAGGCCCGTTACTTAATCTCGTCTTTTTAGTTTGCCTATGTTCCTCGTCTCTTCCGCTTACTTCCGTCGAATCGACGTCGTCGTTTAATCGACTGTTTCGAGCGCTGACGGGTTTCCGTGGTTTCCCCAATCAGTATTACTTCGATCAGGATCGAAGAAGACGCGTCAGCGCATCGGATCGAATCGCAACCGTAAGACTGGATCTACACGATAATTTATCATTCGTCTATCTTGACGACGTCCTTCGCTGCAACAAACCGCTGCCGCGGTTCTCGTTTTTCCTTTTGTTTTATCTTTTTTTTTTTAATTATTATTCCTCTATCCGACGATTAGTTTGTCGCTTCCGTTTAGAGGCTGCATCGTCGATTTTACTATCGTTGACACGATAGTAGATGAGACGCGTGATAACGAGACCGAACAGAACAAAATCATTCCGTTGCATTAGCTTGTATAATTGTATAATTTTTGTAAAGATTTGAAAGGTACAACGAGTGAATGAATGCGCGTGTAAAAGAAGGAGTAAATAGTGCGTATATATGTATACATATATTATTATTATCATTATTATTATTAATATTATTATTATTATTATCATTATTATTATATTATATCATACTACATTGTATGAACACAGATATATGCTACGTTGAAGCTACATCCCACTTTGGACATATTTTTGTTTCTCAAATTGTACTTAAACGAATTAATGAGCTTGAATCGATCGCTCTGAAAAAAATCGGTGCTTCGTTTATTTTTATCTTGTTGTTTTTTGTAAGCTTAAGCTTTTTTCTACGATCGTCGAGATAGGAAAGCTTTTCTTCCTATTCGATTTCCGTTCCTCCGATCGATCGCCAATCAGATCCGCCGATCGATCCGTGGAAACGTATTACAATATCTTGCCTCTTTAAATGGCCATTGTTGGGTCGTCGAACGAGTTCACGGATTTCGCTAATAAAACTTAGATTAATCCTTGATCGCCGAGCTGGACTCTGGGCCAACTTCTTCGTTTCATAAATTTGACCTTCTAAACATCTGTGTCAATTTGGCTTATGTACTTATTTGCGATAACTAGACTGAACTACAGATCTAAATGGAAAATATCTTTTTATACTTTCATGGATCCCGAAGAATGTAATATTATTTTTAGTCTAGCGATAGCTTTGTAGATAGATTTGTTGTTTATTAAAAGTATTTAATGGTCTATCAGACTCCATATCGACGTAGAGGGTTGATCGAGAAGCGTTAGTATTAATTGCGACGCCTTGTCCCTCGTTCATATCATTTTGTAAAACGATTCCTCGACGAACGGTGAACCCGTTCGCGCCCAATATCTGAACCGCGACGCACAATGAGAATTTACAACTGCCAGACCTAAATATTTACGAATCGCGACCGGTCAGACTATTCCGATCGGTCTCGAACAATCACTTTGGTCGTTGGAAAGCATTTTGCATTCGAGAAACGTACTCTGTAACATCGATTGTACGACTAACCGATAACGATTGTAACACTATTTCCACTGATAATAAAATATTCTTTTGGTAAAATTGATGCTGAATGACGATACTCATCTCGACAGTCATCTCAGATGCATCGCAAACAGAATCAGATTCAGCACGATATCACACTCTCATAAACACGGTCTCGATATTCGTCAACGCCCAGAAATGCTTCAGACACGTACACGAAATTACACTGTTCACGATACTTGTCACGATTCACGTTTAACCTTGCTGCACCCTTCGAGCGTGACACACGTATCGATGAAAAATTCTGTATGCGTTTCTCAAGTAAGGTATTATTTTCGGAGTGCTAAAAATGTGATTATGGATTTCATGAGAATTTAATCGGAGGAATTAGAAGGATTTAATGGTTTTATTACGTTGATTTTAACTTGTCGAAATTATTGAAGGAAATAATTTATTTTTTATTTAATTCCTGTTTCTTATAATCCTCTTTGAAAATGATTGATTTGTATAAAGATCCGCAGTCTAGAGATTGAGAAAAGAACAACAGCGTTAAATGAATGAAGAGGCAGCAAGGTTAAAAGTCAGTCACGTTTGAATGACTATCATTAACTTTCATTGTCTCATATCGTATTATCCAAAAAGGAACAGGCAGTTGCAATATCTTATGAAGAAGTAACTGTTGAAGATGATGGACCAAATTTGTTCTGGCTTGTACTGATACTGTCCAAGCTTCTCTTCAAAATGCTTCAGCAATTGATAATCCTACACAAGCATCCCCAATCACAATACCGACACAAAAATTTTCAGAATACTTCCAGTACATACAAGCCAATACAAAACGTAAAGATCTTCAGCAGTTTCTCTAACCCATTGAAACTGTCTATGGTAACAAACCTGTACCATGCAATCATTGCTCTGTATTTTTATATTGAATCTCCAGCGATGTTTGTAAGTTAAAGATAAATTATTCCGACGATGATTGTTTGCAGAATTTGGTGTGCTGCGCTAGCGACGTTCTTGAGGGTGGCAGAGGCGTGGTACGCGTGGCGGTGACGGTGTCGGAGCTGCTGAGGTTCCATCAAACGCGATCGCCTCTGCAAACGTCCTCGTCGACCGTGCCGAACCACGTGCCCGCTTAGCGCCAGACGATATAATCGAGCCCGAGGGACTCGACCGGGTCGATCGGGCCCAGGAAAAAGGAGGACCCGGCTGCCACGTTTTCCTTGCGGTGGAACGGCGCGATGGAACTGTGGAGCAACGGGGCCCCATGCTGGCGCGTGCCCCACAAAGACCGGCAGTCCCCTCCGCTCGATGCCACCACGGACTGAAACGATCGTTGGTCGCACGATCGCGATCCCTGGTGGCCACCAGTGATCCCGCTCGATCGTGACCCCGCATGATCGGTCGAGTCTCCGGGAAGAAACCAGAAAGACCACCACGATGACGACAGAGACTCAATTTTATACTTCTCCCTCGTTCCGCGCGCAGCGAGAACCACCCAGGCTGTAGAATAGTCGAGGATAGACTGTGCGATCAAACCATGACATTCGATTAGGTGTACGAAACTTTTGTATCGGAGGACAGGCGTATCTTTGTACGGAGGAGGGAAAGGACTAGCGTATAATTAGCGGCGGAGGCCACTCGTCGAGAAACCGAGGGCCGATGCTAGAAAATCAAACAGCGATAGATCTCGACATTCGGCATACCACCACTGGCAGGAAATGTTCGATCGTGAATATGGTTGATGCTAGATTGATTTTAGTGTTTAAGAAGTTTATATGATAGAAAGATGGCAAATGCTTTCGTGCTTCTATCACGTATGCTAGGTATGCAAACAAATTTCTGCACTTTGTGTCTGCACCTAGTGAAACGATACACTGCCTATGGGCTTGGGAAAGTGATTTGATACGTATCTAAATCTCTAAGCAATAGGCATTGCCTTTTTTAGACTAATGTTGAACACGTTTGTTCTTCTGTTAGCACTCGTTTCATGTATGACGAACCTCATCGTCGCCGCAAAATCACTGAATAATTATTAAAATCGATTTGCTCGATCAAATGCATCTTGCCAGGGGTGCACTCTCGCTTTCTGTTAGGAATTAATCGCGCGACGTTTCTATATCGTAACGTGTTACAATACTCGAATCAAAACCGCGAAGACATCGAAATTCTCTCGACGTGCAGACCATCCCCCCGACCAAAAACCCGACGTACCTCAACCAACATCAATGAAACCCCCTAGTAACCCACCGTTCGGTTTCTCCGTTCCATTTGGTATTCGAGGATTTGATTAATAGACGACAAGCACACCCAACGAGGAAGCTGGACTTTTGCCTGTGTTCTCTTAGTCTCGAAGCAAAAATGTAAACGTGATTGACAACAGCAAGTTAGACAGGTCTCCACGTGAAACCGTTGGTAAGTTAGTTAGGAATTTTTCAATGCGAGTCGCCGATGATGATCGTCGACGACGACCCCCGTCGAAGGATCGTCCTTGAATCATTCGATCGTGCGTTTACATATAGTTAAGGCCTAGGTGTTAACTGATTTCACGTGAGCCGAGAGGATTGCAATTCTATTGTACCGCGTTGACGAACGCCCCTAATTATAATTTTCGAAACGACGCGTCTCTCGTTATCGAGCTCCTCGATATCGAGCGCCGCCGGGTTTTAGTAATAATCATCGCAACGAGAACCCCGTTAGGTGCTAAGTGTAATTATCCTTACATACCCCGCGTCGCAAGGTTCGTTTACGATCGTTTATTTCGTTTCCTTCCTTCTTTTCGTTCGACGAGTGATCGCGCAAGGAAAACTCGAAGGATCTCACGTGTCGTGATCGACCAGGAACCGAGCGTTCGTACCTCGGTGTCCTGCTGGTGGCCGGTACATTTTAAATTTTATTTTTCCCGCGTGATTCTTTGCTAATCAAAATCGCAGGGTCGCGACCCACTGGCGAGACACCGACCATAGATGAGTATACTGTGTATTCGTATTTATTGTGCCAAAGATGTACGTTAATTTCTCTCTATCTCTCTGTGTCTCTATGTAATGCGGACAAGTCTTTTCACGTAAGGGGTAGCTCTCGAAAATTGTCTCGAAGGGAGGAACAGCACTGCCAGAACGTCGAGCTTCTTCGACCGTAGATTCCTGCTTCGAATCGGTTCGGGTGGAATGCGTTTATTTTTCTATTCTGAACCGTCTCCTTCTTTTCTTTTTAGATTTATTCCCCTATTACCAGTTCATCTTCTTTCTCCCCAGAGTTTTCTGAACTCGTCAACCTACAATTCACGGTGTCCTTTTTCGTTTCGATTTCGTTCGATTAGAACGCTTTGATTTTTGACTATATGTATATTCCGAACTATCTACCATTTTTGTTTCAGTTTAATTTGTTTCTTAATCCCCAGTTCTACTTCTTTTTCTGACTGATCCTGACTGTTCATACTCACATCCACAGTGTATAGTTTCATTCTTTGGTCTCAGTTGACGGTCACGGTGTTCAAAATCACGAACTCCAGGTGTTCCTACCCGCTCGAAACCGAAGGATTCCCATTTTTCGTTGAATCGGACGAGGAAGGACACGCCATCAAAACGTTTGGAGCATCCTGAAGCTCCGTCACGGACAGTATTATCACAGGCCCACCGAAAAACCGAAGCACTTTTAGCCCTTGATCGCAGAGAGACCTAGATCCCTGATATCCGACCGGTCTCTCCATGCTCGAGGAGAAGCTGATCTGTTCCAAATGCTTGCTCGCCCGATTGATAATTTTAAATACACCGCACGTAATATATTTAAAAAAAATTACAGGAAACAGTGTATAAAATAAATCGAGAAAATCTCCGCATGTCTAATCGATGTCGTTATTTGTATGGGGTCCCTTTCCCATAGCCAGAAAAGATCCTGCCGAACTAAGAATTAGCAATGAGAAATAGAACTACGAATTAATGGGTACATATTGGTTTTAAGTGCATATGTTTTAAGTATAAAAAGTAGTTGAAGAATGAATAATAAATTTTCTTCTCAATGTTTCTTTTTATACTAAACTTCAACGAGCCGTTCATTATGTTCCGCAATGTTTTCATAAATTTTCATATACGATATCGATGCAAACAGATCCTCCTGGATAATTTTGCAGCCTTGGTTTTGGTTTTTATACTCTAATTTTACTATCATTAATGTTTCCAGGCGACCTTGCACTGTGCACACGCGGAAGAATAGTGGCGCCGTATGCCGAGAAGAATTGAAACTCATTTCGATGTTCACACAGCGCTAATTGGTATAATGGCCAAACGCTCAAACTATTAGCCAAACTACCGACAGTCAATTTTGGCTAACAGTTTGAGCGTTCTGCCACCACCTAAATTGGCGCTGTACGGACCTCGAAATAAGCTTCATTATTTCTCCACAAGGGGTGCTACAGTCGCCTTGTGTTTAATGTTGAAGTGGCTCGTGCTTTTCAAAGTTAATTAAAATAGAAAATGGGAATATCAAATGTATATATAGGAAAATATCAAGTAATAAATTTGATTATTCGACACGGCACCGATTCCAAGAATTCCAGAGAATTAGATACCCATTATAGTATCAGATGTTATGATTGCCAGATAATAGACAGCTCTTATGTTACCAATTACCAGCGAAATGGTTCCCCAGGTTTTTTGTTATTGTGTTCGATGTAAGAGTATCCTATTTACTATATTATTGTTACACATCGAAGGACGCCATTGTCTATTCTACGCTAGGGAAAATCACATTTAGTTTTATAATGTATCTCGTTGACTTCATGTCTCATTTCAGATCAAATCTATTCAAAACATGAAACTAGCATAATAATCTCTTCACATAAATCTTTTCCAATGAACCCTCATACGTTCTCTGTTTTCTTCAGAATGTTAAAAAATAAATACAATATAAAGACAAAGCAGTACGTCCCAATAATTCAGAATTATGGACCACGTGAAATATTTCAGAAGTACAACGACAATGAAAAGAAGGAAACATTCCGAGGTCAAGGGACCGCAAGATCATATCAGGGTGAACAACCTCTCCTTCTTCTCAAGATGGCGATCTTCCAACTGAACTACAGACACTTATTCCAGAATCGCCTCGGTGTCAACAAAAAATCGTCGCCAGGATCTTATGATCGCACTCGTCAAGGCCACCGGAACAATACCAAGAACCCGGGATCACCATCCCGAGTGAGATCTCGCAATGAGCAGCCGCCGTAGCCTGATCCTATAACTGAAAGGAATTCGCGGAGAGGAACGCTCGTGGGTGGATCATTGTAGGCGGAGCTCCGACCCCTCGGAAACTCCATTTTGTTCGTGGAGGGCGTTCCCATCGATCCACCTTCCCCTCTACTACTTGGTGGGCACCACCTTGACGCAGCTCGACCTTTTCCAGGTGGAGGGAACGCGAGCGCGAACATTGCCGAACAGGAGTTCGCGATACGAGTGTGCTAGCTCGCCGCTGCCGGGCACTGGTTCTCGTCAGGTAGTCGCGTGGCACCGTGTTACTTGCCTCGCGCTGCGTCCTCTCTCACCTGTTCGAGCTCACCTGTCAAACGGCCGCCGGCGCCTGGGCTCCTGCGACGAACCACCTCGTCATGGACAACCTCGGGCCCTGTGCCTCCGGTTCTCGCGGTCGCGGAGTGTGACCCATTTCGGGAGCCCGCGCGGAACCAGCTCGAACAAGATCACATTGATCCCCGTGCACCGAGATCACCCGAGATCGCAGAGATCGTCGCCGAGTCGGTCGAAGCTAATTCCGTGAATGAGGACTCGATCGGTAAACACAACAACGAAGGTCGTCACGGGTGTGCCGAGCCGTGGGTTCATTGATATTTCCAGGTAACGAGTCCGCCGAATACGCGTTGGCACACAAACGCCGGTTTATTGCTCGACATATTCGCGACAATTTTGTCTCTTCAGTCTGCAATGGTACGTGTCGCCGTCGACTATCGGCAATCAACGAGATCGATCACGAGCAGCAGCACTTCCTCTTCCTCTGGCTGTATCTTGGCTGCCGCCCGTCCTAGTCGATTCTGGAGCACCAAGTTCTGGGAGCAAAGAAGACTTGTATCGCGATAAATCCGCGATATCGACCGTCGCGGATAAGTATCAAATTTCCGGCGGAGCCAAAGCTCGCCGATCGGCCGAATATTGCGCTGGTATTCCGTCGAGAATACGATAAGAATGCACGAGATATCGTGATCGGGCTGATTAGCACCCTTTCGGCGTGGCGGACCGAGATGCGCGGCGATCGGCGAGTGCTCGGAATCTCTGGTGCATTGACCAACGAATAAATGTTAGAGGACGATCGGTCGACGATTGGTCAGCAACGATTTTTGACTCTGGATAAGGAAATTTTTGTTCGGATTGACGGCTTTGACTTGGATCACGGTGCGAGTCGCACGAGCTGACACGTTTCTCGTTGCGCAACGATCGGTATGCTTTGGTTCCGATGTGTACAGTGACCGAGGACACGAGAGTTCCTCCATCTTACCACCCCCGTTGCACCGAGGATCGTTTCGCTATCTTGGAGCGACAGTGAGCGGATCCCAAGGACTATCATGGATTTGAGCACAACGCCGAGAAGGGCCACGGATGGCGTCGGTGACCTTCAGAAGACGCGGGTCGCTAAGAGCGTGTTCAGTATTCGAAGCCTGGTCGACGTAGAAGAAGCAGACATGCCTGCGTCCGAAGACAACGAGAGATCGCACAGTGAGTCGACAATTATTTATTTTCGATTCGATGGACTGCGGATTTCGTGGTTACGGCAGAAAACAAAGACTTTTACAGTAAAATCGTTTAGAGAATTTTTCAGCGCTATTTCACTTACTATCTCCGAGTAACTAAAGTTTCTAAGATGTAGATGTCTAGAAACTTCTGTCTCGCGGTCGATTTTTATTTGCCAGAAAAATCCGCCGTCTATTTTTCAGCAACAATGTTATCGTTATTGTATCGAGCTCGAGACGATGCTCGAGCGATAACGGATCGTGATTGATTTGATTTCGACGGTCGAAACCGACGGTCGTCCCGCTAGATTTTATTCGTGTTTTTTCGCGTCGTTGTTAGTTCTTTATCTTCATGCAATCTCTTGCTCTTCCGTAGATTGTTTTTACAAAATCGAATCGAGAGGCGCATTTGCCGCGGGAAAACCGAACGCGAATGATTGCTATTCTTCCATAATAGAAGCGCTCTTTCGTGGTTCGTTAACTCGAACATGACATAAACGCGCGGAGATCCGCAATCTACGGCATGCTGGACGAATATATCGCGTTTGATCTATGTTTGATGGTCTTCTTCCACTGATTTCAACCGTTTCAAAATGGCTTCCGGGTAAATGTGCTTGCGGCACGTACCGACTATCTATCGCGTATACACTTTGTGAATTTTACTTTCGAGGAAATTGCCGTGACAAACGTTCTCGGTGTCGGAACTCTCGATCCGTTACACGAACGAGACCGCATTAGATGCAAAAGACATCGGAAATCAAGTATTAGATTATAGTAATTCAAACCAGAGAGATCGTTCAAGTATCTTGTCGGATGAGTGGATGTTATTGATGTCATTAGACACTCGCTCGCAGTTATCGCGGATTTCTACACGAGCGCGGTTATAGGTGACGACTGAAATATTGAGTGAGAATGGAAGTGTCTCTTCGAGAAATAAGTTGTTCTTCATTTCCATAACGCGTCCGGTTGAAGCATGTTCCCCGTTGCTCGAACACGTCGGAACATTAAGTATTCGTTAATCTTTGTGTTTAATAGATATAATTGCCAGACTGCCGATTTTTATGCAAAACGAAAGTTGTCGTCGCTAATTGCAAGATGCAGGAACTACATAGGCGTTCCATTACGTTTCTTAAGAATTTCAATCAGTCGGCAATAATGCAACAGGATTTTGAAATTCTCTGAGTGTTTTCACTGCTCTGTATTAAACATTTTTCTCATGGATGCATGAAATCTGCAGTCTAACAATTACATGCGCATATGAATAATGTTCACATGCATGAATACAGCCGAATATTCAAAATTCTCTAATTGTTGTATTTAATACAAGTGTATAGAAATGCTTCAGGTTAATATTCGTATAAGGAGGTTACAGGTATAATTAGCAATTTATTCCGAAGAATAAAATTGATAGGCAGATCAAGAAAAACGAGCAGAAAATGTTAGAATATCTAAATTTGTTTACATTGTTAAAGTTCGTTAATTAGCAAGGCTTTGTGCAACATTAAAATTTTCTGATACGATTAGTACGAAAGTAGACGAAAATCCGCGATTCCTCTTCTCGAAATTGGAATGTGACCTATTCTATTGAATTACCTATTATTTGTATCAATCGTCCCCGGATCTAAGCAAGCCCGTGTTTACTTTTGCCAAACAAATTAAGGTCCCACCGTAACTTCATTCTCGTCGCGAGAGACGTGTAAACACGCGGTGCGCGACCGTGGACAACGGCGCTCATTGAGCTGGTCGCGTTGTCAGAACTGCCGCGTGGTTGGTTCCGTCGCGTTCGAGGATCCAGCTTCGGGCCGATGCGATCGAAGGATGGTGGATCTCGCGTACGAACTTTCTAGGAACCGAACCGAACCGAACCGTCCGGCGCATTCCGCCGCCGAGAAACGCGCCGGTTCGAGCGAACGTTTTTGCCGGCGAACGCCTTTTGTGCCCCGTGGTTCAAGCCCGGGGAACAGGCCAGTCCTTGTAGAGCGATCGAGTCAATTAAGGCTCACTTATGCTCCGGTAAATTGCGATAAGACGACGATTAAGTTGAAATTAGCTCGCCGCTGACCACCCTCCCCCTCCCCCCTTCGAGCGCGGCCCCTCGGCCGCGGTTCGCCTTGCACCCGGTCGGCTCGCGGCAAAAACTGTATCAATGTCGTTATTGCCGACACGTATCGAAGCTAAATTAATACCCGTTCGCCGGAGCGCTCCAATTAAACGAGTTACACGAAATCGAGCGGAGTTTCTTTCGTTCCGCGGATCCGAGCTTGCTTTATCTCCTGATCGGCGGGAGAGGTTGGGGCACTCCCGAGCCCTGGGAAAGCCTGTCCTGTTCCGCTCGGGCCGAAAACGCGCGCGTCTCGCCGCTCCGAGTTTTCAGCTCGGCCACAGCTGCGACGGTGGTCGATATGCAAAGCCGACCGGGTACGCGGCGATAGCTCGCATTACTCGACTTTCCTCGCGGAAAATAAATAGCAAATTACCATTTAACCGTTCGGCCGATAAAGCGAAACGAGCCCGCGCGCGCGATAACGGAATCTCATTCCACGGAGCGTAAGCGTATCGCATCGTTATCGGGTAATTAACAAGATAGCCTGCCGATTAACAAATTATGGTGGCGAGCGCGCGGGGTCGCCGACGGGTCGGCTCGCCTGTTTCTTCTTCACGCACATCAATCGTCGACGCGTTCGCTGCGTCAAACTTGCGAACGCATTTTCAAAACTGTCGGCAGAATCGCGGATGTTTTCATACGTCTCGTTCGAAGCCCGCTGTTTCAGTATTTTTGGAAGCGTCTCGCGATTGGTGCAATCTTATCGACGGCTATTTCGCGTTGTTATTGGTGTTATCGCAGTGAGAAAATCTTGATCGCCCGCTCGTCTTGACTTGCGTCGGTATCTTTTAATTAATGCTAATTCTTCGATTTTCATTATCGACGGTCGCATTGCCACCGCTGCTGCGATGACGTACGATTCCTGTTTTATTGACACCAGAAGTACCAAGCCGGGTTGTGTAATAAATTCATCCGCGGATCTCTGATATCTAGGCAAAGATAGGCAAAATTACGCGAATTCAAAGCAATAGATTAGGTGACTTCTGAAATATGTTCTCGTCTGGCTATTGCTATGCAACTTGGTTTAAATTAAAGCTAGAAGCATCTACTTTAAGGTAGGGTAAATTAGTTTGCAATAGAACGATGAGATCATTTTGAAAAATTGAAAAGGATTACTTACGACATTATGGTGTTTGCAAGATTTAAAAGGAAAAGTTCAGATGGATTCTAAGAGCTGTTTCTATAGAGTTATTTCGATGTGACTTAGCTTAAATAAAAAATTATAAAAAATAAATAAAATAAAATTTTATCGATATAAAACTTTAATGAAAAATTGCCTACGAGAGATTTGTAGATAAACGTTTTGAATCAAGCATACACTGTAATCGAAACTGTACGAAGTTTAAGTGAATCCAATTTCGTCATTGTTATAAACCAATATACATTAGTCGCGTTTAGGGCTCTATAGTTCAAGTATTGATAGCATAGCGGTCATTTTCGAACAATTCTAATCGAACAACGGTACGCAATAGGTTCTAGCAATTACGTAACAACCGCATAATCTACCTATCACATATGTTTTCCTTAGATTTAGTTGGTCAGTGCTCTCACGCCTTTTCGATGACTATCACCCGAATCTCGTCTTCCGCTAGGGATTAACTTTTATCACACCGGTCAATATTACTCCGATATCTATTAACCGGGTTTTTAAAGCATGTGTACTTCATTGTGTCGCTACATTCTTGCGACGAGAAATTATTATCAATTTGTCACGAGTATACTGTTGACGTTGTTTATAGCAATTCCGTGCTTTAATCAAAAATTGATTAGTTTTCCTCTTGTCCCTAGCGTAGCAGACATTCGATTCAAAAATTGAATTTTAAACAAAATTTACTGATGAGGTGGCCATTTAAATAAATTAGGTCACAAAAGACCCAGTAACGAGCCGAGGGTTAACTGATGGCTTGCCGGTCAAACAACTAAAAACGTAGGAACAATTGTATCGGTTCGACGATCGCTCCGAAAATTATCGCGACGTTCGGTACTCTGTCACGCGTGATATCCGTGGATAAACCACAGACAAGGAATTTGCACCGACACCCGTTTGTTACGACTGAAGCTCAGCCGCCCCGGTAATTTTACTAACAAAACGCCTCATAATCGTGGAACAATTCAGGCTGCGTCGTGCTTCGTTATCGCCTCCTTGGTCTTTTTTCTATCTTTTACGCGTTTATTTAATCATCACCGGCCATCTTGCGCCGGAATATCTTTTCTAGCACGGACGTGTCTCACTGGGAATGTTCGAGACGACTTGACAAATTGGTAGCCGCCATTTCTGGTTTCGGTGTTCCAATGGCCGGAAACGTTTAACTCGTCGTAGGGTTGATCTCCGCCAATGGGGCTCGACGATCAGAGGGGAAGGTTCTCGGTCGATTGGCTTCGATAGGGGTGGGACTTGCACCGGATAGAGCCGTTAATCCACCCTCGACGACAAAATGCCGAAGAACTGAAATCGTTCAGTTAGATATCGCGGTTCGATGATTTTTAAAAATTCCTAAAATCACATTTATCGTTTTGAAGTTAATGAAATTGTGAATACTCCCTCATAGAATATGATCGACTAAATTCCTACATTTAAGCGTTCATTATAATTAGTAGACTGCGGATTTTAGCCATTTATAGAAAAACCGAATAAACGAAACAACACTAAACGCCAGAAGAATTTAAAAGTACCGATGAATTACTCTTATTCTATTAACATTGTTAGAAGAAGAAATATTCTTTTACCTAACTGCAATGTATTAATACTAAATGGCGAAAGGGCTAAATGAATAGTGTTCTCGTCGTTTTAAAGTGACACACGGTAATTATTTTCATTTTTCCAATTATCCAAGAAAGTAGACCGAAGGAACGGTAGCAATTTCGCTGCGCGTCAGCAAGAATATATTTTAAGGGTTGAAGTAGCAAGCATTTCGGAGATAATTTAATTGCAAAAGGGTGCGTCGAACGTGTCTGCGAGCCTCTGAAACGATCGAGGGGTGGGACAAGGGTGGAAAGGGGTTGGAACGGCTTCGATGGCGGTGGCAGCGGCAGGTTCGGCCAGCAACAACGAGCATGTTGATTGCGAAAAAGAAGGAACGCGCACCGTTCTCTCAATAACGCGCGCCGAGAAACCCATAAATAACCGGTGGTCGGAGTTTTACGCGTGCGTATACACGATAGACCGCGGAACCCGGTGATTGGTCGACCCGGTAGAGCCTGCTAATTGTGTTTTATTAGCGTTCTCTTTCCCCTCGCCGGCGGACGGACGCGCAGCCTTCGCTAACTAACCTCCGCCCATGTACTAACTATAAACGACATTGTTATTAAGGGTCCTTACACTGTATCTAAGAACCCACACAGTTGCTCGCGTGCGTACAAGCGAAGCCTCTGCCCGGTTCGCCCGACCTAAACTCGCTACCTCTTCTCGTTAAGGGCTGTTAAGGAGCCGGCCGTCGAGGGTCTAACGCTCTTCCAGGGACCTCCGGGCCAAACGTGCACGCACGGTACCCTGCGAGCTCTGTCTTCGTGGTCTTACTTGGTCCTCTGTTCGACAGAGTCCCTTCTTGGTCTCGATCGGCTCGAATCGCCGGCTTTACGGCGCATCGAAACTGGAGCAGGGAAATGCATCCTTCGTGACCTAGATGAGTACGCTCGAGAAGACCGATGAACGCTTTTGCAATTTTGGCACCCCTTAAATTAAGAATCTGATTACAGAATGATGTCGTTTAAAAATCAATGCACGTTTCGGTTGCTGATGGATGTATGTTGGTCTGCCTCCTGGTGGATTTAATTGTAACCTACCAAAAGACACCTCGTCTTCAGCACTTTGAGGTTAGATCCTTATTAGAATATCTCCACTATGTACGAATGCGACAGGACCGCGGGTCGCCTGCCACATTTAATCCGTGACCCATTAAAATTTCTCTGATTGTAATAATTTCTTACAAGAAAAAGAATATTCATATTATATCGTGTACCTGCATTTGTTAAACTGTTCAAATATTTATGACGGGAGAACAGAATATGATTCCGATTTGGAAAAACAGGATCAACTTCATATTCAACATGTTATTTCGAAAACTGTCCATCGCTTGTCAGACTCGAGGTACGTCAATTTGTTTAGACACTGAATAAGAATGAAATAGACTGGATTTGTTTACTCGAGGTCTCTTATTTCATTGCAATGAAAACCGTCGCACCAGTTAAAGATCCTCGACTATCTAAGCGTGCTATTGCTAACAAGTTTATCACGCAAGCAGCCAACCCTCTTATTAAGTCTGAAACGAATTCCAGGAATGCGTTCACAGGTTTGCACCTCGCCTACCGGTTTCCATCGCGAAGGTTAATTGTCGACGTCCACGAGGAGCGAACGATCCCCGGTCGACTACGAAAGGATCGTTGGATACCGATTCGCCGATCGGACCCGTTTCCTCCGGTCGCCGGAAAGGCCGGCCGTTTACAATATTACGGAGCGAACGCGGACCGCAGGAAGGGGTTAATCGAACGAGCTGGATCCGCGCGAACCCGGTCCCGGGATCTATTCACTGGCCGAGCCCGCGGCCCATTAAAGCGCATTACTTGGCTAATGCTCGATTGTAAAATAGAACGAGCCACAGGCCGCGGAGCAGTCGGCGGAGGAGCGCGGGCCCGAGTTATCTATCGTCGAGCATCGTTCTTCGAACAGGTCGTTTCGATAGCTGGCCGAACGAGAGCGTGCCGAAGACCGTGTTGGGTCCTGGTGCAATAGAAACACCGCTCGTTCGGCTAACGAGCCACGATTCTCGTGGGCTGCGCGAGACGCGGCGATGTCGGAGCAGCGTCTTCGGTTCGGCAGGAACGATCGTCGCGACGACGTGTACAACGGCGAGGAGAAAACGCGAGCCAATTCGAGCGAATCTGATGAAACACGAGCCGCGGAACGAACCGAAACGGTTACCGCGTATTCTTGCGTGACGCGTTATTAGCCGATTGGCTCATTAATCGCTCCGTCGGCGCGAGACAGCCGAACCCTCTGCGCCCGCCCCCGCGACACCCCTCCAACAGCCGTTCCGATACCGAGTAATTGCTAATCGCTAATTGCGAGCTGAAACACTCCATCCAATTAACCCTCCCATGAGCGAGAGCCGCCGACTATGATCCCTGTCCGTGGCCCCGCGTTTCCACCCCCTTGTTCCATCGCCCATCCACGGACCTATGCCCCCCGACCATGGTAAATCGACCACTTTCCTACCCGAGATCGGTCTACCGGAAAATTTTCAGAGAAACGGAAGCTTCGAATGGTTTTTCTAATTATGTAATACGTAATTACACGCTATTTTTCCACGGGGTTCCCGTTGCTCTCCGATAGCTAACAGTTTCGTTCCGGTAAAACATAACTGTTTCGTTTCTCATTTGACATCTTCCAATTTTTTTTCTCCTGCTCTGTGCGGACATCGTAGCGATAACGAGCTCGAAGAGTAACACCGTTTAGGAAATCGTGCGGTACTAATTTTCGCATTTCGCGTTATCGGGCTCGGTGAATTTGTTCTCGAATATATGGCATCGTTAATTACGAATTCTTTATTGACTCGCAGATAACGGCGAATTGATTGGCAACACTTATCGCGTTCCAGTATATTTGTTATCGGAGTGGGCGATTTTATGAACCGACAACAGGTGTTAATGTGCAAAATAGTGGGGTGCTTCTATGCTAACGAATGCTGACGTTTATCGTAAGAGCCCAGTTAATCGGAAGAGATCTATTTACAAAAGGAAATTCAGATTAAAGAAGTGATTTCTTAATTCTTGCATTACTGTGTCTACTATGGTTTCTGCGAATTCTTCGATTGCGGTTTAATTCAAACGAGACAAGCGTTTCGTACGTGTAGCGTTTGTTGCAAAAAATTATCAAACGCACTTCAATTAAAGAAGAAAATTACTTTAAATTAATTTAAAAGTCACATATTCGGCTCAATTAAAGCGATGAACAATGAACGGTATAATTAGTACAGAATTCGCTCTGAGAAATGTTCAACTGCAAATATTATTTGAAAAGCAACCGTGCATATTTATTGATCGTTAGAAATCCTAGTACCGAGTCTAACACGACGTTATAGATTATAGAAGATAGGGTTGAGGCCTCGGCTGGATAAGTGTGCTCCCCAGCCCTTGTTACGGCTCATCCGATTCACGTCACCTGTTAACTCGGTCGGCCCGGCCTAATCGTCGCTGGAACACCGGCGTCATGTGTCGTGCGGTAAACGATGCCTCCCTCTTCCACCGTTCCCTCGTTATTCGCCCCCTTCCATCCCCCGCCGGCTCGCCCTAATGAAATTTCTTCTCCGGAGCGAACGTCAACGTAAACAGCCCCGTGCGCGAACAGAGAAAGCTGAAGAGAGGGGGGTTGGGAATGAGAAGGAGAGAGAGAAAGAGGGAGAGAGAGAGGGGGAGAGAGAGAGAAGGAATGGGAGGAGGAAGGGGACAGGTACCCCTTTCGATCAATTAGGGCTAATAAATGGCGTCCACGGTGGGGTCGTCTATGGCGATGGAGCGAGCCAACGGGGAACAGGGGAAATATTATTCGAGCCGGCCGTCAGGTCTGTGGGTTTATGCTATTAAAAATGTAAATATCTGCCGGCGGCTCGTTATCGGATGTAAATATGGCGGCGGGCCGAAACCAGACGGGGAGGGGTGGATTTCCAGCTCCTTTGTTTCGTTATTTATTGGAATGTGGGCCACGGCTCCAGGAAACCCACGCTTCCACTCTGACCAGCGACCGAGAACCGTACCCTTCTCGATCCATGCTCGATCTCCAGCCCGATCCTACCGACCGATCGCGAGATCGTCCCTTTTCTCGCGAATACCTAATTACTGTCCAATAATCTTCTCGCTTTTCTCGCTCGTTTTTTCGCTTTAGCCTCGCGAAACAAAGAGTCGCTATCGCACAAACGACGCCGATGATCAGCACTATTTCATGACTTCTTTTACGAATTCTTTTGGTAATTTTATGAATTCTTTGGCGAATTCTTTTACGAATTCTTGTAGATTTTATCGCTGAAATTGTTCGTCACAATTTTCTCACTGTGTTTAGTTATAAATGTGTTATTATATTAAAGTAATCTTTTCCATGCATGACTTAGTTAATTTATTATTGCAGAGGGAAGAACAACGAATGTAACTGTGTTTATTTGACTTCACTTATGGTATTCATTCGACAATAATAAAAAATGTAGATATAATTCAACGATTAGTATAGATGTTATTCCATTCACCGCGTTTCTAAATAGTCCACAAATCGGACGCAATTGTATCGCAACCAAAACTATTCGAACGTATGAGAATCCACGGTTCTACGATTAATTCCGAAACGATTCCTCCGTCAGCATTTGACGATAATGTACAACGACGATCTACAGCTCCGCGGTCAGTCCGGGAGCTGCTCGGTTTACGATCTACCCGGGCAGACCATAAGTCAGAAATATGCAAAGGAAAAGCCGATTCGAAGCCGAGACCCCACGTTCTTCGAATTAACGCGTCCCGGAACAAAAATCGTAAAATTCCGTGAGAATCACGGACCCCGACGCGTCTATATTAATTTATCGTTCCATAAATAAAGCGTTTATTCCGTCGGATTGATTTACGGCATCTACATTAATTAACTTCTAATTGGCGGTCTGCCCGGCGCACACGTGTCTCTGCTCTCCGTTGTTCGATCTGGCCGTCCGGCCGTCCGTGTTCCCTTCGTTTTCCCTCTCTTTTTCTTTCTCTATCCGGGATGTCGATGGTTTCTGCGAGCGGAGCGCAAACGTTAACGAGCCGAACATTCTACTTATGATATTTACTCGGGTCCGCCCTGGGTCCCGTTTTATTGAGTCATATATCAAATCTCGGAGCCTAAAGAACCAAGTCAGAGGAGGGAAAGGACGAGCGCCGGCGTCTCTGCTCGCTCCTCTTCCCCGGGTATTTACACACCGAAAACACGTTGCTTGCTCGTCAGCCCCCGATTGTCAGTCCCTCGGGGGCTGCGGACCGTTCCTGGCATAAATCGTGTCAATCCCGCGGAACCTCCCTTTTTAACGGAGGCCGATTGTCGCGGCGCACGCAGCCGGTATTTATAACGGCGACGGAATTGTTTTATCGGGCTAATGAATGCGAAACTGCCTCGCCTCGGAGACCACACGAAATTACTTGGACCGACGCGACTCCTGACTCCGGCTTGCCACAGGGTGACACAACTTGAACATATTGAAACTCTGCCTCTTAACTCATTCGCTTCGTTATGCCGTCTCGTGTTCTCCGTTGCAACAGGTTCGTTGCAAGTAGCTCCGGAGCAGATTTGTATTCTATTTTTAGTTTTGATAATATATTTATCACACTCTAGAATATACTCTTTATATTACAGTGGAATCGATGGATGTTAGCAGACAATAGAGATTTTACAAAAAATTTTGCAAAACAATAGAGAGCATGTCAGACAAAACCAAATATCTTTAGCCTAATAGAAAGGTCGCGTGACAATGTGTGTCTGACAGATGTCACAATTAGTCGATTACAACAGCTTTATTTTAAAGAAAATAATTACGTTTTATTCTTACGATGCGTCGTTTTTAATAATTTTCTAAAATCTAGTTTCCTCCTCGGCTCGTTGCGCTGTAACTTCTTCTATCTGGTCAAAGCTTCTCCGTTCCATGCCGGAAAGAATATTTCTATTTATTCGATGCATTTATCTTTTTATCTTACAATGTTTATAGAACGACTGTAGACCCATAAGAATGCCGGTATTTGAAACACCGTTTCATCCAGATTACTTCGCATGTTATAATTAGTCTCGTCGAATAGCAGTTTTGTTGAAATACAATTTTATTTCGATGTAAAAAGGGGAACAGAATCTTACGATTATAACTTTCAATTAATAATCTCTGGAACAAGCACGACACAATATTGCAAGGGTTAAATGTACGTCGACGATCTTGGATTGCGAAAAGCATTCTTCGCTTATCAAAGTGTGTGTAGCACATCGTTTCTCGACACTTTTCTTTATTGACAATAATGAGCATGCTCGGTGCGCGAGCATAGGCTCGGGACAGCGTCTAACCTGCCGCGACGAAACGTTATTACGAGTAGCAGTATTATCGTTATCAGATCGCGTCCTAGGCCGGGATTGTTTAGATGATCGGCAGGTGCGTGGCATAACGACCGGTAAAATTATACCGGTAATTACGGTCGTCTTGGAAATATGCGCTCCCGGGGGATCCCTCGGAAAAAGATCCCTCGCCTCGATTGTCGCGGAAAGTGTCGTTTCCGAAATGCAACATTACCGACGGGATTAACTTGCTACTTTATTACTGTTATAACAATTAAACCGCGCTGTTTTCTTGTGCACGAGATCGCCCGGCGCTGCGCCGCGTTCTATAGAACACCGATCGTTTTTAATCTTGTACAGTCAATTACCTATTTTTATCACAGCCTCGCGTCGTAGTCGGATCCTGACGCGAACAGTTTTATGCGTCCGATCGCAACGAATGAGAAGCAAATAAAAATGCTTCCTCGGTAATCTTAATTAAATCAATTTTGAAAATTCGATAGAGTTTATACAGTTTTGTTCGTCTTTCGTGCGCAGAACGTGCTGCCACTAAATAGAAGACTCTTCGTGATCCAACTATATTGAAATATTTTTATAAAAATAGACCGAAAGCTAACGAGTTTTGAAAGCGGCTCAGTGCGTGTCTCTTTATAAGAACGATAAGATTTAATTTATTTAGATCGTCGATTATTTTGATCGTAAGACAAATTTGAATAAAAGAAGCTGTAGGAAGATTCTTGAGAAAAATTCTTCACGTTTCAAACAGTTTGAAAATAAAAGATTAGAGACCGGTCGTGCGACCGGCACGGCAGATTTAGCGTGGAAGATCGTTGGCTTCTTCCGTCGCGAAATCGTACGAAAAATCATTGAATATAATTGTCCACGATGTTTATCGTTCACCGTGATTGTCAGGGGTTGCGCGCCGCGCAACGTTCTCGAGTTGGTCGACGCTTATCGTGGACCACGATTCGAGGCTGAGCACGTTGAAGAGTCCGAGAGGCAAATCGCGACCTCCCCTCGCGCGGGGTTCCTCCCTTCGATCTTCCTCCATCCGGTTCGCATTCTCCGCTCGGCCCCGGGACGGTCGCCGCGGCTGAAATTTTTATCTCGCCTCGTGAAAGAAGTTTTTAATGGTCGTGCTTCGCGGGCCACGGTGCTGCGCCGCCGGTGCCCGGTGCCCGGTGCCCGGTGCCCGGTGCCGAGCCGCGATCCGAGAGCGTATTCTCCAGAGCGAGGATGACTTCTTCTTCGACGACCGGTCTACCCATTAGACTCGCTTTACCGCGTAGATAAATTGAACTAAAGAAATGCCCTAATTTATGGTCCTGAAAACGTAAGTGGTCGTTACCGCGATCTCGATAACTCCGCTACAACGTCGCTGACACATGTTGTCCGAGTGCTCGGTTAATTCATGTGCCGCGTATCTGATCGCGCATGAAACGCTCCTGCCATCCTCGAACGCTCTCATAGTTTCGCAACGTGGGCGCTCGCGAGATCTAGAAGCCCCCGACCTCTCCCCCGGCATCTAGCGATCCTGTCTTCCTTGCCGCCGATCCGAGTTACCGGCACGCAAGGATCATCCGGACATACGGTTACTCTGCCGTGACCAACCTCTGTGCGTTTCGTTCGTTTTTCAGCATAATCAACGTCATACTTGTCGTATAAGACGCGTTCGATTCCCTTGCTCTTTTATTTTCTTTAAAAGAAAATTAACATATAGTATAACAACGTATGGTAATTATGAGTCCTTTGGATTCATTTATACCTTCGATCTTTGCTGCTGTAAACTGTCTAGTTAAAGGTACATTTAGCAAATTTTTACAGAATTTGTTACGCAATGAGGAAACTGTGGAATATGTTCAAAGGGGGACGATAAATTATCCTCGGATACATACCTTTTTAATGTCGTTATATATTTGAGAGAATCCTCCTGTAGAAATATTAAATGTTTTCTAGAAAGTGAATTTTTCAAATTCACTGGTTTTTGTTCAGTTAGACGTATAAGTAAAGCTCGATCAATGACTTGCAGATAGCGTGTTAATTATTTTGTCATCTCTGCTTCGAAATCGGTGGAGGCTGTCAAAGCGAAAGGCAAGGGGAACGAAAAGATTTTGAAAGGGCGGTGGTGCGAGGCGAACGGATTGGGAAACGATCCTCCAGAATTTCGAGCGTCGATTCCTAAATAAGCCCTCGTCCATTTGGGACGGCCCCGAGACTGGTCTGCCAGGTTAATAGAGATTTCCATCGGATTCGTGGCGTCACAGGTTTTTTTCCGGCCGAGTCCGATTCGATTTGTCCCCTAATCGGGGCCACAATGGAGGCGGCGCGGCGCGGCGCGGCTCGCCTCGCACAGGTGTTCGCCGGCCGTGGAGTCATCGTAGCAAGACGAGGAGACGTTTTATCGAGTATCTCCTCCGGTTCTTGGCGATCGCTGTGCCGATCTCTCGCGCTCCTGGCCGACGCTAACTGTTCTTTGTCGCCGGTCGTCACCGTGCTCGTCATTAGTTCCGCGCCACGAACGAGGCGCTCGCCGCGCCGGACCTTTCCACGGGGAACGTTCCTCGAAGCGCGAGAGAAAAGGCGAATGGCTGACCCGCAGTTGAAGAACGAACGAGAATGAACAGTTCGGCTCGAACGAGCCCGAGCGTTCTCCGGGGAATGAAATTATCTTGTGACAGCAGGCCACGAGTTTTCCGGTGGACGATTTTTCCGTGGCCGCAGCCGCGTCTCGCTCCGTCGACTCTTTATCGAATTAAGATCTCACGAACGGCCTCCTACTCCTACTCCTTGGAGGCGCAGTCGAGACACATAAAGCTGCCAACTTTTCTCAATTTTTGTAACAATATTTATATTTTATAAGAACTGTCTAAGTTCAGTATGCAAGCGGGCGCGTAGTGAATGATTTTTAACCACTTGCTATATGGACCAGATCAAGCTTGGAATTTGAAAAGGCATTTCTGAGGGGCAAAAAGATATGTTTACTTGGCACACTTCTTCTTGTCGGCCATCGAATAATTTACATCTTTGTCGACCTTCTCGATATACACTTACCGAGAAAAGTGAAGATACGTGTTATACAGATGCATATTTCTAGGCATAGTAAACCTTCTTAGCACAGGATAAAAATCTGTCTCGTTTCAACGAAAATATTAATCTCATTCATGTTACACAAAAGAACGTTATAAACCGAAAGAACAATAAGATTTGAAAATAGAATTCTCGAAACGACGAATAACCGTACGAGTGTTGCCCGGGATCGAACGATCTCAAAGCAAAGTAGTCAAAGGAACGAACCGTGTCTTCTCGGTTTCGGTGAAATCCGGTGAAAGTTAAAGGACACGGCTCCGAGAGCCAGTTCTCCGTGGAGATGCGAAAAGAAGTGCTTCGAAGCTTCTGGACTAGAATGACCCGTTAAGCGAGACCGTTTCCGTCCGAGCGATTCGGAGGAGCGAATGATTCCATTCCGAGAATCCATTAGGAAACACGAGTTTAACACGATCGTCGATCTGGAAGCGCAGCGGGCCGAGCCACGGGATAGGATGCCGGGAATACCGATCGCTCGTCGGTGGCAGGACAAGCATTCCTGGCGACGGTGGCCAGCGAGCAAAGTGTTTTCCGTAAATTCGGTTAAGATAGGACGGCCCACCACGAAGTCGTCCCGCTATTCCAGCTCCCGATAACAGATCGCCTTTTAAACCGTCGCTCCTCGTTTCTAGCAGTCTCGGGTCCTCCGCAGTCTGTCGCTTCGTCACCGATGCTCCTTTTTCCTCGGCCGGAATCGCGAGCAAACCGTAAGGGATCGTCGACATTGCCGTCTTCCCTTTCTTCGATTCTGACTACAAAATTCGCCAACTTGTCTCTCGAAAGTTGCTCTGCAACTAATTTTCGCGTATACGTCCACTGACGTCTTCGAAAATTCATTTCTTGCGATGTAAAGCAAATTTTATTGGAAGTTGCAAGGCCCAAGTGAGTTCAAGAAGCAGTTACTCTAATTTTTTAATGGAAATTGTCTTTATTATTAATTACAAGATTCTGAAACTATGTTTACGATTATTTCTTTTCTAAAGCATGTTGATAACTTGACATTAGTACAACTTCTTGAATTGCTTAAATGCATAAAATTGGAGGCTGTCTTTTTATAATACGAAGACTATATCCCTCAGAGAATTAAATGGTGTATGAATGACTTGTATAAAGAATGAAATGCATAATATATCCTCTCGTAGCGTGCAGAATTAAATTATACTTTGTAACTCGTGGTATAAGACATACGGTCCTAATGTTGTCGATCTGTCGATGTTAATTCAAACGCTCAAAGTTAAAGAAAATAATGAATGATAGACAATTAGGATGACTTTGTCAACGATCATTGATCGCTTCCCTCTTAACTCTTCGCCGAAAGAACACGGCGGAAAATCGTCTAGACTTCTGCTTTTAGATATTCCTCGACGTCCCTAATCATCGACGCGAGTCTTACAGAAAGAAAGTACTCTCGACTTGAATTTTAAAACGACGAGGTGTTCGCGGCAACTTCGCCGACGACTCGTCCGATCGTCGGATCGAAAATTCCCCGACGATCACCTGCGGACCCGCATCGGGCATTCGAGGAGTCACGTGGAAGCCATTAGGTGCCGCGTCCCTGATCGGTTAAGAGCAGCCAGCCACCCTTCCCTCCATCGGTCTCTCCCGGTTTTTTCGTCCTTGTTCCGCCCTTTTCCCGACGCGGCGAGGTATTCCGCTATCTCGTGGACGGGTGCACGCACCAGCAATGAAGAGGCACTTACGATTAGGCCACTCGAAGGTCCACTTACGCGCGACTGTCCACTAAAAGTTGGCGCTGCTCGTAAATCGGGCCGAACTCGAGCATTTCCTCGGCGATTGTCCGTGGCCTGTCCGTCTAGACGGCTGAACGACAGTTCCCGAGATAAGGAGGGTCCTTCGCGACGACCGATCATGTTCGGACCATCCCTAGGAGCCCCTAAACGCTCTCGCGGAAATCTGTTATGGCTGTCCGATGTCCCGTGCAAGTCGCGCCGTTCTCGACTCTCTCTCTCTCTCTGCAATTTCACACCCTTTTGCAATCTCTACGTCCAGGGAAGGAATTCTTCTTGAAAGTATAGTCTCGCATAGTGCAAGATAACCTCGCTTCTTCTTCACCCTTCTTCTGCTCGACGCTATACAGGATGCGGTGAAAATGCTGTCAGAAAAATCTGTATTTTTATAAATATTTAGCTGCTTTGGAGATAAGTGCTTTTCAATTACTATATGTTCAACAAGTTTTACAGATGTGTTAATCATAATACTGAGCAACAAAGTTTGCATCGAGTGCTCGAAATTTGTCGTTCTGTTTCAAAATACTTTTCGATGTTTTAATATTAATAATATACAGCTTCGAGAAAGTATAGCCTTTTCCAACAATTATTAATGCGTACCGCACACTCGGTTATTGCAACTTCGTTGTAAATGTAAAAAAGCATAAAGAATTCGATAAATAAAATACATTTGGATACTGTGTGCTAAACCGACAGAATTTTCTCCTCGATCTATAAAATACTGTATGTATGGTATTTATACTTAAGGTTGACTTGTTTCTTAAGTTGCCACAATTCCTCCGTATGATTCAACGCCACCAAGAAGGCGGCCATTTTGGTCCCGTCAGATTTCTCAAGCTTACAAATTAATTTACTTACCGGTGATAAAAATGACACAACAATAATAGTAAGGTAGCTAGATTGATCGTTTCCGGTGATCATTCGTAGCGAACAAAATGTAATGACTCAGTCGCCATTACAGTTTTCTCTCTCTCTCTCTCTCTCTGTTTTTTGCTCGCTCACCACGAAAGGTTTGATTTATATTCATTTTAGCGGACAATCGCACTTGACGAGAATCATGGATCACCGGTTTGTTTGGCTCGTATATTCCGATTCCTAATGACGATATCGCGGGGGCCAGTTAATACGCCCGTGCCCCGACCGCGGCTGCTTAATGGATTCTCCGAACTTAGCTCCCATGATTAATTTCGCATCGATGGGCCGCGACGGAATCGTGGAACGACGCAGTACTCGCCGCTTATCGTCACGTTTCTTGATCGTTCCTCGCCTAGGTGACGTCTTCTTCGTGTCTGTCTTCGTGGCACGAGGCGCTGATCCATAACTTTCCCCGGCACGATGTCCAAATCTGCTTTTTAATGGAAGCAATTGGCTCCGAGTTCCCGACCGAGGTATAGCGTGTAAAATCACGCTGGGAAAGGGACGCTACGGAAAGCGTTTTCTGAAGGATCGTAGCAATTATTTGCAAGGGGCGCTTTAAATTATTTAAATATTGCGACGGAAAGTGGCAGTCGAGTTTCTTTTTTTTTTTTAATTAAATGGGAAGAATCGGGCTTCATTCTGCTGCGATTGGCATCTTTGAAAAAAATTTGGCAAGGTCCACGCATTTCGTCAAATTCGGCAAATTATTAATATGACAAACATGGCCTCATAGTTAACTGGTTATAGTAGCGAGGACGCGTCAAACTTAAATTCCAGAAATTCTGTTTTGAAGAAGGTGTTTCAAGAGTTAATTTAGAAGAAAACAATCATCATTCTCTGATGATTTTTCGCGGAGATATCGTTGGTCCAAATTGGCCAATTTTTACCCAAGATTTGTCTATGATATAATTATGTCGAGCAATGTATAATAAAACAGTATATATTGTGTTTAGCGCTGTGTAATTTCAGTGTCGGAAACTGTTGAGAAACAATGGATCGGAGTGTTTATTTCGCATTGTGAACAAATTCGGTGAATACAGATGAGTAAGGAGAGCCGACTGCACGAGCGAGGAGAACGAGGGTGAAGGTTTGAGGGAGAGAAAGAGAAAGAGAAAGAGAAAGAGAGAGAGAGAGAGAGGGAGAGGGTACGCACGATCGTGTTCGAGCGAAGGAGGAGTGGCGCAGAAAAGGAGACGTAACGAGAGAGTCAGGCGAGGCAGAAGGGCAAAACGAGCAGGAGTATCGCGTGCGGGATAATCAACGCCGGGCAACATTAATTATCGTTATCAGAGTCCTCGGTCTGAAGCGTCGAACAAGCAAAGAGCGCGGAGCGAGCGTGCGCGAGCTCTGCGCTCGCGAGTGTGAGTTACGCAGTCCCGGCCGTCCCGGGTGAACCTCAAAGGGACCGGCCACCCTTTGCACGGGCTAATCCACTCACTGCCGCGGATTCCTGCGGCTAGCGATGGAAATACACTCCCCGGCCTCTTAAATCCGCGATAAGACAGCTCGAAGCGAGCAAATTTCGCTTCCAATCGATGTTCGACGCTCGTATACCATGCCGCGCCGCGCCGCGGCGAATCGCGAATCTCGCTGCCGCCTGAGAAAAACTTATTCGCGCGCGTTACATTGTCCCTGTTGCCCCGCGATTAAACGCCAACAACCATCCCCGGTAGGGAAGCAATTACAATCGCTATTAATAAATTCACCGCTCTTATTCTGCTCGGTGTTGCACGGTTTTCACGCTTCTCTCCGATTCCATTTCTCTCGCGAGCTCACCGACTATAAAGTAAGCAGCGCAAAGTGGCAAACGAGCGTATTATCGAAATTGTGGAAGGTAGAGTTATCTCGCCGTCTATCTTAACAGAACTTAACAGACTTAACAGAAATGATAATCGTTCGTGTCTGTCACTGAATATAATCGAAGAATAGCTAACGCGGTAAGCAAAATGTTTTAGAATTAGTTAAAAAGCGAGCGTGTAGAAAACTATCTTGCAATTTCGCTTTCGTGAGACAGAAACAACTCAACGCTTCTCGCGAGCGAGTTGCTCCGATTCAGAAAACAGAAATTTTAATCGATTAGTGGCCGACTCTGGCGCCGATAGGGAGCGTAATCGAATATGGCAACAACATCGACAATTTCCGAAGAACTCGTCGGAACGGTTCGTGAATTTTTTCGCGTACATAAGGCGACCCGGTTCGCAAGAAAATCTGTGATCGGGACAACGGTTCGCACGCGATCCGCGAGGTGGAAGCGGGACCCGGACCCGGGCCGGACCGGGCCGGGCCGGTCTTATGCCCGTGGCCAGCTTGTTAAGGCGACGCTTCTGATTGGCTTCGGGACGCGCGGCTCGCCGGCGGACAACGCATAAAACCGCGCCGCAAAAATTCAGCCGACTTTTCTTTCGTTAAACGCATGAAATACACGCGAGTTACGTTCGCGAAACGTTCCCGCGGCCTGACTATAATTAAGCGTTATACCGGGAGACGCTCGGACTCGAGCAATAACCGAGGCCTAATCAGCGCGATGAATCTCCGCGTTTTTCCGTCCGCTCGCTGGCGAAATTCAACCAGTTATTGGTAATTAGGCGGTCTCCGCCTCCTCGCTAGCGAGTACACGACAGAAAACGTTCATCGAAGAGACTCGCAAGCGTATACAGAGTTCGACATAATTTTATATCCGGATGACGAATGAGAGACAAAGGCTAACGAAGAACATTTTATTCGGCGCTGTACCCGTAAATTTCCAATTGAATAAAAATCGTTTGAATTTTTTTATTCGAAGAGGAAATCGGTCGAATAAGAAATCGTTCAATTGAGATTTTATTCGATTAAGAATTCAGTCGAATAAGAGTTTATTCTTATAAGAGAATTCGGACGAATAAGATTTTATTCTCATAAGAGAATACGGACGAATAAGAGTTTATTCTCATAAGAGAATTCGGACGATTAAGATTTTATTCAAATAAGATTTCACTCGAATAAGAATTCAGTCGATTAAAATTTTATTCGAACAAGAATGCATTCGAATAAGAATTCAGTGGATTAAGATTTTATTCGAACAAGAATTTATTCGATGAAGATATCATACGAATAAGATTCTATTCGTACAGGATATTACAATAAAGAATTATTCGCACAAATGAATAAAATATTCTATGACGACTAATAAAGAATCGACCAAAGCGACTGAATTCGGACAATTATCTCCCATAAATATTCATTCACAAACACTTGGAATAATACCCCAACCACGGCCGGATCTATCCAGTCGCAGATGCGCAAGCTCGCGCACCCCTTGCCAGCAGCTGCGTACGATTCTACAGTTGCGCAAAATTCTTCCTCGTCTTCACACTGCTCTATGCTAAGCCTTTTGTAATCGCTCCGCCTCTGCAGATGTTGTTGTCTCGTTTAATTACTCTCGGCCCTCATGCTATATTTTATGCGCGATTCTTTTATGAATCCAGTCTCGAAATTTTATGGACGATTCTAGAAAACAGCAAACGTCGCGTTGCCGATTAAATGAAACGATAACGGGTGAACTATTCGCTTAACAGGTGAATTGTTGTGACCATTGTAATTAGAATCTCGCAAGCGCGCAGTGAAAATTGGCGTCAGTCTTCTACCGACGATCTGATCTGCAAAAATTCTGTCAAACGGAAATTAAGCGAATCTTAACCTCCGGAAAGCGTTGGTTGCGTCCATTTTGATTCCGAGTATTTAATTTTCGGCGATGAAAGAAAATACATTCCTGTTATATTAGGGACAACAAAAAGGCGAAAAATCTGTTACAACAAATTAATGAATAAAGCTTGCAATTGTCTCAAACATTGTTGATAGTGCAACCGTGAAAATAGTCCACAGTTCGAGGATTAATAACTCACTAATCTCACTTAGAAAAGCCGATTAACCCTTAACCACAGACATCCGATTTCGTGAAAGGTAACAATAAAATTAATTGATTATAAAATGAATGTGCGGTGTCATTTTCTTCGTAGAAATTAAATATAAAATGCATTGCACGTGTTAGAAGAGGGGATGGCACCCGAAGTAATCCCAGATCCACTTACAGTTAAATGGAATAAACAATAATATTTAGAATAGAGCTTGTATAAAGTGTACGCGATCGTTTATGCCTTTGGCGATCGGCGGCGGCGTCGCGGAAGCTGAAAATTTCATCGGCGACAGTTTTTCTTGTTCGGCCGCGGCTACGTGAGCTCGGATCGATCCGATTTTTACCGATCGCATGCCAATACCGCGAGAATTCGGCCGGCCGATCAATTACGAGTAATTCCATGGACGAGCGAGAATCGGATAGATACGTTTCACAGAAGCCCGGCGTGACGTGCCGGCATACTCCGACCCGCAGTCGCCGGCTCGCCGGTTTTTCTCGGCATCGGTAATCGCTCGCGATCCGATCGATCGATCGATCGCTCGCGAGAGGAATCTGCTTGTATTCTGGGTCAAATTCGAGCGCGGCCGGTCGCGGAGCGCGACGAAAAACTGGAACGCCATTCGAAAAACCCGGTTAACCGATGTGGCCGACGATCGGTCACGATCGGTTGCGATTGGTGGCGGTGATTCGTGGCGGCGGGGGAAGGCAAAATGAAAAGAAAAAAACGGAGGCGTTTTACGGAGAGGAACGGTAAATCATTATGAAATTATCGAGAGTCCATTTGGCTGTTTAAGTGGTCCCCGGGAGGAGAGACGGAGAACAACTGGATCTGGTCCTCCGGTCAGGCTTATCGTAAAAAAGAAAATGAGCCGGACGGCTGTGACGATAGCGGACCGAGAAGTCGAGGCGAGGATCGACGGAGAAAAATCTCTGTACGAAAATCGTCCGGGGAAACGGGATCGGCGATAACTATGACGATCCTTGTCCTCCACTTTGCTATCCAACTTTGGTGCATTCTCGCTGCATTCGGGCACGATAGAAATTTTGTCGATGAAGCTCGATGTGGTTCGTTTCTGTTTTAAGGTAGGAACATACCAGTATCACGACACGTGGAATCACGTGACACTCAATCTCGCTGCTCAAATTTAAATTGTTGTTTCCCCAATAACAATTTGGTTTTCGAAGATAATAAAATATTATATCCACTACATTTTGTACTAATGCATATAAGCATAAATAAAAATAAATATTATAAAAGAATCTAACACTTAGTACATTGGAAAATATATCAGTATCGTGCTGTACAAATAATACTATTTACTATAAGATAATAAAATATCCGCAAATAACGTTCTCTTTTCAAATATCTCAGTGTTGAATTTAAACAGGGATATGTCGTCTCGTGTGGACGGTTTTCAATCCTACGATTTTACGTGATTTCGCGTGACTTGACATTAGTACACCTCTGCCTTAGATTGACTCTAGAATTTCTTCGCCTTTGCTGCAAACTTCGCAACAAGCCTAAGTTTGAATTTTCTGTCTTCCACCGAGTGTGCACGGTTCGCGTTATTTTTAACAGAGGCCATCGTTGTCGGCGGTAATTCCCGGTGACTCAATAACACCGTTTTCACCTTGCAGTTCACTTAATTGCAAAGCTAACTTCGCGACCTCCTTGCCACCTCCTTGCCACCTGTTCTTATACGACCTTCGACACGTTTAGTAAATCTTGTATCTTCTTTATCGGAACGTCGACCTCGACGCGATAATTTCCATTCTGCGAGCAGAGACAAAAGTCGTCTAACGCATTATCGCGGCGATTCGGAGTGGGCTGAATCGCGTTCGGTTAATCGGTTGCGCAGAAACGTCAATGCGCTTCCGACAATACCATCGCGATGCAAAATTCATGAATCGTCCCGTCGACGTACCGCGTCCGTCTTCGAACTGTTTCGCGCGAACGTTGCGAAAACGATTATCAGCTGTTCGAGAGTCGGAAATTCCATGGCCGTGCAGCAACGCCGTAGGAATCCCGTAGGAATCCGTGGAAGTTTATGAAAATTAACAAGATTCGCATACCCCCGCGATATCGATTCGCATTCTGAAACTTTAAACGTCCGCACTAAAATGTAATTATTACAACCCCGAATTGATTTACGCTTCTCGGCAGTCCGCCGACACGGCGGTCACAAAATCAGATAAAATCGAACAAAGAGAGAGATCGAGATTTACGATATTAATTATTCTCTCCGCCCTCGCCTGCATTCCGTGGATCGTGACCAAACTCATTCCATCAGCGCGAACATAAATTCTCGAGTCCGAACAATTCCTTCGCGCAAATACTTCTGTCACACGGCGGTCGACGCGTTCGCGAAGCAATTACCCCTTTCTCGCGCAATCGCGTTTTTTATTCGGCCGTGGTAACCGGCGAAACGCGCAGTCGGGGGACTGCGGGACACCCAGCATTTCGAAAGCGTCGTCAACACCGCGGACACGAATATACGCGACACGGTTCGCGCGTCGGTGAATTCGTCGGTAACGAGAGACGCATAAAGCCGGGCCCGATTAGGCGGATCGTAGCCCGTAGGGGTTATTCTTCGCGTCAGGTGTCGGACACCTCCCGTGGCCGGGCCCCGGCTCACCTAGCGGTCATAATCGAGCGAATAGTATTCTCTATCGAATTCCGCGACGGAGAGGATCGTTATCAATAAGACGCGTTACGAGTCGGCCGTTAGCAGCGGCCCGTCCTATCGTAAAAGCAAACTGCAGCCACGGTTACACGTGTTTCCCCGAAGCTGTAGATAAAGTAAAAGCCCATAAAATACTCGGCGTTTC